>NC_134953.1:35641316-35952907 GCF_965638725.1 Aptenodytes patagonicus
CTACCAGCAGTGCCCTTCTGCTGCGTCATGCTGGCATTACGTGCATATCATAGAGCCAGGCAGTTCAGCTCTGAGTAAGTGTGCCTAACAGCTTTAAGACCCAAGTGAAGCCATCTCATGGAGGCCTGGGGAGGCAGCAGGCTGAAGTCATGGCTAAAGCCTTTCTGCCCCACTTGTTTTAAGTTGTTGCTCCTGGAATAGTTTGTTTACTGGACCATTTGTTGTGATGATTCGGTTGTCCCTGCTGAGGGGTAGCTCAGTTGCTGTAACAGCTTGAGCCATGTGGTTTAGGGCTATGTATAGGAGCCCAGATTGTTTTTATTATCAGGGTAGTGGGACTGTTCTCATTTAGCTTATGACCTCCAGTTAGGAAGACGTGTAGTTGCAGGTGATCCAGGAAGGAGCTGCAGCTATGCCTATATAGAGTTTTGAAGACTCCACCTAACCTGAGCAGTGTGATTGTGAGTTGATTTAATTCCAGATCTCTTAATTGCATTTGCATGGTGAGGAATTCAGACTAACCATTTTATCTTAAATTTGGAATAGGTTGGGAACACACGTGTAGTCAACAAGAGCTATTTAGTGAATTAATGTTGGTTGGCTAAACAACTGGTTGCTTGTCTGCCCATCTATTTAAATTCTAATACTATTGCTTACAAGCAAGTTGAACTTCAATGTCTTTACAGTTCAATACAAAGTGAGTGAGTCTGTTAATACTGAGAATACGTTCTCATGAGTTTCACATACTTGTTTTTCTCTATAGTCACACTAACCTGTAATTTACACTTGAGTCATTGTTCTGTCAACCTTGCTAAGTACGGGCTTTCAAAGACAGAAAATTAGCTAACATGTGGCTAGTGGTATTGGTTGAGCAGCCACAGTGGGTTCTGCCATTTTTTGTTTCTCCTTCAGTCAACTCTATCTTTCTCTACAGAATACAAGGAGTATTTTTAAGGGGGCTTGCTTCCGTTGATGAAGCTACACATTACCATTTCTTTAGGCTTAGTGGCAAATATATTCCCATTATTTAGCATAAGTTACAGTACAGCTCTTTATTATTTTAGCTTTTAGTGTAACTCCCTGTAAATAAAAGCATTTTCCATAGTCACCCTGAGTTTTATTCATCATGATTGCACTTTTTTTTTAATTAAAAAAAACGGATAGCCATAGTTTATTCTTGGACCTCTCAGGTCAAGTTTTCCACTTGTATTCTCTCTTCATTCCATTTTTCAATGCATATGCAGACATACACATTCAAACTTTTCTAAGTTCACTGTTTCCTGGTATGAATGGGTTTGAAAGAGACTTCTGTGTGTGTAGCACTGACAGTGTTTGTGGGCTGGGGGGAACAATGGTGCACCACCTCATCCTACCCTTTGTGGTCTGCTGCTGTAAACATCCACGTGGAAGATACTTAGCACTCTTTTGCACATTATGGAAGCAATGCAATGTGCACTTTCTGACTCTTCCTTTCTCCCATATACATTCTTAGAAAGACAGCCCTGTATCCTTAAGGAAACAAATCCCCAAATAGATCCCTCATCTCTTAAAAAAATACCTTCATCATTGCTTTCAGTGGTAAGAGAGCATCGGTATTGATCCTTTCAATTCAATTCAAAAATTGATCGGTATTTAGCCTGGAGAAAAGGAGGCTGAGGGGAGACCTCATCGCTCTCTACAACTACCTGAAAGGAGGTTGTAGTGAGGTGGGTGTCGGTCTCTTCTCCGAAGTAACAAGTGATAGGACGAGAGGAAATGGCCTCAAGTTGCGGCAGGGGAGGTTTAGATTGGATGTGAGGAAAAATTTCTTTCCTGAAAGAGTGGTTAAACATTGGAAGAGGCTGCCCAGGGAAGCGGTTGAGTCCCCATCCCTGGAGGTATTTAAAAGACGAGTAGATGAGGCGCTTAGGGACATGGTTTAGTGGGCATGGTGGTGTGGGTTGACGGTTGGACTCGATGATCTTTGAGGTCTTTTCCAACCTCAATGATTCTATGGTTCTATGATTCTTTCTGGCAAAGATAACTGGTATCCACAGTCCATAGCATAAAATAGATGATGTTAGCAACAAACAGTGGTTTCACTTAAAACAGTTACAAACTGTTATATTATACAGAACTTCTTTGCGGTTAGCTTTCCTCAGGCCCCGTCATTTTAGCAGCTGGGTTTTCCTGCCTTCATTTGTAACTTCATTAGTAAGTAAGGCACTGTGATCTGTGCTTCATAATCATATTAAAATATATCACTTTCTAGAGAGTCCCTTACAATGAACAAAGAAGGCTGTAAGCTTAACATCTTGTGTAAGGCTTTGTCCAATGAAGAGCTGCTCCCATTAGGGGAACAAAGAAAAACAAAACATACACAAGACTATCTCAGCTACAGGAGAACTGTTGCAAATTACTGCTCTTAGGAGAGGGTGGTAGACTTACCTTATTTGAAAATGAGTAGTACTACATCTACCTCTTAAAAATATTGTAGGATCTGAGCAGGTTTTCTCCTGTTACTCTTCTTTCTATAATAGCTAGCTATCAACTGGAATCATATGGGGAAAGCAGCAGCTTTCTCCCCCCCCAGCCTAAGCTAAGATCATATGGTGGTAATCCTTTAAGTTGTAATGGTGCACGATCTCTAGAAAGAAAACTAGCATTTTTGTTTTTATTTTTTAGTTTGAGGGAGCGGTAAGAAATCTGGCAAGTGGGCCTTATGGCTTCATTTCTCATGACCTGCAGTCACATCATTGTCTAGTTTATATTAGAAAAAAAGAAGTTGGTGTTAATTTTTGGGCTGCTAAAGAAAATTCTAGGCAAAGAGGAGACCTGCATTGTCATTTTAGAGGGTTGTTTTGATTTTTTTTTTAATTATTCTGTTGCTCAGAGATTATATAGTCAATGGTTTGGGTTAGTTGGGTGAAGAATCAAATAGAAACATTTCTTTGTAATAGCAGTACAAACTTACAAATGCAGGGATCATCCCTTAACATCTCAGCTACAGTTGGAAAGTTTGAGGAGAGCTGTCTAGTTTACCTGCTTCTGTAGTTGATCCAGAGTGGTTCAGGTGATACAATAAAGCATGCACAAATCCCTTAAGAACAAAATACGTTA
This sequence comes from Aptenodytes patagonicus, assembly GCF_965638725.1. Taxonomy (NCBI): domain Eukaryota; kingdom Metazoa; phylum Chordata; class Aves; order Sphenisciformes; family Spheniscidae; genus Aptenodytes; species Aptenodytes patagonicus. The sequence goes on from NC_134953.1 coordinate 35,644,416, forward strand.
GAGCAACATGAGGAAGCTTTTTAGCTTGGTCGTCCTTCACTCAAACCTGCTTCCTCTTATGAGAGTCAAGTTGTTACACCTGTCCATTTGCCTACTGGGAATTCCTGCTCGTCTGGGTTGGGAGGGACATCTGGAAGAAGTTGTCAAACTGCTTCCCTCCTTCAATTCCATAGCCTGTTAATAAATTATAATTATTCTTACACCACATCCTACATTTATTTCCAGCACTGCAACTGGAAGAGGAAAGAGAAATCAGGTATATAAACCCACTGCAGTTATGCAGCAGCTGTTTCTGTAATCATCACAGCAGCAGGACCAAAGTCAAAGCAGTCCTGCTTGAATCTGTTGGGAACCAGTGTAGCAGCTCCAGAACTGTTGGTGTAAACACCTTCCTCTAGCATGACATCAGACCAGGGATAAACTTGAGAGCCTTTTTTTTCCACTTTATGATATAGGACCAATTCTTCCATTGCCAGGTTTATAATGGAATACAGGCCGCTGAGTTCAAAACAGCTTTGCTAACAATGGTTGGATGCTGTGTGGCTAAGTGTAACTGAGCGCTAAGAATAAACCAGCAGACTAGACAAGATGTAGAAGCTTATCCATGGTACGTGGCTGTTAAGCATCCAAATACTTTTGTTGCAGCTTCATCACTCGCTGCTAGGAAACAGCACCACTAATTTCTTCAAACTGCTGGTGATGAATAATCTACCATGAAAATGGGAGAAATTCCTTGGTCCTTGCACAATCAGCTAATTGGAACAAACACTCACAGGGTGGAATAAATGAGTAAATATTTCCTTGTCAAGCTGGCAGGAAAACATACAAAATGAGGAATTCCTCCCCCATGACTGACTGTAAAACACCTAGCTTTCTCACACAAGGCTGTGCTGAAACACTGATTATTTTTTTTTCTCTGCTGCAGTTCCTCTTGTTTCCACTGGGGAAGTCTGCTGCTCTGTATCAGAGTAAGATAGCCTGACATCTATATGTTTTGATGTAATAGCAAGAAAGGCATTTTGACCTTGTAATCAGAGAATCCTAGCTTTTCTTTTTGCTAGCATATCTGGACTGTTGTTTTCCTAATTCTATTCACGGTCTAGCCCAACTTCTTCAGACTCCCTTCAGCTTCACTGGGAGTTGAGAATGGAAATAATTTAATTGCTCAATCAAGTAACAACTGACTGTCCTCAAATGTTCTGCATGTGCTTAAGTGATTTGAGTAAGATCATGCTCCAGTAGTTTAAAATATGTGAAAATAACCTTTGAAAGCAATCGATCAGACTCAAAGTCGTATATGTAGAAATTAATAAATGGAACCAGGCCCCTGGCTTGTTGAATTGCTTTCTTAGCTCTTCTGTCTCTAGCTACTCTGTTTCCTCTTTCCCTGTTTTTTTTAGATCTGCCCATGCAGTTTGCAGAAGCAGCTGTATCAATACTAAATTATTGAAAAATTGTTTTGCAAGGAGCTAGCTCAGGTGTTTTTATGTCCATGACATAGCTAATTTGTAACTGGATGAGCTGCCATGAATAACTGAGGAGATGGCTCTATATGAGCTGATACTGTTTGTTCATTCCCATAGGAAATAAGTTCATCTTTCCAGCATATGTCATTTGTAGGAGTCCATAGAAAAAGGCCATAAAATAGATGATTTTCCAATAGGAAAACACTTCCTCTTCTGAGATTATTTAACCTCAAGGCAGAAGAAACAGGGAATGCTGACAATGCTGTGAGGATTGAATGAAGGTGAGAAAGAAGAATATAACTGAAATATTCATTGTGAAGAGTCAAGGAGGGGTTGTGTGATTTTTTTTTTTTTTTTTTTTTTTTAAGAACACTCCATATTAGCATATGAAATCAGTTTTAGAAAAGCCAAATGTCTAAATTTAGTGATATAACTGCTAGGGATTGCTTAAGAACAGCTGTTGCCCAAAAGAGTGTTTTCTGTAGAAGTCATTCTCTTCTGTGGTGTCAGAGCTGCTAAAATTCTGGTAGCAAATTGAACTTACTGTAACACTGTAGGTGATGATATGTCAATTCGGAGGACAAAGATGACAAAGAAATTGATCTGCATTTTGGAACTTATTTTTAAAATGGATGTTAGCATATGTATCATGTTAGTCCTGATAGAATCACGTTACCATCCTGTTTGGATTATCTGACCTTCGATGATGCTTCTCTGCAGGAGGCAAAGTGTAATTCCATAAGGCCTGTAGCAAACCAGCTGTTCTAACATCTTAGGATATGGACAAATACTCTCATTTTTATGTTGATCCTGGAACATGCTTAAAGTAAGTCGGTGACTTATATTTGCCAAACATCTGAAGTCTGATATGTTTTATGCCTTTGGGTGAAGAGAGGGAATAAAGAATTTGTATGGGTCAGAGACAGAATTACAGAGGCAGATTTCAAGCTTTCAGCTCTGTTTCCCCCTGAACCTACAGGTTCAGTCAGTATGGATTTGGTAAAGGCTCTCTTGAGAAACAGTAATCTTGAAAAACAAAGAAACAGGCAAACACTTTCTTCAGATTCCTAAGTAAGTGTCTTGTATTGTTTCACCGAGTCAGTGCCTGGTACTTGATGTCTGTTTACTTCAAACTCAACATGTAGTAAAGCAGTCATGAATAGTCTGTGTTACTGACAGCCTTGCCAGTTAGTGGTTGTAGCCTTTCGTATTACATAGCTTGTCTTGGAGGAAGGACCGTAAAATTCATGTCTTGTAGTAATGACAAAAAGACTTGCTTTCATGAATGTTGCAGTGCTGGTTATGCAATACTGTTTCTCACTGAGCAAATACTTCCATCAATTGCTTGATTTCAGCAGCATCCTTAGTCTACCTTAGTTGTTTACATTATGGCTTACAAATGCTAGTATAGACTTAACTCTTGTACAGCAACAACGTGACTTTGATATCTTTAACTATAGCTGTGCTGCTTCCATTAATTGGTGTAAGCTGCAAATAAAAAAAACAAGATCTTTTGCAATTTCTTCACCCAAGAGCCTCTTGGTCATGGGGCAGCAGAGAATGCCAAACCAGCTGTAAGCTGTAACATAATTCAAATATCTTGCATTCTGCCAGGTAAATTGGTCCTAAACACTTAGAGCTTCTCATAGCTTCTTATGGCCTTACTGGTCTTTTTACATGACTACAGTGAATGCCTGCCTATAAAGGAGAACACGTACTTTCTGAGGAACAGCTCCTAAAGGATTTTGTTGTGTACACACCATCTTTGCTGCATTAACAAACTTCAGTTCTTACCTGTATAGTACAAATTCTTGTAAGGTAGTATTAAAAGAGAAATCAAATTATAAAGCTTGGAAGGGAGTGGGAGCCTAAAAGCCTGAGAATTGGAATCAGTAGTTTCTTAGATGTACAGATTACTTTTAAAATAGGTATAACTATTTGTTGGTTAACCCTCATTGATGTAATGCTCTTTTTATTTTAAGGCTCACCAGCAGAGCAGAAAAGCAGACCGTTTGTTGGCAGCAGGAAAATATGAAGAAGCAATTTCTTGTCACAAAAAAGCTGCTGGTGAGTAGGTATTTCTCATATTCCAGCTCTTAAAATCAGTTTCTAGATTTGCATGCTTCATTTAAGTAGAATATCTAGTTACTTGCAAAATATTCTTTTTATTCTTAAAATGTGAATCTGTTTTTCAGTCCAGATCAAGCACCCTTTTGGAAACTTTTTCTCTAATATGAGCAGCTAAAGCCAGACATTTCCAAAGTTGTTTTGATTGGGGGTGGTTATCACTGTGAAGGCAGTTCTTGACTCAAGATGAAGCCAACACCTTGTGTCATGCACAAGCTGCAGCTGGGGACCTGCTGTAAGCCAGTTTCACTTTACGCTTTGTATTTTCTTCACTGCTTTCACAGCTGAAGTCACCTGCTTTCTCTGTTGATAAAGGAAATACTTAGACAAATGCTTGCTTACAAAAGTTTACTTACTTCCCTTTCCTAATGTCTGAATCAAGACAGCTAAGAACAGGTGATGAGCTCAGCTTTCCCAGAACTCAAGCAAAACAGCAGATTGCATCACAAGCCTTGACACTGCAATTGGCAGCCTCTGCCTCTCCTAAGTGAGACTCTGTGCATTTACCTGTCTGTTTAACTAGTCACGCTTAATTATTTGTGTTGAAGTCCATCAGCTGGCTGACAGTGTGGCAACTGCTTGGCAGAAGAAGAGAGAGGAGGTCTTAATTGATGTAACAAGTAGGACATTTTACGTGACAGAGCTTGTGTGGAGACAAAATAAGTGGCTGCTCCAAACATCGTAACCTAGATACCGGGCATTCTCACTTTCCATTCATAAATACTAGAAAATCCCATAAAACGAGAAACTGATAGTTTCTTTGGTATTTATGAATACTCAGAGCAACAAGGGATAGCACTTGTGTTCTAATATGCAGACTTTTCTTTTTGGTTTCCTTCACTTCATATACCAAGACAAAACCCAGAAATGCATTAAATGTTTATTGCTTTTCTTCATCTGATGATTCTATGCCATTATCTTATATCCTTTGGAATCTGGTTAAGAATTTCTTATATCTTGTCATTTTCAGCACTAGCAAGCTATGCTCAAAGGCTGAAGTGCTGCTCTGACTGTAAGCCAGCACCTTTTCTGGTTTGGAAGGGAAGCTGATGAAAAAACCAGGGAACTACAGACTATACCTCTTCATCAAGAATATAACTAAAAAGCGTGACTTCATAATACTGGTGTGCCATGGGCGAGAGGATTTTACTTATCACATTTTGTCTTAAAATGCTTGTATGTTAAAAGTCTGGTCCTTAGCTGCGTTTCTTCCCTTCACGGGAAAGTTGTTCTTCTGGGACTTTCTGGAAATGGCTGTTGTTTTCCTCTGAAAAACAAATTGGAACAACCTGAGCCAACAGGATGCCATGGCAAGGGTGTAGCATGTATTACATGATCTTACAGTAATTTTTTCAGACTTCTGAAAAACAGGTGTTTCCAGCCACTGTAACTTGGTACATACTTTGCCTCTGGACTGCTGCTTTTATATGGGGATTCAGAACACGGGAGGTCTGAAGCCTTTTCTTAGCTTTTATGGAAACGTTCAGGTTTTGTAACCCTGTCCTAAGTGTTTATCAATTTTCTCTTCTGCAGCATACCTTACGGACGCTATGAAGTTGACGCAGTCGGAGCAGGTGAGATCAAAGTGCAGCAGACACCAGAATCAGCCATAGATCTGTTGTTTGCCTGTGTGTCGTATTGTGCCCTGACTGATCATACCCCTCTTGGGCATTAGCCTCTGCATAGTTTTCTGAACCCATGGCAACTGCACCAGGAGGTTTAGAAGTGCAGTGATGCTGGTCTTCCTTGAGAGTTTTTCGAAGTTTATGTGGAGCAGGGACAAGAGAACTACTAACCCATCCGAGGGTTCTCCAACAATGGTTTCTAGTCTGCAAGGCATCTTCAAGTAGGTGATAAAACTAGTTTCATATTTAACTTTTGCTGTGAGGCACTTAGGCTGTTTTGCTGAGACAGAAAGCTGAGCGTCTCACCTACAGGCTGTAACTTTGGTTTTATTCATCCTGACTGGGGATCTCCAGAATAACAGCCCTATACCTTTCCTTATTTATTGCACAAATCTATCTGTAAATGTAGTACTGTAGTCTGATCAGCACTTTTATAGCAGCAGGCTTTGAGTTTAGCCAATATTATCAAAGCAAATAACCCTTGGAGATCGGACACCTGTCTTTCCTCCAAAGGGCCATTCTTGTAGAAAAATGGTAGCCTCTTACCCAGGTGGTTCCTCTGAGTTATTAACCACCATGCCACCCCCTTCATTAAATACGGCTGAATCATTTGGGACCATATCTGGCCTTGGAGCAGTTTCCGGCTTAGTGTTGGGTGTTATTAATATGTCTATGCAGATACCATCACAGAAGCATATAAATAGTTTGTATTATTTAGCTAAAGTGTGGCTGCGCATGCCAAGTGAATCTCTTCCTTCTTGGTGTGGTCACAGGTCAGTTAAACTCCTAATGCCTCTGCTCAGAGGTATTATCATAGCCTGGTCAGTGACTTAAAAACAAAAAACGAACAAATAAAAAGACCAAATGTTAACTCGCTCCTTCACAGTACTAGTAGTTATGCTAAATTTGGGTGACATATCTGAATTGGCTGCATTGTACAAGCAGCGATCACTTCTTGTTGGATTTACTATCTGAATAACAAAAGCTCCTCCCCCTCCCTCGGGCATGCTGTGATGCTGTTTATGTAAATATTTACATGCATGTAACTTCACGTGCGTGAATATTCAGGTGGGATTAGGGATCACCAATTAAATTGTTTAATCTTGTTCTTACTCAGGCTCAGCTATCACTGGAATTACAAAGGGATAGTCACATGAAACAGTTACTGCTCATCCAGGAGAGGTGGAAAAGAGCAAAGAGGGAGGAAAAACTGAAAGCCCAGCAGAATGCTGATAAGGAAATAGCTGCACATCTTCAGACTTCTTATAAGCCATCTGCTGAAGACTCTGATGATCAAAACGTATTGGTTCCTGTTACTCAGAAATACAGCCCTTCCACAGAGAAACATCCACAGGATGTTCAAGGTGTCTTTGACAGGGACCCGGATACACTATTATTTCTGCTTCAGAAAAAAAAGGAGCCGGTAGAAGCATGTATTGGGAGTAAAGCTCCCAAGGATGACAAAACAATAATAGAAGAGCAGGCAACCAAAATTGCAGATTTGAAACGGCACATAGAATTTCTTGTAGCTGAAAATGAGCGATTAAGGAGAGAGAATAAGCAGTTAAAAGCAGAAAGAGCTAGACTCCAAAAATCTCCAGTAGACAAGGAGTTGGATGTAGATGCTGACTTTGTCGAGAAGTCAGAGTTGTGGAGTCTGCAGCAACACTCAGAAACTACTTCTTCAGCTGCAACTTGGCAGAAATTTGCAACAACTGCTGGGAAGGCAAAGGACATTCCAATACCCAACCTTCCCCCCCTGGACATCCCGTCCCCTGAACTCCCTCTGCTGGAACTCTCCGAAGATATACTGAAAGGACTGATGAATAGTTAAAACCCAGGAAAAGTGCTCAATGTAGTTACACAAACTTAAGAAAAGGGAAAATCACCGGGACAACGGTGAACTGAGGGCAAAAACATCTAACACAATCCTACTGTTGGAGAAAAGGCATTAAAGCAACTTTGTTACTGTGAAATACACATCATATCTGATCTACTTCATAAAAGTTAAAGGTACCATAATCGGTATAAGATGGCAAGCTCTTTAGTCTTTCTCCCAATGTTTCAAACCAAATGACTGCCTGGAGAATGTTTCAAGTAACACAATCCTTCAGGGTTTTAAAGTATGCTATATGTAATAGTTATCTATAATGCCATAAATGATGGTGCAGAACCTAACTCTTATGGTTGCCGGTTGGCTGCCACTTCATATTGAAAAATGCTTTCTAGCATCAATTTAAACTGTGCGTTTCATTATGCATAACTTTTTGTTAATTCAGATACAGTGCAATTTATACACCTCCTAGATGGATTTATGTGCCACGCTCTTTCCTCCTGACCATGTTAACCTCAAGTCGGGAGAGATTTTAATTTCCATTCTATGAAGGAACCAACTTATTAGTTCTGTTGACAAGGGGGTTTTTGGGTTATCTGTTTACATAACTAATCAGGGTGCATCGAATCTAGCTATTGGTTTCTGTATAAAGTGACATTGTTTAAAAAAAAAATCTGTACTTAAGGAAAAATACCCTTTTTGTTTTCAGTGATGCATGAATGGAAGTAATTCTAGCTGGCAGTATTTGATTGAAAAAGAAATTGTTTACAGCTTAACCTGATTCAAAAAGGATATGAAAATAAAAAGCAAGGTGTTTTGACACTAAACGTGTGTTAAATCACTACAAATGTTGCAGAGTATAAAAAACAAATTAAGATTTATACTAACAGTGTTAGTAGACACGTACAGCTGAACTGTGTTCATCATCCAGCAAATACAGGAAAGCTGGGATGAACTTCGAGGGCGTTGCCTATATGTGAAGTGACTCGGCTAATAGCTGGCTTCTAACACCTACAGAGCGCTGAAGTGTCAGAGGAAGCAGCACTATGCCTCTGCCTGGGGACAGGCTACCCGGAGCTGAACAAACCGTGCCGCGAGAGCTGCGCACGCCCGTTCAGGGTTTTGGTTTCTGAGGAGGGCGGTGAAGCCCTCCTCACACTCGGTCCCCTTCAGCACGGGTCAGCCAGCGCCCAGCCCCAGAGCGTTAGCCAGCTCTACCCTCGCACTGGATTGTCACCCAAACTGAGGCATTGCAATGTGTAGTGGAGGCGTTAGTTAACTTTAGCTGTTACTGATTAATGAAAAGTGTTAAGTGTTGCAAGCTACCCCATTTTAAGTTATTCTTGTGTTGTTACAAGGTAAGCTTGCTTTCTAAGGGTACATCTTTCTTCCAGAATAGACTTGGAAGTACAGCAAGAACACCTTACTCTGTATACCTCCTGTGCTTGCTTGAAGGAGAGTAGGGACTGGAGGCTAGAAAAAGCCTATGGAAACAAAGGTAAGACAGGTTCATTAGAGGAGGTCCCTTGTGCTGAATTGTAGCAGAAAACTAATCTTGCTGGGGAAAAAAAAAATTATTTTTCAGTTGGAGCAGTTTAGCACATGGCCCCACAGAACAGCTGTGATGGGGTAGCCTGTTCCAGGTCAGCCCCAGCTTGCGGCTCTCACAAAAGGGCAAGTTACATTCTCCACTGTCACCTGCCTGGCTGGCTGTCATAGGTAACAAGGCAGTAGAGCGTAGTGTTTCTATTCATGTAAGTAAAGCAAAGAAAAGGGTATGTGCTCACAAGAAGGAAATAAAATGATTTAAGCATCTATATCTCGTGTCACTGCCAGGGATGATAGCCCAGGGCTGTTAGCTACAGACAGACATTTCAGCTGTCTCTGCAAATGGCAGCTATAGGAGAAGGAAGCAATTTTTAGCATAGCTACCTCTGCTGAAACGTCAAGATTCTTCGGGGGGGGGGGGGGGGGGGGACACACACACACGTGTAGGGGAATTGCAAGTTCTACCTTCTGTTTTTAAAATTAAACTGCCCCTTCATATATAGCTACATAAACAAAACGACAGATCTGAAGGAAGCTGCTTCTCTGTAGGAAGATAGCCAAGTAGGGGCAAAACCCCACGCTGCTACTTTTGAAAGTGTTGTTAAAACTTTTCTCTCCTGCAATGCAAATGTTTGTTTGTTCTTGCAGTCTGCCTACTCAACACATGACCGCTGCCAAAATCAAACTCTGGGCAGCATGGCTTAGCACGAGAGTTTTCCACTCCCGTAAGTGACGCAGAAAGGAGAATGGGTGCAACATTCCCTTTAATAGGATAGGAGCACTGAGCTGCGGTGTAAGCACTGCTAGCGTTACTGCTAGCGTTACACAAGCCCCATGAAGGTGGTGTGGAAAGGTGAATATTTCTGTGTAATACAGAGATCGTCCCAGAGCTGGAGCAGGTGATACCCGTAAAGAGTCAGACCACAGCCTAGTGCACAACACAGGTGCTCCTGTTGAAAGGAGAGCCTGAGCACTGCCAGCTGCTTCCTTCCCTCCCTTCCATGCAGCAACACGGTCAGCCAGCCATGAAGCCTGCAGAAAGACAGGCATGTGGGATCACCCCTTTCAGCAGCGGCACGGGACACTGGTAAAACATCCTACAGCTGAGAATCCACTGAATAATGACTTTTCCTTATAAAATTCTTCACCTTCCAGGGGAAAGCTAAGTGTGTGAAATAAGGTGAAATGTGTTAATTTTTCCAAGTAAGGAATTCTTAAGTCTGAATTCAGAGCTAAGCACTTACACAGCCCATTTAAAGAATGAAAAGTGGTATAGAGAATACTCGCCGCTAGAGGACAAGTTTTATGGTAGTGATAAATCTAAGGCAATTCTGCTCCAACGTCTGTCAGCAATTAGTCTGTGCCCCGACAATTTAACGCTGTTTTAAATGGCCATTGCCTTTCAGCTTGTTTCAGTTCAGGCATCGTGAAACGATGAAAAGAAACCCCCGGGTTTCCCCCCCTGCACCTCTGGGTTAGCCGGCGCTATTGCTCACGCACCTTTTCCCACCGGCGGCTCCGTTCTCCCTTCTCTCTGCCGCCTCCCCAAGGAGGAGTTACCGGCCCGCCGGGCAGCGGAGCAGCCGCGGGACGGCGGCGACCCGGCCCCCCCGCTGCTCCGCGCCGGGAGCGGGCGGAGCCCGGCTCGCCGCTTTCCGGAGCGTCCGTCCGGCGGCCACCGACCGCCACCTGGTGGAACCCCCGCGCCGGGCTCGGCTCCCGCCGAAAGGCGGAGCCCCCCTCTCCTCTGACAGCGTCTTGTTCTCGCCGTCTTCACGTCAGCTGGCTTATTCCCCAAGTCTTTCCAGAATAAGGAAAAGGCGCAGTATCTGAGTACTATGCAGAAAGTAAGCAATTTTGCATAAACTACAGCGGCAACAACAAAGCGGTAAGTTATCGGTGGTCACACCGTGCGTAACCAGAGCCTGGCACAGTACGTGGAAAGATCCCGTGGGCGGTGAGTCTGGTCTGTACTGTCTTATACTGGACAGAACGGAAAACTTCTGCGGTCCGTTATTTCAAAGCGTCTCAACCAAGAACCAGTTTTAAACATGTGTCCAGACACCGACTTCTATTCACAGACTTCGCTGTACCACAGAAACCACTCTCGTCTTGGAACACAGAAATATTATCCCTGTTGAAGACAGCCAACATATGCTGTGCGAGAAGAAATTGTAATTACCCAATCTCTGGCTATATCTCCACAGAAGGAGAAACCAAAGAAAGGCAACTGGGAAGCAACGTGGAGTCTCTTGAGAATAAAATCTGCAGACTGCACCACCAGTTGCTACTTACAATAACAGCTAAAACCAAAATATAGAAGCATTGGGCTTTACATTCTGGTTTTATATAAAGGGGAAAGAGGATCTTGTGACCTCTTCCTCTGAGAGCATTTCCATTTTCAGGGACTCTGGCCTTGAACTCCTTCCTACTCTCCCCTCAGCAGCAGCTCCTCAGCCATCTGCAGTTCCCGTTGGCCTGCTTTCAGTGGTGGGGACTACACCTCACCCAGGCTCCCTTTCCCACGAAAGGTTGGACCAGGTGATCTTTCGAGGTCCCTTCCAGCCTGGGCTGTTCTGTGGCTCTACAGAAGCAGGCTCGTGAGCAAAATAGATGGAGAAAAGGAAGTACAGCCACAACAGCTGATAAAATCCCATACTGAGCTGGACTAAAAATACAGTAGAAAACAAAATCAATCAAACTGTTTAAAAGTAATCAGAGCGGTAGTGTGGCTGCCACAAATCAGGTATAGGCTGGACAGTATTTGCCAGACCTTTCTGCCCGAGTATGTGGCCCGTGGAGTTCAACTGTATAAAAAGACGTTCATGGCTCCCTAAAGACTCGGAGCTATGGCCATCTTTTCCTCCACCTCCTTTCTCTCCCGTGTTTGTTTTACCAGAAGTAACCTAAACTTACCCAGGCTTTTTGTCTTGTAATCATTTGAAGTGTTCCCTCAGGCCCATTTGCTGCAGGAGTTAAGGTATTATTGAGATCAAACAACATGAAATCCTTAGAGCTGTGAAAATACAGGATTTCCTGCCTCAGAGCTACCAAGCCCTACTCTTTAATTCCACTAAGGAAGCACAGAGCTACGATAAAACCACATGCCCAGGGACTGGAAAAAGAAACAGGCATCTGTGTCAAGGATATATTGTATCGGTACGGTTGGAAGGTACCAGAAATGTTCACTTCGAAAGAGAACAGGAAAAATCCTTCAGTCTACCATATAGCTTTAGAAAGGCCCATGCGTAAAATGCAACTGTTTGCACGCAACACATCAGGTAAAACAAGTCTTCAATTTGCTGCAAGGCAAGATTTTCCTACTAGCTATATATAGATCGTAACTTCCTTTTCAAAACCTATGAGAACACATGAAAAAAGTGCAGAGGTTAGTCTGTGTGTGCTGCTAACGCTACAGATCATTTGCTCCTTGGTCAGAGTTTCCTAGGCCGCCCTGCTGAGGTGGAAAGAAAGGGACGTGGCGGTGGACGCTGCATCAGAGGAGCCCCCACGCCACCGAGTGCTCCCCTGCCCTCCTGGGGCACACGCATCATGGGAACACAAAGGCAGAGAAAGAACAGTGGCACTCCTGCTAACAAAGCGCAAGTCAAAAGGTGGAAAGCGGGAGCACAGCGGAGAGCCAACATTGTCTGAGGCAGAGCTGGGGGTTAGGAGGGGAAAGCACAGCAAAGCCTTAGCCCGGGAGACTCAACAGGGAGAGGCAGCTCGTCCAGCGCGGATGTGGGGGAGAGCACAAACATCCTGCTCAGGAAAGCAGCCGAACAGGCCGATGGTGGCTGTGGAAGGAGGGAGGAAGGGAAATTCCCAGTTACGGGCGCGGGGCGGGAAAGGCTGTCAGCTGTGAGAGCAGGAGAGGGCTTGACAGGATGTCACGGGAGAGGGTACGAACAAAATTACCACCTACCGAAAAGGTCAGAGAGCATGAGAACGCAGTGCTGATCAGATGGGGGTTCGGTTTACACACACAGATCTGAGCAATTTCCGTGAAGCTGGAAGAGCAGAATAAACTTTAAAATCAGATTCTTAGAACCCCCTACATCTGACCCGTGTAACAGGGACCACGGTTTCACCGCCAGCAATTCCAGCAGTCCAGTAACAGAATTCTGTTTCAGCTAAACCATATACACAGCCATCCATCCATGCTGAAATCCTTCAGGTCATAGCAGCCCCGCTTTATTCTTTGCTGATTACTTACTCTCTGTTAGTTACCTCTGCAGTTACAGTAGAAAGAAAATTGCCGTGGTCATTTACTGTAGGGCAGCGCAGTGGATGGAGGTGATGGTAAGGAGCTGGAAAGGGGTGAGGGAAGTAGGGTGCGCGTGGAGAGCAGGGCTTGCAGTTTTGATGACTTGGAGACGTGAGCTTTCAAAGGACAGAAAAAAAGACAGGAAGAGTTTCCTGGAGAGCCCAGCAGATCAAGACAGAGCTTGGTCTCAATAGGAAGGTGGCAAAAGATGACATGGTACTTCGTATTCTTGCTCTAGGAGTTGACAGCGTTCCTGCACTCAAACAGCTTCAGCTGATCTCATCGAATACTTCTGGCTGTATTAAAATAGTTGAGATTCTAAACCAGAAAACCTCCTGAAGAGTCCTTAGGAAAGAAAGATGGGAAAATCATGCCCAGTAATGCCTCGCAGAACATGGAAATGGTCGAGGGGAAAACCGACCCGAAAACAAAACACCTCCCCACAAACCCCTCTTTAGTCTCAAGACATCAGCTACAACAATCTCGGGTCGTACTGGCAGCGAGCACAGCGCCAGCCCGACTTCCTGCTCCGATTTCCTGTAGGGGCGCGGGGGAGCTCCGCTTCACTGTGACGGAGCCAGAAATCTTAAGATACTGAACAAGCTGAATTTGGTACGCTGAGTACTTAAAAACCCCAGCGTTTTTGGCCTCTTTTAGTGGAATTTGGAGTAGCTGTTACCTTTAACAACTTCTTGGGGTCTGCTAATGCATGCAGCATGCGACTTGCAGAGTCTTTTCGAGTTGACGGCAATAATCACAGCACTCCCCGTCGCGCTCAGCTTGTGCCACATTTTCCCTGTTCACTCGCTTTTGGCTTCTTCCCCTCCCATTAGTTACTGGGAAACACTGTCATTGTTGCGGGCAGTTTATGAGGCCGTCCCATCCGCACCTGCAGCAATTCCCCAAGCGATTTGCAAAATGCATCAGGTTATGTTTTTATGCATTGCAAATCCATCAGATATACCCACTAACCACAAAATTTTAGAACTAGACATCTGGTGTAACTACCGCATCAATTTACTATAGGTAAACTCCACTAAACAAATCGAGTGGACAGTTAATCTCCATAGCGACTACACTGAAATCCTATTTATGCGGTTCAAGCTAATTTATCAATTTATCTTTGCTAAGAAAGCAGCAAAGATCTGCTTACCCCAGTGACTTACCCATGCAACACTGCAGCTTGAGCCCATCAGTTTTGCCTCTCCAAAATGAATGAGATATTTTGTCTTAAAATCCTGTCGATCTCTCAGGCTTTTCTTTGGGAGGATTCTTGCTGCTTCACCATCCGTTTCACCGGTACAGATTAACAACTTTGTCATACACTTAAGGATTCATCAGCAAAGGTGGCAGGAAGAAGGTCACAAAGGAAGAACTTTCATATTCACACTTGGAAATACAAACTAGCCTCCGTTCAGTGACTCCTTCAGTTACCACCTGAGAAGGCGAGAACTTAAGTGCTGCGGGGTGACAGGGGCAGCCGTCAGCGCACCGTGGGGGCCCAAAGGACGGTACCAAAGCTCAGACCTAGAAGCACCGGGTGCTGTCTGCTGTGCAGCCCCTGACAGTAAAGCACCCGAGCGCCTTTGAGAAGAGGTAGGGCAGGAAGCCCGAGGCTTTGGCCAGGACAGACACAGCAACGTGACACTTTCCGATAGTAACCCAGGGGAAACCAACCCATTCCCTTCAGTTCAACTACAAAGACACCCCAGCCCAAGGAGTGAGCCGTGCCGACAGCCCACGGCCCAGGCCCGAACAACTGCTCTTTGTGTAGAACAACAACAAGGGGGGGGTACGACCGCCTGCAGCAGGAATGCAAATTTCAGCAGCCTCAAGAAATTTCACGAATGTTAAAAGTACCTCACCAAAACTCAATTCGGGGGGGAATACTTAGACTTGATTAAAATTCACTCATTTACATATCCTGAACTTTTAAAAAAAAAAAAAGTATGTGTGACTGGAGTCCACTTGTCATTAAGCAAACGTACTCTGGCAGGTTTTGCATCTTCAGCCAACGCTCTTGCTCCGTGCCACACGCAGCGTAAAGGAAGACGCTGCATGGAACCGGGTGTGAAGTTGGGCATCAACTGCCAAGCGCAGCAACGTTAACCCCAAAGTATTTCTTTGCAACTTCAAATAAACTCCAAGCTTTCAAACCAACTAAAGAAACAACTTTACTTTTGGAACCAGAAATTGCTTTCGGGTTTCACTATTTCTTAAGATAGTTTACGTTTTTTTTGTTGGGGTTTTTTTTTTGGTGACACAAAAGCCGGTCAGACTTTGTCGACAGACTGGGAGCAGTTACCAGGCTAGTTACTATCCCCTTTTGGACATGTCACGAGCTAGCTAACAGCTGCACCTTACATTTGATATCAAATCTAAACATTTGAATAGTTTTAATAATTTAAATCCATGTACACTTTAACTTTTCAAACTAACTCCAAGAGCTGGAATTCTGCTCAACTGTCTAACATTTATCATTATTAAATAAAGAGAAATCTTTTTTTTTTAAACATCCTTTATTTTGTGGTATTACTTGAACTGCAGAAAGCCAAGACACTATAAAAAATTGTTCTATAGAAACTCCTTTCCCCCTTCACCCAAAGTAAGTGTTGGATTATTAGAGACAGAACATAAGCGATGTTTAAGTTGTTTTATTCTTAAGGAGGGGCTCTTTCCGGCTCAGCCGTTTGAGCTGTGCTCCAGCACTTCCCCTCGCAGTTTTGTCTCAAACCCGGAGAGGGCAGAGTGGTGCGCAGGAACCACGGCAGAACATTTCAAAGGTTACAACTGGAGATGCATTTGCCGTTAGGGCGAACCAACGACTCGGGCTGTCAGACGTGGCCACAAACGTAAAAAACGAACAAGACGAGACAACATTTGATAAAGTCATTTTAATGGAAAATGTAAAACCCCTTTCAACTTCAATGTACAAAGCATGTGTAACACTTGCACTTTTAACAAATTAAAGCAAGCCAATGTTTTAAAAAAATACATCATTGAATGTATATATGTATATATTTACATAGCATATTAAGTTTAATATTTAGCTTTAAAAGTTCACATAAATTTTACCAAAATGAGACAATTTTTAAATAAATTACACCTTTTGAAAACGTTTAATTGTACACTGAATAGCTTCAATAAAATACTGAAGTGTCTGTATTTAATATCTACTTTATATACTTTATATTTTACAAAGTTTACAATTATTTGGCAGTAAGTTTCAGATTATGACATGACTGCTGTGCGGACTCAGCAAGATCCCAAATGCAGGCAATAGCTGGTGTTTGTGTCCTACTCTCACAGTAACTGTCTCAATGTAGTGAAAAATATCTGAATTATTTTAGCAAACTGTACAAGTCACATTTACATTTGATCAACAATATAGCATAGAATTTTGTGGGTTTTTTTTTCCAAAAATAAATACATCATCTTAAATCTTTGACATTTCACAAACTTCATATACATTATAATACAGGACAGCAGAATGCTGCTCAACTGTTTGCAAGTCTAACATGTAATCACAGTGGCTGTGATATGAAGCTCTACCGCTGCAGTGTCATTAACAAGTAAATACGATGACTATGTTTTCTTGGCACTGATGGTTTGTGAAGCTTAAATTAGTGTGCATACTGTTCATATATTAGAAAAAATAACCTCCGTTTGATGTTAACACAAAAAAGCAGAGAGCGCTTAGTTTTCATCCATATCTTCCATTTCACCTTCATGAATCTTCAAAGCTCTCACCATTTCTTTAACTGCGTGATACAAGATATTTTTAACCTGAAAGAACATCAGACAGATTTTAGTAAGGCCTACCACTACGGAACTCTGCGAAGTAATTGTCTTTAGGACTGAGCCCCAAGCCTAGTGGATGGAAAAAAAAGGAAGGCTGCATCAAGCCAGTGCAAAAGGAAAGATCTTCTTACACATTTTAAAACGTAACGTGAAATAAATAAAATCAGCAACTCAAGGGAGAGCCATGTACAGCCCTGGCATTCATGCCGCTGCTCATTGTTATTCTGTGTGAACAGCAGCGAGGAAGTAGCTCCACGCACTGCTCCGCATTTCAATGAGCCTGAGCATGCCCTGCCTTCGCAACAGCTTCCAGAGCAGAATTCATTTCCTACCTGCAGTTTATCATCATAATTGATTTCTTCCTTTGACAGCCTCAGCTCCTGCGTTAAGTGAAATGACTGTACAAGATGTTCTGGAGACACAAAGTCTTCAGTTACTTGAACGCAGCTGTGAAAATTTTGCACCTATCCAAAATAACAAGAAGAGGAGACTGGTAATTAGTATTTTGGGGTTATTCTTTGGCAGAGATACCTGAGAAAAGAGTGGGCCTTGAGATGTCTTAAACCACAGGCTTATCAGACTGAAGGGCGTCTTTATACGTTTTATGTAGAGAGCAATTAAGTGTATTCGACTTATCTAAGTTAGCTTCTGGCAAAAGGTACACTTTGAACAATGCACATCTGCCTGTGCTCCGGCGCTTCTTCCTGCAGTCAGCCCCGACATTAATTCAACATACTCTGATGTGTTATTCCACCCTTTTACCAGCTGCACGGCACTGCTGCCGTGTACTACTACTGCACAGCCATTTCCAGAACACCGTGCAGGCACCGATGTCGCAGACCGACTCCGTGGCAAGCCTTGCCCTGCAGGACCTGGCTCCTCGGGCCACAGGGACACGCTGGAAGCTTGCACCCACACTCTGCCAGGCACAACTTGCCGCGTTCGCTGAAAAGTAACTGCCGGTGGAAATATTTAAAAGAAAAAAACCTCATGAACAAAGGGGCAGGTTCAGAAGGGTGGGGGGGGAAAGGCACTTTCTTTTTTCTCTGAACACTTCTTACTGATAAGAGGTAACTACTGAGAGAAATGGACACCATCTTCTGCCACCCAGGTCATATCTGGAGGATAGGGGAAAGGAAAAAACGCTTCCTCGTTGTGACCGGACTACCAACTCCTCTTTGTCCTCTTCAGAAACATATACATCATCAGGTTTTCACCCCTAAACCCTCAGAAATTACCTGTTTCTTCAGCATGTAAAAAACCTTGTTTCCCCAAATTCTACCTGCTCATAAAGTTGTGCAATGTCAATTCCACAAACTTACCAAAGCCTGGGGGGGTGGGAGGGAGTACCTTTGCATCCTAGCGAACAAACAGTCCCACCCTGCTCAGTACTGATGAAGATCTGCATATTTTAAGCTGGAGTCTAGCAAAATCTATAGTTTTTTAATGCATACTCTAAAATTTCCATTGTGATACCTGACATTCAAAAAACCTTTGGGACCTACACAGTTGAGGACACAGCACTTGATTTAAAAACTATTTTCTTCTTCAAAAGACTGCCCAAGCCTGATTTTATAAGGTTAGCTTGCCCCTTTACAGGTGAAATCCCAGAGGTAACCCCTAGCTCAACACTAGTGTTGTACACGGGGTTTCTGCAGCCTCATAATCATCAAAGACAAAGCAGTGCCGTTCCCTCCTGCAGATTAATCGAAAGAGAAACCATTCCGCAGACAAAGAGGGTTTGTCGATGCCACACAATTTACAAACAGCAGAAAGCCAGGAGCAAGGAAACAGCTGCAGAAGTGCCACTGCGAGGCTCCACCAGCGCTCAGGGAATTTCCTAGAGCTTCGGCTGAAACGTCTCTGCACAGCCAGGCTGCTGGCTTCCAGCCCCCTCTCCTCCCTCGCAGGCTTCTCACCTGTTTCAAGTCTCTACCTGCCCTTGTTTTCCTTTCCACCCCATGCAAATCCCACACCACTTATTCACTTTCTCCTCACAGAGACAAGATTTTACTGATTCCCTCTCCCTCTGTTGCAGAACGGGCAATATTTGTTGCCCTCAGATCTTTCATTCTGCTGTGCCTTAAACCTCCTTCCCTTCCAGGGCCTGTCTTATTGGTGTGCAAGTCTTTGGGGAAAAGACAGATTTTACCTGGGCGGTCTGGTACTTAATACGGGAATGCCCTGCTGACAGCCCACAGCCAGTCCTATTTATAATATTTATAATACAAGCTGATACAATGGCACACACAAATAAGTATGTTTAGCAATGATTCCCCTGAGGTTCGCGGGGTGAGGACTACAGCACTCCCACAACTGTGCCAATTCCAGCTGAACTGAGAACAGCTTCGCCCTCAGCCCACACAGAGCAGAGGTCTTCCAGCAGGGCCCCGCCGACGGGTGGAGCACCGGAAAAGCCTCAGACCTGGGCCGTGGTGGGAAAGGTGAGCAGGCAGGGAGGAAAGGGCCATCCACACCCACGGCTGCGGCTCGTCGCCGCACAGCCGTCTCCCTCCTGTCCTTATGCCGAGGACCAGCCATTTCCTGCAAGGCTCAGCTCTGGGGCCAGCGCTCAGCCCAGCAGCTCTGTATACGCAACTCCCAGACCTTTATCCTACATCCTTATCGTAACATCGCCAGGATGTCGCATTACCTCCAGCATGTTATTTTACAATACATAATCCTGCTGTTAAATCAAGATAATACCACTATAAAAAACAACATTATAATAACCTGTTCTACTACGAAAAAGTTTTGCATATAGCCTGAACAACACATTTCAATCACCAACTCAAGTATTTCTAGCTTTTAATTTATCGCTAAAATATTTTACAAATTTGGAGTCACCAAATTAAAACCAGGGAGGGCATCCCTAGTGGACAACTGTGATACAGGATGAGCCAGAGCGGAGCAGTAGAAAGCGTGAATCATTCAAAAGAACAGTAAAAAAACCCTTTTTTTACCTGGGGAAGTTTCTAAGGAGAGCCAAGGGCTCGCTGTTACAAGTGCCAGAGAGAGAACAAGGCCCAGACGTTACAAAGCAGGGAACACTTCTGAGCTCCCCTACTCGCACAGCCAAGAAGAAAGGAGGTAACAATCCTACAGCGCATCACTCATGGTACGTTCAGGGAAGCATCTGCAGACAAGACCAGCCCAATGCTGTATCTATTTCTGGTTTCCCCCCAAAAGAGCAATTCCCTCCACAAGAGGTACTGACAAGGCTACTCCAACTGCCACAGCTCACAGGAGAGGCTCTCCCTCCCACCCCACCACTGGAACAGTTTGACTTTGCCTACTGAAATGCTCACAAGGGGGATGTGACTGCTGTCTGCAAGTACACAGGGAGGAGGGGGAAACCTGGAAAGCAAGAGGAATGCTTTATGCTACCATAAAATATTAAGAACAAGTTACTATAAAAGCTAGACATGAATCCATAGAAGCTGGGGTGGGGGGGGGGGGGAGAGGAATATATTGAAGAAATACACACAACCTCCTCCATGTTAGAGCAGTAAAATTCTAGACCAGCACGTCAGAAGCAGCAGTGTGACAGCAATCCTAACTCCAGGCTCCAGGATGGAAGTCTGAGCTACACTACGCAGTGCCCATGGGCAGCCAGGCTCCCTAAATCCGTCCCCCAGCCTGATTTCCTCTGCTCCACAACATTACTGATGAGCAAATAAAAATAAAAATGTTAATTTACCACCAAATTTAGTATCAACTCTCATCCAGTTTTAATTATTAAAGATTCATGATAGGCATGTAAATCTGAAACACTTAACATGTAAACTTAACTTGGTATGTATTCTTGTTCAGACTTATTTTTAAGTGTTTAAACGTGCTTTGTATATATGAAGTGTTGGTGCTGATCCCTAAGGTCAGTATTTATGCATCTCTATAGAGAGAGTACTATACAAGTACATGAAAGAACATGATGCTTTCATTTCCTCCTACGTGGCAGATTCACAGGAACTTCTTACTGAAGATGAAAAGGTTCTCAGCTTCACCCACTAAGGTTTAAAAACACCATGTTATTAACTCCTTGGTGCCAGAAGCTAGAACATTACCACTTCAAAAGCAACCTGGAGTTTAAAGCCAAGGAGATGAAGATAAGAGTGGTCTTATTTTTGGTCCTTAAACCTATGAACTGCAGGGAAGCCTGGAACAGTCCCACTACTTGATGTTTTATATTCTGTATGCCTTTGTATAATGCCACATGCTATATAAAACAAATTTCCCAGTATGTTTTTTATTTTCTGTGGGTTCCCTTTTCACTCTCGTATCTGGGATATCTCCTTTGTTTCAAGAGATCAGAGTAAGGTTGCTGAAGGATGCAATACAAATCTTATCAACTCTGGGAGTCCTAACTGCTTTAACCTAACAGGAACTAAGAATAACATCAATGCTAGATGTTCCTTCACCTTTGTGAAGCAACATCAAGCCCTGGAGACGTGGTACAGGAAAAAGCAACCTACAACAACCCCAGATTTGGCCACCTGGGTTTTGGTTTTGGTTTTTCTTTCTTTTGCCAGAAAACAAATCCACACAGATCATCCAGGGTTAACATACCACCATGTAAAACCCATCTAAAGACTCACTGGAATGACAAAGGACTCTAGTCTGGGTAAGGTACCTGTTGCTTTCAATGCCCCAGCAACTGACATAGCCAGCAGACAGATTAGGGACCTGTCATCACTACAATGCAGTCATTTTTTTCACAGAGAAAACCCTACTGCCCTGGTCACAGTGACACAGTAAGCCATTGCTTCCTCTCTGCCCAGAAGAGGCAGCGGTTGGAAGCTGATCTGCAGATCAGAAACCAAATAGCATCTTCTTCAGAAAGGCCTGGCCTCACTTGAACCCGGGTGGAGCTCAATGGTAAATCTTTAACAGCAAGATGGTTTACAACCCCTACTGCAGGGTGGGGATGCTCCTCATTCCTTGATAGTCAGCTACCTAATTAGTGGTGCTTGACAGCTGGCAAGACAGCAAGAAAGCAGGCTCCATTTCCTGTTGAAACAGGAAAAGGTTCATGGAGCAAAGAAATAAATAAATCTAGAACCGCCCCAAAATCATGTCTAAACAATTGTGCTTTCTTCTTCTTTTCAGCAAGGAGAAGCAGTTTGCAGACTGTGAGGAAAAAAAACCCCACCAAGCAAAATGAAGTAACAAACCCTATGTGCTAGGAGAGGCCTGAAGCTTGCCACACAAGTTCATAGGTTCTCCAGAACTGCCCTACTGGCAGTACTTTTTCTTACATGACTAAGAATTACATCAGCCCAGCTGCTGCAAAGGTGGTATCACTCTTTCTGATGGTAAGGAAAGCTGCTGAAAGGACAATGATGACTCCTGGTGATTGATGTACCTTCAGTGTAAAAAGGAACTTAATGTGGAATGGGAAAACAACCTCCAAATCCTGTTACAGAAACATCTTGTTACACCCAAACTGCCTCTACAATTCTCCTACAGCTGAAGACAAAAAAAATGACACCTGACCTCCAGGTATTTTTATCTGCTTGGGTTGCTCTCCCTGCCTCTCTAGGGTTAGGTTAACTTTTGGTTTAGAAGAAAAAAAAATACTAACCTGACTTTGCCAGAACTAACAGCAGTTTATTTAGAAATTTGCTAATGAAATTAAAAGTGGAAAAAAGTGGTTAATAATATTAATTAAAATATGACTAATAATTATCATTTTTCATTTTAAAGGAAAAAAGGAACAGTATTATTTCAAGCATTCAAGTTGCTGTATGTTAGTACTT
Organism: Aptenodytes patagonicus; assembly: GCF_965638725.1. Lineage (NCBI taxonomy): Eukaryota > Metazoa > Chordata > Aves > Sphenisciformes > Spheniscidae > Aptenodytes > Aptenodytes patagonicus. Next base: position 35,666,840 of record NC_134953.1, read on the forward strand.
GCTAGTCATCTATACAAGCAGATGTAACTTATTATATATTCCTATATGCTAATAGTTACCATTTAAAAAAAAAAATCTAATTTGAGTACAATGTAGTTATGTCTTTGAAAAAAAGTTAATTTTTATTGTACTTATGTTATTTAATCCTCTGTGTATTTAAACAGATGTACATTACCTGATGAAGTGCTCCTGCTGGTAGAATAATAGCATCACCAAGAAACTGAATAACCGTACAGGTTTTTACTCCGTACTCTTCAAGAAGTCTTTGGCGAAGTTTTTTGTTCACATACCAACTCTGATCACGTATTGGATCATGCTCTGGTAAAACTTCTAAGCCTTGTTCTTTTGCTATCTGTAAGTACAGAAAAGATCCCAAGTCACTTTCAAAAGAAGCTGAACCTTTTTCTGGTAAGTTGTAAGTATACCTAACTTACAAAGCAACGCTACTGTGTTCCCCATACTCAAAACAAGAATTTTAGTCAGGTATTCAAAAGAACCTCAAAGGAACTGGCAAATCCCACTGAACTGAAGACATCTGCAGAACTCGGCACAATAATCTATGAATAAGCAACACGCTCTCTGTGTGCCTTCTTTCATCAAGAAAATAAAATCTGACCTCAAGAGTTCCTATGCTGCCAATTCCTCAAGCTTACAACCTTCAGTTTTGTCACAGACACCCAACACCACAACCTCACCTCGGGAAAAAAGCAGCAGATAAAACTAAGGGTCATACAGTCCCAGGCAACCTGCTCTAGGTGACTCTGCTTGAGCACGGGGCTGAACAAAAGGACCCCAAGAGGTCCCCTTCTAATCTCAACCACTCTGTGATAAGAAGTTATTTTCCTACCATCCCATCAAAGAACTGGGAAAAAATTATGAACATAAAAAAAAAATACTTCCTGACAGCGGTAGACTTAACTGCAACAACCATTTCTCATCAAGTTAACCACAGGGGAACAAGTATTACCCTTAATCAATTGCTAATTAATGAATCATAGCGACTAAAGAAAAAAGTGACTAAAGATAAAAAACATAGCAAATCCATCTGTCGTGACTCAGGAGACAATCATCTCATTAAAAACATACATTTTTATTCATATTGATATTAAATATACTTAATTATGTGATGCAGACCTTCAAAATGTTCTTGTGTATCATTACCCTTCTTCTGTACTAAACGAGATACTGAGAATTTCTCTCTTATCAGCAGGCAAAGTAGTCCCAAGGTCTAGTCATCAATCTCCAATTCAGTATTTCAAAAATACCACCACACCAAAAATACAAGGCGGTACACAATTCATTTTGCATACCATGACAAGCTGTGGCAGCAAATGACAAACTTGATTACATAGTCTTAAGTGCTTCTGTTTTAAACCTGCTGCTCCAAGAGTTTCACAATAACCCTTAATTGCTCTGAAAGAAGAAATGCTGAATAGTACTCATTGTCCACCTATTCCCTTGCATTCGTGACTTTGTTCACAACTCTCTTTTCCAAACTAAAGAGCCACCATCTACTTTATGAGCATCTACTTTTTAAATCAACAGAAAAGCCTCGCTGTATAATTCATAATCTCCTGGAATTAGCTGCATTTTGTTTAGTAGTGCTCTTTTTTCCCCACAGTTCAGCTTGCAAAAGAGCAAATGTTTGAGTCACCAGAGGACAGCTGCCCTAGGACTGAAACACTGCCTTACTGTCCAACAGAATCTTTACTGATGAATTTCTTAGGCTCTTCCTCCTCGCAATAGAGACCTTGGCCTCCAGCCTGTTTATGGACCCCTTTGGTTTAGCCAGTTAAAAGCCATCTGCTTTTTTCCCCCACAGTAGAAGACAGTGAAGACTTCTTTTCCTCGAGCAACCACTTCAGTGATATTTTGGTACTTCTATGTCATCCATCAAGACCGCCTTCTAGAACATGAAAACGTGCTAAAGACAGGGCACAGAAAACTGCTTCCAAGATGGTATCTCTAAATTTAACGCCATTGATGACTATCAATGGCCCAGTGGTGGATATTCATCCTACGTGGTAAGTAACGACCTGAAAGGTTCTGATGTGGCTCTAACTTGTTCATCACATGCTGCCGAAGGAAGATCTGCACCGTAGCTTATGTTGAAGAAGCTTGCTGCCCTTGGGTACATTATCCCCCACCACTTTCATCTTTAGTAAGAGCCAAGGCATGTTCTTTGAGCTAACTGACATGACACAGAGTCCTTACAAAGATCGGTGGCTGCTGGGTTGCAAGGTCGGGTTTTTTTGCATGGGACAATTCACAAAAAAATTCAGCATCTGATAATGCAAGAATGGATCAGTGACAGAAAAACATTATCCTACAAATGCTAATACTAAAAAAAATAAAATTATCCTTTGTATTAACGAAGGACAAGTATAAATCTCCATGCCCTCCTGAGCATTCATAGTTTGCAGGCTACCTTTAACTCTTTAAGAAGTGAGTATGTATCATGTTATGTATTTTATTTGTTGACTGATGTAGCAGGTCAATTATAGTTTATGTGCTATAAAGGAAAGAATTTCGCTTCCCCCCCTTCCCTAAGCATAGGGGTGGTGTTTGTGGTTTTTGCCGGCCCCCTTTGATTTACCAGTTACTTAGATTAAATTTATAAAATATCTATTATACATCTAACCTTCTGCAGAAACTCCCTTATCTTGTCAGCATCTTTGCCAGCATAAATGTGCCATAAAGCACCAGGTAATTCACTTGAATCTTTCAACCGCTTCCTTAAAAGGTCATCCAAATCTTCCTCTTCAAACTTCTTCAAAACTCCTAAGAGTCAACAAAAATATTTTTTAAAAGTGAGACAGAGGAAAAACTGAAACTAAACACCTTTTCGAATTTCTTGTGTGAGACTGAGCAGATAAAAGTTTGCTGAATACTATGGAAGCCCCCAGGTGATCCTCTTGTTCAGTGTTTGTAATTAGTTACTAGAACATGCATGCCATAAATACCTTAAAAATAATGTTTCGTTTTTAAACTTTTTTTACGTCTCTTGAATTTGATAGAACACATTCTCCTACCTGAAATAAACAGACAGGGCTGGCACCAAAAAATTAAAAGATGAAAAAGGTGTTTTCCTGTGGTCAGCAAAAGCAGTGCTTTGCGTGCAGTTCTGCATCAGCTAGTCAAGAAGCTAGAGCTCTCCCAATATGCTGAAGTTTTACTGCTATTAACTCAGTGCATATGCAAGTGAAAACAAAGCAAATAAAAGACAGCAAACCTTACTGCAGCTCTATTAGTCACACCCAAAATCTACATTTGCTGATTATGGAATGAGAGGACAAAAGAAGAAGGGGAAAGAAACAGAACTATTTCAGTGATTTAAAGACTGTTTCACATAAGCAATGAACCTCATACAGAGAACTAACATACACCAATTTAAGCTCTCCGGTGCTGAAAAATTACATTACAGTCCAAATTCAATAGAGCAAACACAGTGCATTCAGAGAGAGCAGAATAAACAGAAAGTTTGGCAAATACATCATCCTGACATAATTGTTAGAACTACCACAGCTTCCAGAGAAAATCCTTCATCCTGCACTTTCATTAGCTCTGCCAGACCCAGCACAGGAATGGTATGTCAATTATAGGTAATGGCAAAAAAAGTGAAAAGAGTTTGAAATACCATTTCATAATTCATGAACTGCAGTGTATTTTATGCAGAATGTGTGTGCAAATTCTTGAAACAAAGAATCTCCCAGGTTTAAGCAAGTACTTATGGACATCTTTCATCCGCTTCAAAAGAACAGTGTCAATTTTAAAAGTGGCAGATCGTTCAGTCCACCTACACCTCTTACAATGAGCTTCCCTTTACCTGATTTGGAAAGTACTCCATTTCCTTTCGCTATGCCAACATAAACAAGGATGTTCACGACATCAGAAACTTCAATATGGAGATTTGTGGTTCCTATATCATGGTCTTTAGTAGCAGCCACACCTATGTTACAAGATAAAATTAGGATTTGTTGTATTGCATATTCACCTTCAAACAGAAATGTGCAACAGCTAACTGAGAAAAATTTCTGAAAGTACACCAAACATCACAGAAAAGCATTTTATGTACAGACAGGCTTTAATGTGAAAATACCAAGATACACAAACTACAAACATGCTTTTGCTGCACTTGCTAAACAAGAAAATGTTACTTTTTAACAAAGACTTTTGAGACATCTCTTAGCCCAGGTAACTGTCCCTACGTAACAGCTGTGTCAGAACAAAACACATTTCAGCAGAATATTTGAAGACGTTTTCTGACCACTACATTCCTTCCCAATCTTTCAACCTTTCAGGTTGTTCAGGGCAGAATATAAGTACAATGAATACACAAGGTTATCAAATCAAATGTGTCGCATTTATGTCTGGCTATAAGCCGAGGTCTTATCCAAGAGAAATCCCCAAGCAAAGAGGAAAATTAATTTTAGTTCTAAGAGGTGAAAACATACATGCTTAAGTCAAAAGGACATTTCAGAACACTAAGCCTTGCAGCAGTATTACATAAAAGTGTCATTAATGATTTAGTTCTGCAGACCCATGCCTGGATCGCTATTGTTAATGTGTTTATTTCAAAGGACAGCTGGAGAAGGTTTTAAATCGAAGCCATCATGCTACAAATCACAACTCATTTCTTGTCCTATTACAACAATTTGTAAAACAGAATTGTACAAATTTGTTTGCAAAAGAAGGAGCAGCTGGAAAAGGTCTGAAGGAAACAACCTTTTCTAAACAGGTTTTTGAGTGTACAGCATACAATACAAATACAAATTATGAGAAAAACGCTGAGATTTATTTATAACCAGAATTATCAACACAGTAATACTTCATGAAACATTATGTCATATGGCATTATTAAAGACAGGATCTCTCTTTGTGTAAAAGTAGCTAACCATTTATACGCTTCAGAAGACTGTAACAGCACAGGAAAAGATAGAAAGAAATGCAGAAGTAAATAAACTCTCATGCCTGAGCTGCATGTACTGTTAATATGCAAGTCAGTAAAGCATTTCTCCTACGTTCAGTGAACAATTATCCTCCAAGCAAGCTCAGCCTTCTATCAAGCATTATAACGTGATATGCTACACTTCTAGGGCACACTCACCATATGCACTGCATAGTCTGGGTCCCAAATCTGGACGGACAAAAAATCCTGGCAGATGAGAAGCCAAGTTTAGTTTTCCTTCTGGACTACAATATTCAGGCAAGGGTAAACTTTTTAGTAAGTCCTCATATCTGGAGGAGAAAAGAAGAAGAATGTAATTGAACCTGTGTCATTATACAAAGAGGGAAAAAAACAACGTGGAGAGTGACTTAAGAATATCTAATACCAAATTCAAATACCTTGCTGGCATCATAGCCTTGAAATCTTCACCAGAAGGCCAATCTTTCAATTTTAGTAGAGCTGTTTCCCCATTTTTTATTTTCTGCCGTTCTGCAGGTAACATAGAAATTACTAAAAACTGATACACTGTAGGTGTTTTACTTTTTATTCAACTAAAACATGTAACTGAACTCTCAACTTGTCTGTAAAGATTTCATCCATAGAACAGGAGATATTTCGAGACTCAGAAATGATACAAAACAAACTCAACTAGTTGAGGAACAGTGACATTTGTTTGGTTTCTTAGTCAGACCTAACTAGTATATTAGATTATCTTTAATTCTGCAAAGGTACAAAATGTGAGTTTCCATCACATTCTCTGGAAACAGATTACCTAGAGCTGTCTTTTTAAATTAAAGTTTCTTCAAAGCTTCAAGATCCATAAAGAATATTTTTAACTGCAGTTTCTAATATTGACTGTGTTCAGAATCAATGGAATAATACATTTAAAGTAACGTACTTGAGACATCTTCAAAACCATCCCAGAACTCCTTGACATTGGTGTTTGAAATAATACTGTCTTTGCAATTCAAGATATCAGCTTGCTGGTTTCCAAAATCTAGACTAATTGACTCAGCTTTCCACAGGCTGAAGTTCATTTTCTTATGCATACCAGACACTAAAACAGGCTGTAAAAAATAAAATAAAAAAATCAATACTTATCCTTTCTGCAGCAAACACCTCCTTCAATTAAACTGGAGTATAAATGCATCCAAAACACACACTGAAGACCTTGGCCCTACTGAGCTGTGAACACTTCCTCCAACAGCAACTATACCCAAGGTGTCACAACACACATATCTTTTTTGAATTTGAATCTCCGAAACAGTAATTTCTTTCGTATTATTAGCAGTTAACTGAAGTTTAAACTACACAAGGTTCAGATGTGGGCTATACCTGACAAGCTTTTGTTCACTGCTAACAATACATTTTCAAACATGGAGTGTTAAAGGAAAAATTTGCCTAACAACTCCCCCAGAGTTCATACTGAGGTCACTTTATAGACCAAACGGCTCAATACCTACCCTTCCTTGTTTCCAGCACTCTTTGAAGAGCTTCCAGTTGTTGTTGTTTTTATGGTCTCTGAGCCACAAAACATGCTTATCACAGATCCACGAATACTGAATATCACTGTACAGTTTACTGCAGTCATCCTGAATACCTTTTCTATCATCCTTTGGCTCATCTTTTATTTCAGATTTTACATTCATCTTTGGTGCTCTATTTGGTGGAATCTTGTTTTCTACTACTGAAGCAATTATGTCATCAAGAATGTTTGGCATAGTCCTTCCACTCTTGCCACTCTATTAGAAAACAAACACATGTATGCTTAAACAATGTAAAAGCAAATAAAGTTAATGCAACTCCTTTTGCAGTAGAATGACAACATTTCATTACCAATTAGAAGCTTGCAGTTACCTACTTCCTTTGTAGAAAACCGCACACATTCTTACATGAAAAAAGTTAGAAATACACAGCTATTACAAAACTCAATATATTGGAATCTTCCTTTGCCTTGTCAGGTTAAGGCTTTATCTAACTTCATGGACATTTTTTCATAATATGTATCAATTATCACTATATATATAAAAAAATAAAATGTTAATGCAAGTGTGTGTGTGCGCGCGCGTATAAAGTTTTAATTATGAATTAGTATTTAAAGCAATACAGCTATCAGACTGCTCTAACTACAATGTTCCAAAACAAATGATAGAGATTTTCAAATCCCGATATAAAAAAATGTACAACTTGTAAACACTTACTGCTGTTCCTGTGGAGTAAACTGGAGCAAAAGCAATACCAGCATCTGTAGAACCTAGACGCAGTTTGCCTGCTGTTGTAGTTAACAAATCTCGTAAGGTTGAGCCCTGCTCGTTGTTCTGGGACGCAGGAGGGGAGCTTTTACAGTTTTGGGACTCCAAATTATCCTGGTCTTTCTCCTCCTTGGAATGTTTTCCAGAAGGACATTCTTTGTTCTCTGAAACAACAATAATCATTGGAAATTTACACTGTTGTATCACGACGCAGATATAGGAACAGCACCAGTATCCTGCATTTTATAATGGTGGTAAAATACTGTAGCACTAGTGCTTTATTCACCTGAAAACACACCAGAGGATGAACTAGATCCTTCAAAATGCAGTCAAACTGTGACCATGAAAAGGCCTTCCTCAGCATCTCAGACATGCAGCTGAGTGAGTACCTGTCACAAATGAGAGATGCTGTAGCTGGAAATACTGCCACATTACATATGCATTCCACTAGTGGCTCTTCTGGTAACAGATTCTGATGCCACCAGGAGAAGGCATTGCAGTTTCAAGATTAAAATTAAGGGGGAAAAGAACATCATCTTTTCTTTTCGTTGAACAGCAAACTATGCGCATTTTTCCTAATTAATTCAATTATGTATAACTGGTGCCCCCAAAGTCATGGACATGATATAACATATTTCAAACATATTACCTTTCTTTTCTTCTCTGGCTTTCTGCTCTGCAAGATCAGCTAACCAATGCAGTGGTGACTGGGATTCAGGCGGTGTTAACTTGCTGTCTGTGCTTACATCACTCCTCGGACTTGTATTACCATTTGTCTCAGACTTTTGAGGAGTATTCTGCTGTTGAGACTCAGGCATGCACAGAGAAATTTTATTACTGTGGTTAAGGACATTCTGCAAAACCTGTAAAGAACAAATTTATTTTTAAGTATATAACTTTGCTCTAATATATTTCAAAGACAAGGCTAGCATTTAACCATTGTATATGCAAATTAAAACGCAACTGGTACTACCGAAATATAAAAATCCACAAGAATCCGAACATCTGAATAAACTGCGATGTATATACCCATTTTAGACTCACCTGAGACACACCATTCATTGCAGGGAGCTTGCCAGCTTGCGTGCTCTGCTTGCTGGTACACTGACAATGGGATTTAATTTCAAATTTTTCTCTAATACTGTGCATAGCATCTAGAAGATCTGTCAACACTAGAAGACAATTAAGAAGAAAACCATCAGCAGCTCTCAATCATTTTGTGACCTTCTTTACAATACACACACTGTAATGATAAAATGCTATCTCCAAAGCTTTTTAAAATTTAAACTATTAAAAATGCTAAATTTAACACTCAAAAATACTATAAAGACTGTCCAGTTTACCTTAAAGCTTGTGCAGAGAGAGACATGGTCTCTAATTAAATAATTGCATAATACTCTTCTGAATAATCTAACCTTTACTCTGCATTCTGCACATAATCTGGCACACAACAAGCAAGCCAGTCATTCATCATTTAGTCCTCATTGTTCAACTGGTGCATCATTGCTTCATTTAGTAAAACCATCAAACTACAGACTGAAGTGAGCCACGTCCTGACAAAAAAATTAGTATGTGATCATGTAATTTAAGGCTGTTTGGTAATGGGTATGCACAGAACAACAAAACTGAGGTTACATAGGCAGTCTTCACTATACCGTTTCCAGATGAGTGGTTCGCTTCACAATTTAAAATTAAAACCAGTTTCAGTCTGGAACCTGTTCTGGGGAATGTCACAATTTGAATTTATTATGGAATCTAACCAACCTTCATTTCTACCTGAACTAATATGCAACAACCCATAAAATAACGGCTGGATCTGTACTTCCAGCTTAAAATAACCTGGGAATTTGCTTAACAAGTTCAAAGGCACATTTGAGTTTTCTATTCTCTGCTCTGCATCAATGCTGCGAGAGAACACAAGTAAAGTTGCGCTAGCAACAACAACCACACCTAACTGTGCTTCTTTATAAAACTTGTTTGGTTGTAAGAAAAATTCTGAATTTTGCTGGGTTTAGGATTACTGTTCAGTTTGTCATTTATCACAAGCTCCTTTACTGCATTTTGCTTTAAGATGTTCAATCAGACGTCCAACCAAAACCATACATGAATCTTGTTCTTTTTTCTTCCCCGCCCTCCCCAGGGGTGGGGACGGGACACAACAGAAAACAGTGAAAAACAAATCCCCAAGAATCTGTTGCCACATAATGCTCCTTGGCAGTACTATTCCAAGATTTTCTTTTAACAGCTAAGGTCAGATTAATTAAGTACATTCTGGTTGTTTTATTCTGCTCTGAAATGGTAAAAAACGGTCGCAAAAAACACCCTGAATTTCTTCACTGCCTGTCCCTGAAACCCCTTCAGACATCTATCAGCATGCTCCTCTTTCTCTCCTCATCGTCTGTGCCCCTTGCTGTTAACTGCCCAAGATCACCTGCCTTCCTGCGACGATTTAACACAATTCACAGGTTTTTAAACGGAGAATGAGAAGTTTCAAGAAACAACTCCTGCCTCTCTTCACAGAAAGACCTGGGAAAAAACACATCCTGCTTGTTCGCAGGTCTTACCAGAGCCTGGAATAATTTGTGTTGGCATCAGGTGTTTGTGATCATGAGGCTGTCCCTTCACACACTTCATCCAGGCATATAACTCCTTATCTGCAAAAAACATTGCCAATTGTTTTACTTCATTTACAGTGGTACACAGAGCAAGCTAACTAGCATTTTTCAGATTTGTTTTAGTTAGAAATGGTTTTCTACACATACTGTAAGTCTTCTGTCCTGGTATCCTGTGTGACAAAGATTTGCATACAACAGCTACTTTTCACAATAAAGAAAATTTTTAACAATACTGAAATCTGAAATAGCAGCATCTGTAACACAGACCCTTGCCAATAACCTCATAATAAACCTTCCCTTTATTACATTTAGAGAGTTGCCAATTTAGCATAAGCCGAAATCCTGTACAGTTGCAATTGAGAGAGTGAGACCCCCTTGATGAATTCTAACACGGAAAAGAGACACAATCAGGCTGTGGTTGTATGACCAATTTAATTTGACACAATCCACGCTCCAACTAGAAGTGGCCGTCTTCAACCAGAGAGGGCCAAACAAGCCAAAAAGATGAAGTTTTAACTGAATCAATTCTCTGATTTGGCCTACCATGCAGCTGCACCGATGTTACTGGTGGCACAAAGGAGAGGGAAGTTGCATCATGGATTTATGTCAGATTAAAGCAACCATGAAACCACAAGTCTGTATGTACTGGTTGAAAATCATTTGTGGCAGCAGAGAGGGCCTAACTGGTAGGAGAGAGAGGCTTTCTATAAAGTTTCAGGAAGAATGTCCCTGCCAGAAAAAAAAAAATGCAGTGTAAAGACAAGACAGAGGAAGAACAAGCGCTAAAAATGTCTGGCCAAGCAATCGGTCACCGATCTGCTATGTGGTTTTGGGGCAGAAATACGAATGCAATTTCTCTCTCAAACCCCAGTCTTGTATCCTATCCACTGAACTGCTAGTTTTAAGAGACTTCAAATCTTTTTACTAGTTTGCTCAGCTCTAGCAATGTAAACTAAGGAGAGTACACTGAAGGAAGCATTTAGCACATTTAAAGCATTATTTTCTTGCACTGTAATAGATACATAACGCACCAAATGTTCCTTTCAGATAAATATTAGATTTGTTAGCTATTTTGTAGTTTTTGTAACTCCTAAAACATTGAAATATATAACTGGACACAAACATAAATCAAATCAAAAACCAAAACAGCATGTATCTACTTAAAGTATTTTATCACTGAAACGCTACAACATGGCATTCCACTTGATGGTGCCATGAACTGTCTGAAGGTAACAATGGATGCACATTCATTCATTCATTCATGCAGTAAAGTAATAAGAGAAGTCATTGATAAATATCTGAATATGGACTATTTAAACCTCTAACATTCCTGCTGAAGCAGGGGGAAACCAGTGTATTCTCCATTACATTTAGCAACTGTAAAAACAAGTACTGGTTCCAGGAAAAATGGTGTAATATAAAGTGCTATTATATAGAGATGGGTGGGTGGTTCTGAACTTTGTAAGAGAGTGCCAAAGGAGAGAGATAGTTCACATGAATCCTACAGCATCATTAGAAATAAAGCTACAGAGAAGGAAGCTATCATACTTCTGCTTTTGCATGTAATATTGTCATGAACAGCAAGGAGAAAGTCTTCCCTGTTGGAAGACTGAAAAGAAGCCTGCTTCTGTATACTCCTTTTTTAAGCTTTGAAGACATTTTACTAAAATTTTCCTGGCTGATTAACACACACACTATAAAAAGCCTCTGACTGCATGTTCCCACTAGGGTAAATAATGTTCGGCGTGTATCCCAAGCCACGTCAGATGGATGTACACACATGTGCACACACAGACTTCAGCCAGTTAAGAGCTGCTGAAGCAGCCTCCAGCATTAAAGCATTAACGACTGTTGGAAAACACCAACATTAGTTCCCTAGAAACTTCAGGCTTTGATGGAAGTCTCTGGGAACATCCTATAACCGCAGTGTAGGAGGCTCTCACTGCGTGGATGAGTCTCTCCATTTATTAAAGACTTGCCATCTAACAGTTAAACTTTATTTTACTAACATTTCACATCTGTGACATTCTGCTGCTATGACAAACATGGAAATGCTTTTCAAAACAGCATTATACTTGAGTCAGTTCCTGGCGCAATGTTTGACCACAGGACTGTGCCAAGGCACAATGCCTGCCACCCAGGGGAAGGCAGCCCTTTCCAACAAGCAGCCTGAGCACCAGTGTCACAGCCCAGGGCTGAATGACCAGATCAATCTTCCAAGCCATTCTTCCTTTCAATTGCAACCAGGCTGGGTCACTCAGAAATCACAGGTTTGCAAGTCAGGCCTGTTATACCTCACTACAGACTAAACTAGACATTTCCATTAAAGCACAGGAATTAGATTAAACTGAGTATGCGTGTAGGCTGCTGGATTGTGAAACCTCTGTTAACACTCATTTAAAATACTATGTGAAGTATTTCTCTCCATCTCTTTAATAATAAAAAAGTAGGCTGTTAAGTCAATATGACAAACCATGTACTTCTGAAGGGAGGACTCCAGAAAGCACTCAAATCAAGGCAAGTCTTCACAGAAATGAGTTACCATAAAGCAGGGAGGTGTAACGGAGTGCCAGTCTCACAGCTGAAGAACAAGATTTAACCTTGAGGGGCAAGGCACAAGCAATCCAAGACAATCCACACAAAAAGACTGAAAAGCAGACAAAGACCTAAAATAGCCCCCACAGCAGTTGCTTTCTGAATGACTGATTCTACATCTACCAACAAAAAAGGAGGCGAAAAAGATCTAAGAGAAACCAAAACACACAAGCAGTAATTTAATACTTTACAGAAAGGCAGATACACTGGTGGATCAACAGCTCTACAACAAATGAGAATAAACAGCATATACAATACTCTAGTTCATAAAGAACTGACCTCTAGAACTTTTTCTCTCCTTTGCCTTGTAACAATCTAGGCAGACCACAAATCCACATTTTTGGCAGACCCAATGAATGTTAAATAATGTGGCTTCACATGCATCACACATCTCACGGACTCCTCTCACTGCTCTCTTCCATGCAATTTTGGCTGAAATACAAAATAAGCAGAATAAAAGGACTGAAATTTAAATGCAAAGCACAGAATGAATGGTCTTTGTAGATGAAGCATTCGTAATTTTCCCCTCAAGATGCAACTGGATGTAGAGGGAGGAAAGTGATCCTTCATAAACAGACCATCAACATCTACCCCCTTAGTTGCATTACGCAGCATCCCCATCAATGCTACTATCAATACACTATAAAGAAATTAAAGCATCCAAAAAACACAGACTAAAGTAATACAGAAAGAATATTCCTGCTCAACATGAGTGGGTTGCAAGTACAAAGAAGAACTTCTTTAACATATACTTTTAACCCCATGCAATGAAGAGAGCTGGGTTTTTCACCTGACTGCCTGTGGGACGTGTTTAATCTCAAGGGCAGCCAAACTGGTGAGTCGGATGGTTAAAATTGGCAGGATGGGAGGGAGATGCCTGTCCTGGCGACCTGGCTAGTACTTCTGCTTTCTGCCCCACCTCCTCCTCATATTGCCTGGAATTAGCAGAGCCACCAGCCCGTTTTAAAGCCTGTGCCCACCTGCTGTAGGTCAGAAGGACAGACTAACTGTGGCTTTGGTAGGGAGGAGGCAACGGTGTTAGCACATGCTCTGTGGGGCCCAGGCCGTCACATTATTCTCCTTTGTTTTGGGAAGGAGACATGTCAGAAACACAATGTCTGTTGGCAGGAGTCAGTACCTGGCTTGCTGTGGGCCTTGGCTTGGAGCTGGCTGCTCTGGCCAGAGAGCTGGAGGCCAAGCTGGGAACCGAGGTTGCTTCAACCCCAACAGCAGCCTGGCCCTGGCCCAGCACAGCCACCAGCACAGGGAGGAGGAATGGGCTGGCTTACTGAGGAAGGTCCCTGCCCCTTGCTGACATACACTCTTACAAAAGAGCCTAGGAAAATCCAATGTGACAGTCCAGTGAAGTGAGGTACTCGAAAGGAAGCAACGGGTCATGACAAATGCAAACACTCAAGTAAAACTGCACAACACTTAAGAGCATTTGAGATTTCCTTACCATCTTTTTTCACCCAGGACATGGCTGTTTTCTCAGATGTTACTAACTGACAAAATTTATCACCTATGATATCTAGAATGTATTTAGAAGTTTCTAGGTCCAGTTCATCATCTTCATAGTTTTCATGTGTCCATAAACTCAGTGCTTCATCATCATATTGATCAGGAGAGGAGAAACCATCTATCCTAACCACTCCGTTCTTACTAAAAGATAACCTAAAAATGAAAACAGATAGTTTAACTGCCTATATCATTATATCCTGTGACTTACAGTTTACTTGCTAATTTACCTTACTGCTCATGTCTTAACAACAACTAAGTTTTCTTTACCTTCTTCAGCATCCTGCCATATTTTTAATTTAAAAATAAATCCTACTGCCAAAAATGGTTTTAAAACAAACAGTAAGGAAGCATGAAAACTGAAACTAACTTTTTAGGCACTTTTTGCATTCAGTGTAATCATCATTCGCTCTCTGTAACATTACTGCTTTAAAATTGCAGACAGGAAAATACTTTTATCCCCCCCCGAAGTTTGGTTCCACCTATTCCTCACCTTTGATTTTCGGAGGGTGTGTGACAGCAATCATTCAGTCTGACTCGTATTTTATAGAACTTTCTATCCTACTGCTCTTATACTCAGAACAGGAGTTCGAACACTATATTCAAGTCTATCTAGGCAGAACAAATCACTAATACAAGGTAACATTTTTGCATCCGCTGATTTCTGACCTTTAAAATAACTAAAGGCTTCCCCGTTATCCTACCCGATACCGTTCCACTAACCCTGCCTGTATGTAGCCTATTTTTAAGCAGTAACAATTAATTATTCCAACTTGCATAATACAGGATAATTCATTATACATATGCGATTATTATAATAGTTAAGGAATTTTACAGCAAAGCCAGTAAAATAGTCCTGAATTCACAACTAAGTACCAAAAACGATACTCAGATGTGTATTTAATGAACAAGAAGAAACGATGAATTTTCCGTTACAATGACTTCCAACAGCAGTGCAAACTTCATTTACAATTCAAGCCCTACTATCTAAACACAATGAAAATAATTAAACTGCTGTAAAATTTACCACAATATATTCAAAACATTCCGATTTTTAAATTCCATAACTGTTTTTTAAAATGTTGGCAAAACTTTATCACTGACGTTTTCTCCTTTATACAGGAGGAAAAAACCAAAACTCTCACATTGCCACATTAGGAAGCAAATACTCTTACGCAGAAGGTATTCCGAGTCCAACCTTGGAATGATTCTTGTTGGACTACCAAGTCTTGTAACTAAAGTTTCATTATAAAAAATTAAACCCAATCTAGGGAACAATTTTCTGTCCAAAACAAGTTGGATATATACTGACAACACAGTCCACGTGCAAATTAAAGCCGTTTTGTTCTGTCTCAATAGCTGTTCTGCCTGCACCACGTACGCTACGCTGCATCCTGGGAAATTTTCTTCCCGACTTGTGAGTTTTCCCTGATTGGCCATTAATTGTGAAAAAGGAGGTCACAACTCCTCTGTCCTCAGAAAACTCCCAGAAAACCCTGAGCAACATTCCCACCGTATACTGGCATAAGAACAATTACGAACTAGTGCAACTCTGCGGTTGTACAGCTTGTCCAGAATAACTGAAGCTTGCCTTTTGAAAATCCCACTTCAAATGTCAGACACCTGTGTAATGGTGATGTGCTGTATTTTCTGCTTGCCTAAGGTACACTGGGCAGCTGTTCTGATGTCTTTGCTATAAAGCTTTAAACAGCAATGAAGTCAATCCACAAAAGAAGACATAGAAATGTAAATAGTGTTAAATTAGACAGTGTCTTTTATCAAGCAGACTGACTGAGCCAGAAAAATCAGACAAGCTTTCAAGCATGCAAGTCCTTTGTCAGTATTATTTTTAAAAGTTAAAACACCACATTATCAGGAAATAGCTGTACTTACCGCCGAAAGTAGTAAAATCTACAAAATACTGGTGAGTGAGTTGGTTCTTCTCCTTTCTTACTTCTTATTAACCTACATTCTCTGCATTTTTGCAAATTTGGTCCTATTTCAGAGCAAGAATCATCCTGCAAAAAGGACTCTCCCGTTTGCTTCAGCTTCTTTACTTTGCGCCAATCTTTTAACACTGAGCGAGGTATACCAGCTGCAAAAGTAAGGAGAGTTTCAGATGAGGTACTGGCAGCCCTTATTCGCAGAACCCAGTCAGACCAGTCAGCGTTCAACATTTATGAAGTACGTTTGTTACCTGCATAACATTATTTCATTATTACTTCCATTTGTCCGCCTGTCAGCACCAAAGTTTAAAAAGCATAGCTACCAATTAGACTGACACAGGCAGGAGCACAGTTAACTACCTGCTGAGCTACCAGGAATACCTAGGACACTGTATTTTCTCTTATATTAGGTGTATCGTTCACCAAATATTCCACTAAAACCATCTTCAGAATCTCCTTCTTACAAAAGAAGCAAAGAAATACAATACCCCAAGAAAGAGAGGTTTGAATTCTGTTTCAAGTGAAGATGTATGCAAAAAAGGCAACAATTTAACGAATGAAAGCAGAGCTTAAAAAAAAAAAATCCTACTTCTTCAAGATTTGTTTTTGCTGAGGGTTACAGGTATGATTACAGAAGAGCAGCTATATTCACACGTAACTCATCTGAACTTAATGTAAAATATCCGGCATAAGGAAGAACAGAATCCATTTACTCTGTCAAGTTTGTTAGCTTTGCAAGGCTAAGCAGTATAATTCTATTTTCGATATGAAAGTCAACAGACCCAACACCGAGTAACACAAGGAGCAAATCTATTGAGTAATATATGCAATTTTCACATAGACATTTTGAAACTGAACCATGTTGTTGTTTTAACCAGGCTTTCATTTTAATGACTTTTAAAAGCGGTACCAGTTTTATCTGCATAGATACAAGTGTCTGTCATTTCATCTACCACTACTCTTGAAAGTTCATGTCCTGTAGACAGGGATCTGATGTAGAATGATAGGGAGGTCAGGGTGCTATCTTTGGACTTGGTACCTGGGTTCAGACCTGTATTTTGCCAGAGATGACTCGTGCAAACTTCGCAAGTGACAGACTGCCTATGCCTCAGTTCATGGCCTACAAAATGCTCTTCCCAACTCATCCGAGGAGTATCATGGTAACTGGATTAAAACTTGAGAGCAGAAAAGGCCAAAGTACAGGTTTGCTAGTTCAAAACAACGTTTTCTGCCTTGGAACCAGAGATCCTGGGAGTCATCTGGGAGCTGCTAGACCTCAAGCTCTGTGGGCAGGAACTTGGAAGACCCCCAATGCCTGCAGGACTGTAAAATGCCTTGCTTTGCAGGAGGGAGTCTTGCAGCCTGGAGCTCTGAGCACGCTGGCTAGCACAGAGCTAGCTCCCAGGGCTTTCTGAAACGGCACTGGGACAAAGCAGTTTTCAAGCCTGGCAGTATCCAGATACCACCCATGTTGCGAAACTGCCACTGAGCCCCCGATCCTGAAGCACGGTTATCTTCAGCTGCCTACAGGGAGCCCAGGCAGCCGTCCCATGGGGACCTGTGCTTTCCTGAAAGCTCCTCAAGGTTGATTGTTTTTGTATAGATCTTTGTGGAAGGTCCTTTTCCTAAGAAAACCTCTGACCGGCGCGCTCTCAGAAATTGTAATGAAGCTCCCCCAAGATAAACTGACAGGAGTATCAGAAACGCTCATCTGTTTAATGGGTCAAGTAGGAGAAACGGACAGAAAGACGCCAGGTCTATTAAGATTTCAAGAGAGGATGGCAAACACAAGAAGCTCCTACCACACCACAGGCCCAACCTGTTAACGTGCAGGACACAGGCTGTGCGACTCACAACAGAATGTAATACCAACTCCTACCCATTTCCTGACCTAAGTTCCATGAAACAGTTCTATAATGTATTACCATATATCCCTTTCATACTCGGGTACCACTAGCCAAAACAGGAAGTTACTGCCTTCCTGTAACTTAGGTAAGCAATCCCTCTACAACAAACCTACAAAAAGTCTTTTGCGACAATACAAAGGTCATAAAGACCTAACATGTTACACGTATATGTTTACAGTTCACTTTAAGAAGTGAAACCAAGAAAGACTTTATAGGCATGTTCTCCTTGATCCTCCCTTTAGCTTGGAGGGGGGCAGCGGAAGAGTAATACTACTATCACTGGACCCAAACCAGAATACCTCAGACAGACTGCAACACTTCCAGCACCCAGTACAACTTAGGCATCAAATACTCTCAGGTACCAGAAGAGTAACTTTATACACTAGGCAGTGAAAAGCCAGAGAATGTAATTACAGAGAGCAGTACTCATTTTCTTACTACCTGTACTTAAAAATTCTTGCGGAAAGTAATTTAATGGTAGACTTCCTCATACTCAACCAGAGCAAAGACAAAAGAATAGTCCTTGGAGAAGAATAAATTGGGATAAAAAAAATAAGGTAAGTTCTTTAAGAAAATCCCTCATGTTGGCAGACGAGTTTCTCTTTTCAGCTAAATCTAGTTAAAATCTGCTACATGCTACAGCATTACATTTAAATTGAAAGTTGTATTTCCCTAAATTTCTTTATTCCTTAAACAAGAGGGGTGTTAACACCATGTAATACACATGCTAGTTAGGAGTGTGAAATGACTCTCTCTCAAACCTTTCATTAAATTAACCAAATCATAAGAGTGGCATCAGGCTCTCAAGGAACTGCCTCTGGCTTCCTGATCAAAGGATGAATTAAAGTTCAACAATAGAGAATCTCTCCCTCCAGTAGTGCCCTAAAAATAAATGCATTAGATCTTTTAAAAAATATTTCTCTCTCAATACAAGTGGCACAACTATATGCACCAGTCTGTTGAATTCTGATGGACAGCATAAACCAGTTTGTTTACTGCTCATTTTTAGGCCAAGAACCAGTCTGTTAACACATATATACAAAATGCTGAATTTCTTAAACCAGGATATTTCAAATGGCCTCAAGACAGATAAATCTGGACCTACTCATTTACACAAGCATACTTTTTAACTGTTTTCCCAGCTATCGTGCGTGACAAACCCTCCAGGATTAACACCGTTGGACTTCACATTAGTCTGTCTCTTCCAAATCAGATTAATATACTCACTGCTGTTACTGCCGCTCTGTAACTTCAGCTTGCTTTTTTCTTTGGCACTCCTGCTAAGAACACCATTCGGTTTTACTTCTTCCTCTGTATCACCCTTTTTTTTCTGCAAATCATTTTGTTTCTTTTTGTAAGTGGGCTTGGGCTGCCGTTTAGTCCTTTGCTCTGACTTGCTCTCACTTTCATCAGAGTCTCCGCTTTCAGAGCCAGAATCGTAAGTTCGTTTTGCCTTTCTCCTAGGGTGCTTATCTTCCTTCACAAACTTATCTGCCAAGACTTTACTATCTATGTTATTTTGCAAATCATTTGATGTAGAAGCTATTAAATTGACAGTACATGGCTTAATAATTTCTGAAACACTGTTCCCTGAATTCTCTTTTTTATTAGTGTTTTTATCTTCCTCCGAATGTCTTGTTAGCCAAGCCTTTTTCAGTTTAGTGTGGTAGTTTGGCTGACTCGTCTGGGAAGTTTGCCCACTGCCTACAGAGTTCGCTTTGTTTATTGTATTACAGACGATAGCACTGTCTAGGGAGAGAGAGGTTGAAAATGTCTGATTTTTCACAGAGTTGGACTCGGTCTCACTGGTGTTACTACTTTTAAACTGAGCTGCAGCCAAGGCTGCCTTGTGCTTTTTCAAATGGACAAAGTCGGTGGAGGTGGAGAATCCCGAGCTGGGCTGAGCAGCACTGCCTGTCTTGCCAGCAGCGGGTGTAACCGGAGCTGGAGTGCTGACCTTGCATTCCTGGGCCTGCGCCATTGCCTGACTTGCTGCTCTCGAGGCAGTACACTCCAGCGGCGCGCAGGCCAAGACCGCGTTCGATAAGGAGTAAGTCACTTCTGAACTAGCCCAGCTTGACACGCTGGTAGTTGTTGCTGCTGATGCGGTGACATCCGTTTTGGTACTGCAGATCATAGTTGTGGTAGGGGTGACAGCACGAGGAATGCTGCCTTGCGAGACAGCTGGAAATTTCTTTTCATACTGTGTGCGAGCACTGTCTGAGTTCATATTTGGCAGAATGATTCTTCCAGTCTCCCTGGCTTCCGCTGTTTTCAGGCAATCTGCTTGATTTGTCACAGCTGAAGATCTCTCACTAACTCGATCTTTGGAAGCAGACTGCATTACTGGTACGCTATCGTATTTCGTGCTAGAAGGAGGACGCACAATAACAGATGCTGTAGCGGACTGTGACTTTCCACTCATTCTTTCAACATGCCAATCCACTTTTTCGTTATTTGGAGCATTATTAGACTTCCATATTTCTGATAAATTCTGTTCAGAAGTGCCCTTGTAAACAGTCTGAGCTTCCTTAGGCTCAGGTACTAAAGTTGGTGGTTTCTGCAACTCCTGTATTTTGCCACCGCCAGCATTAACGGGTTGAACGGGGGTTAGAGTCGGAGGTGAAAGGCTGCTATAGCTGCTTTCCTTCTTCTCCAGGTTCTGGTGCACAGGGGGGTGAAACACAGGGGCTCTATGCAAGGCAGGCATACTCCGGAGTGTATTTGAAGACGAGACTGACAACTGAGTAGGGCTCCTGCTGTCACTTCTAAAAGAATTTACAGAGTGAGACTGCACTGACTGTGAAAGCTGCTCGGGTATCTTGCTCGCAGAGCCTTCGCTCTCTGTTTGGTGCTTAATTAAAGGTGGAGGTTTTGAAAGAGAAGAAATGTAAGAGGGGAGAGACTGAGGACTAGCTGCTGTTGAAGGACAATTAGTTTGTTTATCAACATATGCACTTGAAGCTTCCTTTGACGGGTATGATCTTGGCGGTTCATTTACTACACTGTTAGACAAGGTGGTGAAATAGTTACTCTGCGGCAAACTCTGCGGAACCGAATGCTTCATTTTATACAGTTCTGACACAGAGCGTTCGGCGTCTTTGTCATATTTTACTGAATGGCTTTTGGGACTTGAAGATAAGGACGTTACCCTGGAATAGTTTTCTCTCTCTCCCTCCAGTGCCTTTATTTTAGCTGTAAAAGGAGCAACTTCAATACTTTCTTGGAGTATCCGTCTGTGTTCTTCTTTGTATTTGCTCAGTCGCTCCCCAGTCTCCTGTGGTGGCCTTGGCAGCTGGTTCAACATTGGATCTGCAAAATGTCTGTGCATATGGCTCTCCTTTGTTGTCTGCGTTCTGCTTTGCTCTAGCTCCGTCTTTACTGGTGCAGTTGTAACAGAACGTAAAGGTTCAATAAACGCTTTCCTCTCCAGCTCTCTGAAAAAGGTTAAGCAGACACAGGTTAGTCTGAACGTAGCACAACATCCTAAACGGAAGACCTTTCTGCCCATGCTCCGACAAAGTTATCTATTAACACAAAATAAACTTTTCTTTGTATTAGGTACAATTTTCAAAAGTCTTCAGATGACTCAGGAACTCAAGTACCATTCCAAGTCAACAGGGCAGAGTCTGTTTTGCAGCACAATGACAAGCTTTCCTCTATCACAGGCACCCACGTTTACATATAAACTAAAGGAAACTAGAAGACAACATCAGCTGCTGAAATGTACCCTCTTACACAGAGTTAAACAGCAAACTTACTCTTTGTGATGCTCTACGACGATACTTTTGGACAACGGCGGGCTGGAATGCGTTGTCAGTTTGAGAGGCCGAAGGGGATCTGCACTGGACGGTCGCACAGGAATGTGACTCAGTAAACCAAGGCTGTCAGCTGAGGTCACTGGGGTGGGCTGGTGTAACCACGGGCTAGGAGTATTCTGTTAACACCAACCAAAACAAAAAAAATAAAATCAGATTTCAAAATCATGGGACCACAAGAGTTACTGTATCAAGTCCTACCAATGATCAGAGTGAAGTAATGTATTTCAGCATCAAATCATACACAGTAAATAAAATTTAACATTTTAAGTCACTTTTTGATCAACTGGAACATCTGACTGTACTTCCCCTGGACTTGCAGCATACAAAATAGTTTACACATTTCAAAAGCATTCTTAGAACCGTTTAATTTTCAAGTGTTCAGCATGAATAGTTAATTCTAGAACAGCATCTCAAGCTCATCAAAATTAGCAAACCAATGATAGCCTGACAGCACTTAACTTCAGTTACCAGTAAACAGACCATTAGCTCTTCAATGAATTGCAAGAAGTATTTCTTTCAAAAGACAATTACGTTTAGTAATTCTGGAAAACAATTTCATCTCCAGCTTTATAAAAAAAATCTCAATATAAGGGATAGAAATATCTCTTTCCTGGATGGTTCCTCTCCTCCCCCTAACCAAATGATTAAGTATGATAATCTTAATTAATCTGCTTTATTTCGTCAGGCATTTTTATTTGGCATAATTTCATCAGCAGCACACTATTAAAACCATAAATGCCTGCCATACACTGCAGCGTGGGACACGCAGAGTATGCATCATTTTGTGCTGTGTACCTAAGTACTCAAAAGGTAGGCAATACCAACCTCCTCGTTTACACATACCCTGATAGTTTTAATTCATGAAACTGTTTTTTAATTGACTACTTGGGTAAGTTTCTGTTTTCGTATCTTCTCTGAAACTCGTGTAACAACTCTGCAGAAAAGACCAAGAGCAGCTCTCAGTCTCTCTCTCCTTTCCCTCTCTCCTCTGAGATCTGCTTACGAGAAACACGCACAGAGGAGTGGAAAGGCAGGGCACCCTGTTGAAGTGGTGCTCAAGTGCTAGGGACAAGCCAAGAAGGGACTGGGACAAGAGCGAGCAGAGCTCTCATGAGCACCCCAAAGCCCCTCGGTGCTGCTCCACCCCTAACTCCTGGCACTGCCCAGAACTTCTTCCCCTTGTCCACTCCTCACCAGTCCATCCCTCTCCTTCTCCCCAGTCTTGGTGACTCCCAGCTGAGAACTGCTGCAGCAGAAGGGGAGCCAAGAGCTCTCATGACACATGCACGCAGCACAGAATAGATCTGCAGGTGCTACAACTTTGAAGTTCTGATTTCTATACTTTTGAATATTTAAAGCAACCACTTGGGTTTGCACTAACAGTTTTAGTGCACACGTTGCCTAAGCCAGGAGTTCCCACGCTGTGGTGAGTTCCCATGAATAGCCTGTAAGCTGTATTAAAATATTATGCAAAAAAGGCCCGTCACCTTCTCCCTAGAGGAGCTGGGGAACGTCTGCTTGAGCACCAAGCATTGCCCAAACAGCTTCGTGACTCCACCTGCAACCATCTACAGCCCAGCCCAAAGACGGGAGCTGCCACAGCCACCTGTGGACGTAGGAAAAGGTGGTCTTGGGGGCACGCTTCCTTCAGCACACAGACATGGCTCAGCCCTGAGCCGAGGGTGGCTGCTGCTGTTACAGCTGAAACACAGATCCCTTTCTGCGATCATGGCATCCATGCAAACCCAACTTTGGAAACGCCCATTCTGGGTTTCTAAGATGTATTTAAAAAAGGCCTCCAGTGTGAGAGCCAGAAGACAAGTCACCACAAGACAATTGCCACATATCAACATAATTAAAAAGCTACGTGCCTCAGTATGCAGGGCTACATACTTCAGGCAGCTAAAGTGAAAACAGGGTCTATCATAAGTTCTTCAAAATGGACTTCAGCATGGGGTGGAGCAGGCAGCAACATGAAAAGATAAATCCACCTATAGTTTCCTCTTAGGCTTTTCTTCTCTGCTGCATTTGACTTTATCACATTTTAGATCAAACTGACTTCGTGTTACAAGACCAGCTCAAACTGACTGTTTGGGAAAGACTTAGCCACAATGGTTTGGCTTTTCTCAAGAATGAGGCTGAGGAAGAATAGCTTTCCCCATGATGAAAAAGAAAAATATCTCTATAACCATTCAGAAACTCCAAGCTCTGACGCAAAGGCTTACAATTTGGCAGACGGACCACTGTCAGCGACATGCCTTTTGTGGTCCCTGTGAAAATCTGCCCAAATTAGGCCAAGTTGTAAGCCTCTAAAAATCAATATGCACATGCTCAGTGGAGGTTTGATTGAAGCTGGCAGTAAAGCTCTCCAAAGTTTCTGTCTGCGCTACACATGCTTCATCTTACACTGTTCCTCTAAGGTGCCTGCAATGAGCATGCCGCATCCCAAGCCTGCAGGAGCTGAGAAAACTTTTCCTGTAATTGCCACGTCTGCCAGCAGCACTGGGTGCTAGGCTGAAAAACACAAACCATTCCTTCTGAGACTTCAGTGGTTATATGCAGCATATAGACAGAGGAATCACCCTGACTTGAATACAGAGGAGTAGAAAGCAGATGGGAAGGCAGGGATGTGTGTCAACAGGAACAGAAGGGGAGAAAAAGATATGCCAATAGGGGGTACACAGATAGGTGTAAAGACAAGAGAAATGGGTGTACAGTGCAAGAAAGATTTATAAATGCTAGAGTATTTCTCTTCAGAACTTCCGACTGGATTTAGGACTCCTCCTGTCTCAGCCTTTCTCCATTATTTAGCAAGCATACATGAAATTCCACTATGAAGACGATTGTCCTACCTCTCCTAGTATTTAACTTACCTAATAGTTTTCATAGTCTGAGGTAGCAAATATGCAGCCAGTGGACTCGAGGTTCCAAACCAGCTGGTCGACCTCACTTGGTCATAAACTAAAAACAAGTAATACTTAGGAAATCAAGGTCTGGAAGAACTCCCTACTCACGTCCACTGTGAGACAGAGGTTACTACTGGATTTCCATTCCTAGTTAGTTCTGTGCCTACTCAAAAAACCCACCATCAATACACACTCACTGCGATACAAACTACCAAGTCTGTACCTAGAAAACCACTACTGGGAGACACCAGCCCCGGCTAAATACATCATTAAGAAACGAGCACAACTTACCCTTCTTAAGGAAGCCTCTGCGTTAACAGGAGTTTCTGGGTGGACCCATTTGGAGGAGGGCAGACCGAGTCCTGAGTAAGCATGTGTTCCATTTGGATACTGCCAAATAATTGGATAAAGCCCTAGCTGATTATAGGAAGCAGAAGGATGAGCTTGTCCAAGAAGATGTGGAGACTGGTGTTGTAACATCTGTTGCTGCTGCTGGTGTGCTAATGCCAAATGGCTTAAGCTGCTAGCATGAGCAGTCTCTAGTCGCGGATGGCCACCCAGCAAGGAGGCAGCAGGCACTCCGGGTAACACTGCAGGAAGTAGATGAGGGTGATGAACAGAATGGTGAGATGCGGTACTAAGGGGGTGAGTGTTAATAGCGGACAAGGGAGCCTGAGCTGAAGACCCAGCTAGCAGATGGGATGAACCAGTTAATGCAGGATGATGAGCGTTTGGATTTAAACAGGTTCGGTGGGATGAGGAATGCAGAGGATAATTATGCTGATGCAAATAAGGTGAAATGTGATTAGTTCCTGTTTCTTGTCCAATCAGAGTGGGGTCCCTGTACACCGTGAAATGTTCGTTCTTGTCAATGATAAGAGGACTTTTAGTAGCTTCTAGAGCACTAACTCTAGCTGGAACCGGATGAAAACTAGACCTAGGCAAATCATGATCAGTTTTATTGGCAGACCTTGTTAATCCAGTAGCATGGCTGTTTTGGGAACTAACCTTAGACTTCACAGTATCAGAAGATTGGGTGAATTTAGGCTTAACATCAGGTGACTTTGTTTTAGGATGATCAACTGAAGCACTAGGTTTTGACTTCACAGAATCGGGGACTGGACTTTGTTTATGCAGTTTACTCTCTTCTGCTAGAGAAGCTACATTTAATGAAGATATAAACGAGCCATACTGCACTTTTTCTTTTTCAGGATTTAAGTGTTCATTTACTGATAACGTTTTTACAACCCCAGGTTGTATCAAATCCACTTTGTTAACAACACTGCTAACCCAACTTTGGTCAGCCTCCTGTTTTCTTGCTACAAGGAAATTTGCATTTGCAAACTGCTGCTTTAAATCGCTGCTGTGAGATTCTGTTTTCTGAACCGTTTGCAAACCAAAGGTACTTGCAGCATTATCCTGGCTCTCCTTTTCAGAGTTGTTTTCATTAGTAATGCCAACAACACATTTCGGAGTAGGAGGTCTGGATACAAATTGCTCATTTTTTAATTCTGCAGTATGTTTTTCTGCATTGCACTCTTGAACATGTGGATCCTTGGCATTCTGCTCATAAGGTGTTGGTTGCTCTGCTGCATGGAGTGAAGATTTTTCCTGCTGATCTAAGAAGGATGACTTCAGTCTTTCTGTCTCTTCGTGGTTTTTATCCTCCTGTATTTCATCCCATGGAGACCGTCTATCTGTTAGTGTCTGTTCTACTCCCTCCATAGTTTGGGATTTTCCTTCTTCTCCATTTATCTTTGAAGTATTCTTACTTTTTAACTCATTTTCCGAATTTTGCTCTGAGGACGAATCTGTTAATCTTTTATTTGAAATTTCTGAGTCACTGCTCTCAGAGTAATCTGAGATATTGTCTGTCCGCAGTCTCTTCATATTTAATTTTTTTTCATCCTCTTCAGGTTTTCTTCTTTTACTAAGGAAGTGTTTATTTTTGTTTTTGGGGTTTTCTGTAAAAGATAAAAATATGTATCACATTTTCAGTCTAATATGGTTTTAAGAAGCTCTCCCTCCCTTTCCAATAACTTGCTTTTACCTCCTCGACCTATATAATCGTATCTTTCTTCTTTCATCTTCTCTTCATCAGGCATGCTGCTATCAGAGCCTTTCCTCTTATTTGGCCGAGTATTCCTCTGTTGCTGGTGCTGGTGAGAATTCTGTTTTGGTGCTGCAGTTTGGGAATTCATTGCTGGTCTGGGACTATTTGCTTGCGCACGCGTATAATGACCCTGAAAATAATTTTGTGATTAATGGACTTAAGTGCAATTTTAATTAGCAACTTTAAATATGTATTTTTAATATTCACAATATACAAAAATACTTAGGTAAAAAGATAAATGTATCTACGTGGACTGTGTTGCTGTTCTGGTTGGAACGAGACCGTCGGCGTGAAGTGATGCCAATATTTTCACCTTTCAACAAAGAGTGAACAACATCATCTAGAAAGGTCATCTGAACCATAGAAGGATCAACATTCTGAGGTTCTAACACCTGGTTTATTAAAAAAAAGAAAAAATAATAATCAGATGTTCAGACACTGCCCAATCTGTATTTTCTGTATCAGTGTTCACCAGTCTATTTTGTGTGCTAAAGACTAATCAGAGAAGAGCCTACTTAATCCTGACAAACAGAACTGACATATGACTCCCAACAAAGGCTGGGAATAGAGTCAAACCAAAACAAATGTGTCTTTACATATCACTGTAAAAATAACTTTTTTTTTTTAAAGAAAAAGTACCCCACCACCACCACTTCATTCCCCTTCAATGACCTGCCAATTTGAAATTAGAAGACACTGAGCTCTTCATAGAGTAACCCTTAAGTAGCAATTACAATATACAAATATTTTGTAAAATTTATTTAATATAGTATAAAATATACTGCAGAAGCACATTACAATATTGTTCCTAACAGAAGCAAAACCGCTGAAAGAAAGGAACCGATATGACTGGAGAGAAGAACTCTAAGACTGGCCAAGTGTCACTAGTGAGGGATGATATTTCAGAAAGAAGGAAATGGTAACTACATCTTTAATCAATGTGTCACAAAATTTAAAAAAAAAAAAAAAAAAATTGGGGAAAATTAATTAGAGCAACTTAAGGGAAAGAATGTATTTGAGCATTAGACTAGTCTTAAATCTTTACTGTCACACATGATTTTGTCAGTCATTTCAAGGCAGATGGGTCATTCACTATATTAACGTTGAGTCATTACTCTGGTCTCCTGAAATAGAATTCATTACTGCAACTAAAAATACCATCATTAATTCTTTTTGTAACATCAACTTCAGAAATACAAGTAAAACCCACCACGGTAAATGTAAATTAGGGCTACAGTAAATGCTTAATTCAATAAATTGCTGAAAGTGGATATTTCAATTGCTTGGAAGAAGTAATCACTACTGCAGTGCTAAAAGATTTCAGCGTTGAGAAAAGAAATTCTCAACAGAGCTGACAGGGAAGACCAGTTCTTAAAACTAGATCAGCTCACTTCAAAGACTTCACTAGTCAAATAGCGACAGCAGAGGAAAAGCAAAACTGTAGGACTGGTATTAATCATGTCATTGCACGTATGTTCAGCTTCAGGATGGTTTTAACTGCTAGTCCAATGCAAAGTCATGCTGTAGTTTCAGTGCAGTAATAGACTCGGTCTGCTGGAACTGAACAGCTCAGTGTATTTCAGAGTACCACAAAAAAAATTTAAAACTCCCAAAGTGTAGTTTACTTGAAGCTTGTTTTTCGAGTATCACGTATCAAACTCACCTGGTCATTCATAACCACCATAGTGCGGGTGAAGAGATCATGATGAGTAATGATACCAGTAAACCACTGGGTGGCAGAATCCTGTCTGTACACTCTCACCCTATAACCGTTTAAGGAGTACGGACCTTTAGAAGGGGAAGAAATAAAAAAGCCATTGAGAAATTCAGAAAAAAAAAAGTATAAATGGGTTTTCCTGGTTTTTTAAGCTTCATAGCAAACATATATGCGCATGGCACGGACAGCAAACTACAGGCAATTCTGGCACAGCACTGCCTGTGGATTTTACTTTTATTCAGGAAGACATTTTGAAATGCAAATGGTACGTTTAAGTATGTTTTAAGGTCAATTATGCTAACATTTTCAACGTACAGTTTTCTTATCTAACTAAATCTTTCTGCAACCATGATGACAAACGATGGGAAAATTCCTGCCTACAAACAGCAACCATAGAAAAGTAATCTGAAAGGCTAGAAAGTGGCAGCAGCAGGTTATACAGAAGCTATTTAACAGGCTAGTCACATGCCCAGATGCTTTGCTGGCGAAAAGATTTACATCTTGGTGGTTAGGCTCTGCATCTGCCAAGTCTTTCCCGTAAGTGACCACAGAGTTTCTCTCCATTACAGCAGTCGGAAAGGCAGCTGAGTGATCCCGTCCCTGCTATGGCCACGCAGAACACTCGAAAACGCATATGCTGTGAAGACTTTAGCTCCTGTTTTCAGATATGTCAACTGCAAAGAAACCCCACACGCTGTCCCTTTGCAAAGATCAGTTTAATTCACCTCCAAAAGTCCATGGTGGTGGGGAGATAGTATGATATACTACTTATTTTATAGTTGGTTTCAAGACCCAGAAATTGAGATTCAACAATTTTATTCACGTTCGGTGTCTCATTTGATCACTGGGACCCTAAGTTTCATCACACTTAGTGTTTATATAGCATTTTGTATGACCAAGCAATGCTGCCACTGAGTTCAATTCCAACTGCGTGGGTTTCGCTACCGCAACCAAACCCCAGGTCAGGCATACAGGAACGGAAACAAAACAAGTCAGTGACAACCTACAAAAAGCCTAACTTAAACGATTTAAGAGTGCCTAATTGCTCAACTGCACACGCAAGGCCAGAATTCCCTTGTCTTTCCTAAAGATTGTTTTTTTCCAATCCCTGCCCAGCACATTAAGTAAGCTCAAACGTGTGCCGCAAACAGGCCAAGGATCTCGCAGGTTACAGCTTTCTCTAGTAAAATATCCATATTCACACAACTGGGTCCATTATACTCCCTGCACGAGAAAGTGTGTGATCATGAGGACTGTTTTTAACATCAACATTTGAGAGATCAAGAGAAGTGCAAAAGTAATAATAATTCGGACATCTCCAAGTGGTCTTCGGGTTTAATTTTGGAACCTTAGCAAGGCCTTTTGGAATACCTTTTGCATGTGATTATCTAGGGTTTAAAACAGCTGGGAAAAAGAAACACCATGCAATGGCACCCTTCTTTCACCCACATCCCCATCATTCACTGCACAACTGAAACCTTTGAGACCTAGTGAACCCTCTGAGCTACCAGCGTCAACTCATGCCCGGAGCATGTTTCCAACTGCACTGACAAGGGTCAAAAGTGCGCCAGCACGGGCACTGCCAATCACCAATATGTATGGGCAGAAAAAGGAAGAATCTACAAGCTTGTATCTCACATTCCTGGTCTTGGACCAGATGTGGGGACACATTTCCTGATGGCTTCTCTCCAACCCTTACTCCATGTGCCCCTGCAAAACGCCTCCAGCTCGCCTCCCACACTTCTGGCTGTCTGACCCAACCCAACATGTCTCAAACTTCTCACGGCTGTCCCAAAGCTCTACCTTGTTCAGACAGCCTCAGTAGAATTTTGCCTGTGTCTCTTCTTGCAAATTTCCCATTCCTACTTTCCTATCCCAGCTCCTCCTCTCTTGCATCCTACTGTTAACTGCACAATAATTTTCAGTCTCTCACATAACCAGAACCAGCCTCTCCCCTCTCTCCCCAGCTTCTTGTCTCATTTTAGCATTTACGATTCCAGGCCACTGGCTTCCAAGTCCTTTCCCAGTCTTCTCATCTTACAAGCTCCATCCTCCCTTCTCCATCAGCTTCCCGCTTCTCTTACACTCTTCTGCACTGACCCAATGTTACTCCTTGTTCTAATCTGTGTCTGCCCTTCATCCCAGCTGTTATCCTATTTTTAAAAGAGACTTTATCTACCTTTAAAAAGAGTGGGGTTTTTTTCTTACATGCTATGTAAGGTGTCTCACATGGGCGTCAGGAAGGAGAAAGATTAAACTGGGGTCATACAACACAGGACAGCTCAGCTCCAGCCCAGCCCAGCCACAAGCAGCCATTACAGGAAAAGCCTGGCTTTGTCTCCAGTCCCTGACTGAATCACACTCAGCTACACATTGTTGAAACAGCCTGTGCAGTACTACCAGGAAATATCTCCAGGGCTGAAGCACACTCGGTGTTTCAAGAGGATTATTATACATGCAGCCTCAGAAATTGAGGTGATAATAAATCTAATCGAAAGAAAAAATTCAAAGATTTTAATTGTTAAAAATCAAAGCCACTTTACTATGTTCCTTGAACTGGTTTTATTTGTCCCAAAAGCTTTCAACTTGACCAAGTTTGGGAGGAGGTTTGTTTTTTCTGTTTTTTTTTAAACAAGGAATAAACTACTTTCCTGCCAAACCTACAATCTCTACTGCAAAGCACACTGCTGTGACTGCCGCCCAAAGAAAAGGTCACAATAAGGGCCAATTTTTTTCTTTAGTCTCATTCTTGTAAATAATTGGACCAGTTTTGACTAAAATTCCCCCTCCTCAAATTGGCACGTTTCTTTTCAAACACCTGGAACACAATTTTAATGTTCTTTGACCCTCCTCTTTCTTCAGATAAACTGCCTTTTAATGGCGATAGTCAGAGTAGAAAATACTGAGAGATACGAGATGACAGCTTCAGCATCATGAGACGACAAGGAAAAGGTTGGGTCCTAAAAATGCTGTAGAGGATGAAGTAAGAGAATATGGTAACAACCTTAATAGATGCGTCTAGACAAGGTAGAACTGAAAATGTTGCTTAAATTGCAGGGAACAGGAAAATGGTAATAACAGAGAAGGTAAAGAAAACCAGAGAAAGAAGGGGAGGAAAAAGAAGAGATAACATGACTAGTTAACAGCAGCTAGCACTGCTAGAGGGCTCTCCGTAAGCCACTGAAAGGTTTGTGCCAAATGCAAAGCCTCCATGACCAGGAGCAGATTATGCCCCTGGAAAACGTGACAGCTGTCTCTGCCGGCTGACCACTGTCCCGCAGGGCTGAGGTGGTGACACTGCAAAGGCCCTCGCAGTGGACAGCACGTCACTGCCCGAGGAAGCACGTCTCTCCTTGGGCCACACTGCGTCACATCAGGTGAGCAAGTGGATGTGAACTGCAGCTTCTCCTTACACAAGGAGAGCTAGTCTGCAAGGACATTTGATTAGATTCATCTCATCATCTAAAATACTCCTAATTTGTGCACTTCTAAGCATCCAAACATCTGTTTGAAAAATTACATATATGAAGACAAAAATACAGTCCCTGGAATGATGAGATGTAAATGAGTTGTATGGATGATGGGCTGACAGTTTCATTTAGATGACTACTTCAATATTGCTGGGGCTTTGCTCAAGTATTGATTCTGTACCAGTGTACACAGAGGCTTTTGTAATTGTCTTATTATTGTTACTCTCATGAAATACAATAAACAAGCTCAATTTTAGTTTCCTTTTCATATAGCCCTAATTTGATTTCACATCACCTCTCAATCCAGTTTTGGCTGCAAATTTCATCAACAGACTATTAACTCATGTGGTATCTAAGGATATGAAGATAAAATCTAAAATGACTAACGCTGACATACCAACTTACTATCTACACAGTTCCACACACTGCTTTTTTCAGCATCCTTTCTCTGTGGCCTGTAAGAATAATCACGTCTAGCCAAATTAATAACTCCACAGAAGGAAAGACACTAGTTTTTTACTGTAACTTCAATACTATACTTACCACATTCCTTTGGTCTTCTAATCTTAGCTTTATCAAAGAAACCAGACAGCAAGCAAACATCAACGCCATCCTTATAATATCAGATTATTTACTGTTCCCCTCCCCATCTTAATTTACAGAATGACTGCTTGAGCATTTTTTTTCTCCTCAAATTGCTTTAATGCTTGCCTGGGGATTTTAACCCAGACCCACAGAGGTTAGTTTCTGCCCTCTGTTGCTAAGAACGCCTCTGTAGAGCTGCCTGTCAGTTCTGCAGAAAGTTAATGAATATACTGCAAATGCATATAATATTTTTATTATCAGCAAGACTGAGCCAAAATAATTTAGTCTAATTCATACTAGTTTTCACGTAACTTGTATCTACAGTGTAAAAATGACATATGCATTTGCTGCAACCTGCCAGCATTAGAATTGAGTTACAAAATCATGAACTGATTTGAAAGGCACTTTTCAATCGGGGGTGAAGGTGTGGGGTGGGGATCTGAAAGTATTCTTCATCTGTGACAGAACTGTGAAGAACTACAAGCACAGACAGATGTCGGAGAAGTTATCACATGTAATAGTAACACTAACAGAGCACAGAACAGTTTTAAACATGCTAAAAGGTGTGTGGTTGCCATTCATACACACTTATTTTCACAACAAATTTTACAAAATATCTATGTTCAGACTAATGATATTCAGCTTTTGCTGTAATCACTAAGACATCAAACAAGTTAAGGAAGTCATGCACAGCTTCTTATATAGTCTTGTTTTCTGGAATTAACAAATACTTCCAAAAAAATAACTTCCAAGTTAGAAATATATTCTCCATTATACCACAAATGCTGTGGGATGAGCCCCACACAACTATTGGCCTTAAACTAGCTAACACAGAATAAAAATAACACAATTTCCCACATAATTACCTTGCATAAAAATCTCCTGAACCTTTTGTTCCTTTACCCAGGCTTTTACCTCCTCATGTAACTGCGGGTTATCCCTGAGAACTGGGTTTAGACTGTCTACGTCGTCCTAAAGTAGAGATTAAAAAAAGAACCATATGTTATGTTTGCTTATAACATTTCTGTTTATTTTCCTAGATGTTATTTTAGAGTACAATATTAAGTAGTTTGATGCTAATTTCACTGATTGCCTACAAATCCCTGTGTTATTTTTAGAAAAAACTTAAAAGCGCAACATAGTGCTAGAAGTTATTTCATGGGAACACGGTATGTCAGATCCCACACGTGGCCAGACTTGTAAGCTATTAATAGGATCACACTTTCATAAATACTGTCTTACTACAAACTAAAATTGCCCTCTAAAGACTTCAGTGTTTACAAGTATGCAGAAGAATTGTTTAAATGATGATTAATTTAAAAAAAAGTTTTCCATATCTGTAAAATTTAATATGGACATATTGACCATAAACATAGATATAAAAACCATGAAGATAATGCGTAAAAGATAGCTGTATTTTAAGAGAAACAAACATTCTGAGAGAAACACCATTACTGATTTTCAAATATGTAGGCCTTTGTTAATTAGGTAATTTCAAATAAGACATGCTTTAATTTTTATTTTTGTTGTATTCAGTTCTCCTGGAAGATTCTTTTTCACTATTTGAGTAGGATGTCATCTGGGAAACTAAGACATATTTGGTAGCACTGCCCTCCTAACAAGGAAAAACTAGGCACAAAATTTGGCTCGTATCCTTGAAAGTGTGGCATAAATCACCATTCATCTCTAGACTTTTAGAATACCTCTTTCTCTATTTCAGACCAAACTTGTTATTTATGTCTTTGAGGCTGTGAGAGAGAAATAAAGCTGCACCGCAGCCTGGTGACTCCTCGTGCAGAAGAGTCTTGGAAATCCATGAGCTGCAGAAACATTCATTCATACCGAGAGAACTTCAGACAGCTAAGATAATCAGAGTGATTCTCCACATACAAAACACAAAATGTTTTATCAGTACTGCAGCTGAGATCAAGTAATTTCTTTCCTTGATCTCCCACAAGTTCCTTGATGTTTCACAATTTATTATGAAGAGCTCCAGCCATAGAATATAAAGATACAACCAACACTCAGAGAATCGTGCATTGCTGCCAGGCCCTCAAGTGACATGAGCAATTTCTCTCTATTCATCTGGATGAGATTATTCCTGCTAACCCCCTGATCACAGGATGCCTATTTCAAATTCAAAATTCACTTCCTGACACTTGATTTGCTGTGCTCCATATTACAGAGAATGCATCAATGCTCCAGTTATTAGAGAAAATTACTCTCTCTCCTTATGCTTTTGAAAAGGATATGGCCTTGGGTCCAAAGGAAATGGTCAAGATGATAGTTTTAATACATGTAAAGTGGAACAAAGTAAAAGTGAAGGCTAAGATCAACAGGACCTCTACCACCAGGTTAAAAACACCAACCAGGCAAGTATGTTGTTAGCATTGTCAGAGGCACAAGAGAGTCAACACTAGAATTTATTCAAGGATGGCACACTAGCAAAACACCTCCTCTCCCGAAGCAATCTGAAAAGGGTATTAGCTGCCTGTGCAAATCCATTTTTGCATTGATCCTACAGACAGAAGCAACACCACCACTGGAAAGAGGGAATGATTTGCCAGGGGAACCCAACAGACCCTGGAACTGGAGCTGTGTGATGATCATTCACCTCTCCTTCTTCCCATGCACTCTCTTTCACAGCTGCTGCAAGAGATTCCTGTACCAAAAATTTCCCCTCTCAGATCCACAAGCATTAGACCTAAGCAATGGACTAAGGCACTGCAATACTGGAAGTCTGGCTGACTTAAAAATGCAGTTAATATGCAGATCTCGTACATTATGAGTAATTCCTTCAGTCCCATCCATGAAAATTTTTATCTTCGTTTCAAGACTATTCACACATTGATTACGTACCATGAAGTCAGACCTGTTACTCTTAACGTTATTCTACTTTGATGAGTTCTTTATGCAAAAGTTTTTGAGTCTCTATGTCCTCTTAAGCCACTTTTGATTTGTTTTCAAACACAACACACACTGTTGCTTTTTTTAGATTTCACATCCTTCCTAAGCATCTTTGACTTCTTTGAACTTGACACTGAAAATACTGGTGATCCTACAGACAGTACATTTGAACCTTTTTTGTTGTATCTCCTATTCAGATCCATGACATATCAGTACCTTTGATTGAGAGTGCTTGGTGTGAACACTTAGAAAAGGAGACTGCAAAGTCCATTTTGTACTTCTTTCCTCACTCTTGGAGAAAGATGAGCTCATCTTTGAGATGAGCTACAAAAGGCACAAGTGAGGTCAAAGATCCATTACACAAACTGTACAGGTCTGACTAGGATTATGTAGAGGACATCGAAGAGAACCCAGGGTTTCTAAATACACACACACACACACACACACAAAATACACATTTCACATATCATCAATCACTGGGGGAAAAAAAAAAAATCTTTTGCTTCTAGACATGAACATGCTATACATTGGTCAATAAACATCAGTACAGCAAAGCAAAATTGTAACTGACACCTGAAGCTCAGTATCAAGATACTAAAAAAAAGGTTCCTGAATCTCAAAAATCCTGTTCTTGTGTGTACATATTACATGTATCTATGAAAAAATGTGTCTGCCATGACTGACCTTTTTCCACCATTAATCTTAAATCTGAACATCTAAAAACCAGGAAATTAATTGCAGAACATATTAAACTATAAGGTGATGGCCTTAAGCACACTTTTTTAGCGCACACCACAAACTTCAGCAAAAACAGGGAGACAGGGCAGCAAGCAAGGCTGATGACTTACAGTCTCTTCCCTGTCTTAGCACTGAAGACGAGCAGATGACTGCAGTGCCTAGTCTTTTTCCTTACTCTGTATTTATATTGCTCAAGAAACAACAACTTTGTCTACAGATTTGAACCTTGGCAATTACAACTGTCAAAGTAGCAAGATTGACAGACTAACCCACAGAAGAATTAAATGCCCTGTAGGATTTTTCCTCCAGACCTTTCCTCATTTGAAAGTAGTTCCAAGAAAGTTTCACTCACAAAATTAAGTATGGTACCCTCTCCTAGACTAGTTTTTCCACAAGTCCTGGAATATGTCCCCCATGAGGATGTTAACACTGGTTTGAGAACCTTATGAAATGCAAATCAGAATGCAAATCAAATAAATTTGACTGCAATTTTCTTCTTTAAATCTACTGTAGGAAGCTCTTTATGTACTTCATACGGCAGTGCCCCTTGCTCCACAAATGACTATATGCAATACTGGGAAGAAGACAAAGGGCGTATGGGCTAGAAAGATATGGTTGAGATAATCCTTCCTGCCCTTCTCGAAGGCAGTCACATGAAGCAACGTGACTATCAGAAGCTTGCCAATCTACATCAGGTTTTTTAGATCTTTGCTGCTATTCTTCCTTCTTTCCAGACCAAAAGAGGAATTTCACTTCTAGTGGAGTGGACTTTCTGCTTAATTATCCAAAGAATACTTGAGTAGGCTGCATATGTATCTACATGAGAATTCTCACCTGCTGAGGACATGCTTGACTCCTACGAAGTCCCGAGAAGGATAAAGATAAAGAAGGATAAAGAATGAAATTTTCCCAAACAACAAAGTAATCCAGTGTTTTTCTGAGTATATCTGTTCTTTTGTCTGGTGCAAAATGATGGAACAGGTTGGAAACTATAGACCATACCATCAGGTTAAAATAGCACGCTGCTCTAACCAGCAAGTAGAGATCTTTGTTCAGAGAAGCATTTTCAGAGAGCTTATTCGGACAAACAAAATTTATCATTCAAAGCCACAGGTGAACAAGTGCAGATCACTTAAAATGCTTCTAAATTCCTTTAAGTCATGAATCAAACAGGAATTTCAAAGACAGTACCCACAGAAAAACAAGTCAAAATCCAAATACGTAAGAGAATTCTCGTACTCAAGCCCCATCCACAAACAAAATACCGTCCAAGATACTGAGAGGCATCCCTGGATGAGACGAACCTGCATGTTGCCCATAAAAGTGCCTTCTGAAAGGCTCAGATGACCACAAGCTCCTTTTCCGTTTTGGGCAGCCAGGCATGTGTGTGGTGGGAACGCCTGCACATTTCCACAGAGCTCTACCTTCCCAACAAGACTTGCAGTATTGAAGCAAGATGTTTCCTCAGCATTTTAAGATACTTCTCCAAGTCATTCTTCACAGACTTGAGGGGCAGAAATGGGTTCATTAAATTGAGAGATGAAACCCTGGAGCACAAAACAACAACTAAAAAGTGGATTCAAGTAGCTGCCCCTACCCCCAATCACACAGCCTGCATGCTGCTTATAGGAGGGTATAGAAACTCCATTCAGCTGTCAACTCTCCATTTTCAGTGAAGAAGAGGAGAACTGACAATATGCATTCCAGGAAAACCAGTCCTGGAAAAACAGTGGCTTTTGGCACTAGAAATGCTTAAATCGGAGCCCTGAAGACCAAGCCTCAACACATGCCATGGACTAGAACCTGGAAATGTTTATTTGGGAAAGCGCCTTCCTTGGCCATGGTGTCTCTGCATTTGGCTTCAACACATCAAGGACATCTTTTTGATATCAGGAGGAACTCATTTCAGCTAGTGTTTTACAGAGAAAGACTAAGCAGATTTTGCAGTCCTCACAAAGGTCAACACCACATTAGTCCTCACCATCTGTGGCTTAATTAACCATAGCTTCCTCTGGCTGCTTAGAGGTTTTCTGATAATTTAGGACACAAATTAAATGAAGACTAGTACATAACCAACTTGAGAGTCCTGTTTACAATGTTTACACAGTATGTGCTGCACATAGAAATAAGCATTTTGTTAGTACTTTAATGGTAGAGGGACCACATTTAAATTCAAACAGTGCAAATGAGAAATTCAGAGATGAAAGTGTCAAAAGCTTGAACCTTCAGTTTTCTTCTTGTTTCATGAGTGAGTATCTTGAAATCAGTTTCTACAAAATGAGCCACAATCCCATCCCATCCCCCCCCCCCCCCCCCCCCTTCTTTTTTCCTTTTTGCACCAAATCATTTTTACAACTGCATGGAACTTCAGCTGCATAGAAATTCAATTTGGAAATTGCAGTCTGAAAAACAAGGAACAAGATAGGTCAACACCTGCTGACCGTTTGCCCCAAGAGTCTTCAGAGAGCAGTGGCAGTGAAAAGTATTGTTTTTAAAATCTAGATTGCTGAGAATTTATACTAGTCCTCTAATGCCATCTTTTAGATGATTTTCTTCCATGAAAAAAATTCTCTCCATATTTTCATTCCTTGATAACTAGCCTTTTTTCTTCCTCTTATCTTTCACTGACTGTGTCACCTGACATATCTGACTACATCACTGATCTGTAATCTCTTTCACTGATTATAACTTTTTAACAAACCTTCAATCTTAATATTGTCCTGCCTGACAGAGTAAGCAGGGAAGAAAACCCACAAAACAGTGACATAAAATCTGGATAGGCAGAATACCAAAGATCTTAACAACAACATCACTTATTCATTGGTAGTATCCCTCTGCCATGCTACAAGACTTTTTTCCAGTGGCAAAAGATGAGAATCTAAAACACAGAGAAAACTGGCAGCAACTGACACCCCCGAGGGTATCACTAGGCAAGCGCTGCCGAGGCCACACAGACCACAGCAAAACCCATAGGGAAATCATCAAATTTAGCCAAGACTAAAATATACAGATCTTCTGTTGTTTCACCCACCTTTCTAGACACATACGCATGCATAAACCACTAGTAAACAGTATATTCCTTATTCCTTTTTGACAAGTGAAAGGCTACCCCAGCTGCCATGCCACTGCAGCTGGTGGCCAGGAGGTCAGAGAGGCACTGAAGGCTGCAGGGCTGTGCTGTTCCGCACAAGCCAGCAGAGAAACGCCTTTCCAGAGGGGACCGCTCCCGGGGGAACACATCGACCCGACCCGCCACGTGCCCCTGCAACTAGGGCAACCTCCCTCCCGCTCCAGGCTTCTCACGAAGGGCAACGCTAGCCAGAAACACCAAGGCTACAGAAGGCTAGAAAGTTTTTTGGGGAGATGGTAACTTCCCAGTTTACCTTAAACGGCTTCATCTGAGCGGAGAGAAGAGGCTTAGACTTACCAAGCGATGCTAGCACTGTCTATGTAAACCCAACCCACACTTGACCTATTTTCTGCTGTTCTGAATGCACGGTCACAATTTACCTCATTCAAACCCAGCAGCTGCTGGGCTACATCTGAACCAGTTAAGTCAAGCTTGAAGGCACAACCCTGACCCCTAAACCAGAAACAAAGTCGAGCTGAGGTCAGCCCTCCTCACACGTGCGCGGAGGCATGCCGCATGGGAAAAGGCAGGGACGGGCAGTGATGTTCTCCCTACGTGCAGAGGCCAGGCAAGAGAACAGGGATAACTAATCCCTTTCCAACAAGGGGCTGTGAATGCATCGTTCAGAAAGGAACAAATGTTTATAGATGTTTTGGACCACAAACATTTAAGATGAGGGGTTATTTTCAGTGTCGATAACACCAACAACTATGTTTCTGTAAGTAGAAAGTTAAAACTACAGGGGAAAAAAAGATGAGGACTAAAAATTCAGTAATTTTCTAACTGCCAATAAACTTAATATCTCTCAAGAAAAGCTATCAACAATTTTTCCTTTGCTCCCCATTCTTCCCTATGCCTAATACTTCCCCACACACATCACCTGTTCAATAATTAAAGAGTTGACACCAATTTTAAAATTTTAATTATCAGGTTTGAGAATTAGGGGAGCGGGGCTGCATACGCTTCTCCAAGTCATGATTTCAGGCTTGAAGAAGCATCATTGCACCGATTAGTTCAGTTCTGGAAGAATAACTCACACCCCTAAGAATACCAGAAAATTTCTATTAAAAATATAAAAGATGATCCTATGGAAAATGTATTAAAGTTAGGAATATAAATATACAGGAAAAAATCTGACTCGTAGTCAAATATTTTCCCTGATTTTACCTCACAAACACAAAAATAAACAAGAGATTTCCTTCCTGTAAGACTACCAATGTCACAGGTGAAATGGGCATGCTGGAAAACTTGCTTTTTACAAGTCGGCTCGTTATTCCTGTATCTGTAGATGAGAATCTAGTATGGAAAGGCAGAAGGGAAACGAGAGCAGTGTACAGAACGAGCATGCAGCAGGGAAGCAAGCAGCCACCAATGGAGAAGCAAAACCAAACCTGGGCCAAGCAGATGTTGTCACAAAACCACCTAAAAACTGCTCTAGTGACTTCTACAATAGTTTTGCATTTGAAAAGAGAGATTAAAAAAAATTAATGACCCTTATGCTCACAGGTTATGTCACCCTCTCTGAGCAGCTGGGACAACCTGGGTCAGAAAAGCAGAATCTCCCAGAGTGACAGGCGTTATCTTTTAGCATCTGATCTAAAGACTTCCCCAAACAAGTGGCTCCTACCCACAAACCTGGTGGGCTGTCAACATCCATTTAGAGCGCTGCGGTGACCGTTTTTACTTACGTTCTCCACGTACAAACGAATGAATGGTCAAGTGAATAGTACTGCTCCATGTCCATTTTCTCCCTCATTTTGATGACAGCCATACATTTGCTTTTCTTTTGTTTTCCACTGAATCACATTTCCTTCCTTTTCCTCACTGCAGGCTCCATACATTTATCACCACCATCTCAGCAATATGCAACTTTGTCCTAATTTTGCATTTTGTTTTATCTACTCCTAAGAGAAACAGGGAGGGAATACTGGTCCTACCCCACTCAGCCAGTAACTCCCAAGTCATGTGGTGATACTGGAACAAGCCTTTGAGTCTCTTACCAAGCAACTCAATGCCACTATGGGAAAAGAAACCTCAAAGTGCAGACATTTCCCTGAAGCAAGCAATTAGCAGAGCGAAGTTGATGCTAACAAGGAGAGCAGCTAAGTGAGTAGATCGGAGAAAAATCTTTTGTACATTGATGTTAAAATTTAAACCGAGACCCAGACACCCTGTGAATTGTGAACAGCTTTCAGAAGGTATCTAACAACTCCCCAAATCATAACAACTGAAGGACAAGCTGTATGGACAGAGGTGTCTTTAAGCAAAAAAGAAAGTACATTCTGTTCATCATCAGTTGTCTGGACTAGTGGGCTGCTAGAAAGGCAGTCTAATGCCCCCAGAAATCAAGTCAAGAGATCAGTTCTTGCTCAGAGGCTGACCATTTTACAGAAGACACATCTTCCTTGCATCGGGGACAGCAGAAGTTACTTGCAGCAGCTTGAACTGGCAGAGTTGGAAAGCTGTGTATCACCACCACAGATAATGACAGACCGGATAGTTCATCTCTCATCTCATGGTAGTTACCTCCATCCAATCTTTTATCAGTCGCATTACTCAGCAACACAGTTATCAATAGTCTCGTCAAATAATACTAAGAGCTTACTGTATTAAAGAGCAAAGGTTTCTCAATTCAAATCTGCAGGAGAAAACTGTAAAACACCATCCAGTACGTGGCAGACTGGCGACAGCTCCTAGAATCAACACCACCTCCCAGAAACGTGCATTAGAGTATCTCACTCTCGTGAATGACTCTCTGCTCTGTAATTTGAACTACCAGCACCTTAGATTACCAGCAGACACAGAGCTACCCAGTCTCTTCTGCAAATACCCTCAATCCTATTTACCAAATAGGAGCTCTGGGAACATAAAACTTCCCAGCTCCTTTCCCCCTGTAACTCACGAGGATTATGGGCAGAATTCAAATCCTTCCCAACAACAAAAATATCTTAACCAATTTTTTTTGTCATGAGGAAAGAATAAATCAGGTATCTTCAAAATGTCCTTGAAAGCCAGCTTCAGTGGGGTTTGGTCCACTTAACTACTATTACATTAATGTTTTATTTTCAAGTGGTTTTCTGGGGTTTGTTTGAAAACGTGTTTCTTAGAATAGTGCTACATAACAGTGTTGGCCAACATGCTGATAATATGAAAGTAGTTCAGAATAAAACACATTTCTCTCATGTTTTAAACGAGTACCATTGTATTTGCACAGAACTTTTCAAAGTTAATGTCTAATAGGATTTAAGGCAGCACTGCACAGAAGCAATGCATCTGGGTTGGGAAAACGATTAGCTCATTTTCTTGCAGAATTTCATTCAGAAGAACAAATTTCTCTGGTCTCAGGGATATGGTGCAGAGACTCTCCAACTGTCTGGCTGGGCATACAACAACGAGCCCATCACTGTGCAAACGTGGAAATGCTGCCTCTGCTCCAAGACAGTATCAGAAGCAATACATCCATCATGATGTGCTTTTTTTCTGCTAAGAGCTCCGTTCTGACCTGCTGGAGCCATTTGAGGAATTTTTCCTATAAATAACAGAGGTCTGACCAGCTGGGATGTGTATCATATTTGGATTAACACTACAGCTCTCTGCAACTCTGGAGAAAGCAGTGGCTGTGCCTTTTATAGAACAGATGAATGGTCTTGCAAAGAGAAAAGATTAAATTGCTAATCAGAAAAGAGGGACATTTCAGTTGTTGCTGCAATAAGCTCCTTGGGGTAAACTTAGGAAAGTCATTCAGTCTTTAAAATTGATATAATGCTTGTCTATTTCACAATATTTTTCCGCCAATAAATCTACTAGCACACAGAACCAAAAAAAATCCTATTG
Organism: Aptenodytes patagonicus; assembly: GCF_965638725.1. Lineage (NCBI taxonomy): Eukaryota > Metazoa > Chordata > Aves > Sphenisciformes > Spheniscidae > Aptenodytes > Aptenodytes patagonicus. The sequence continues at coordinate 35,709,842 of NC_134953.1, forward strand.
AAAACATAATTTAAGACTCAACTACACCACTGAGGGGTGGGGGAGAAGCCTGTCAAGCATCATACGTTAGCCACCAAGTCTTACGCATCCTGAAATCTGCTTTAACCTGATTTTATCTGTTGTATACCAAAGTGGCGTGGAACGGTGAAAAGAAAATAGCAAAAGGGAAGAAAACATTCACACTGGGTAAAAACCCAGCCTCTATGGTTGAAATACAATTTCTAAACTGTATGCTTAAAATTCACTACTAAAATCATAAAATACAGAATAATTTGTGAGATGCACAAAAACTACTATGCTTCAAACCCACTTGCTCAGCAAAAGCATACTAAAATACTACTCCCAGTAACGCTGGCAGACACACACAAGAGGGGGATGCAGAGAAAAAACAGGAATAGTTGATTTTAATTCCACTCAAAAGACAGGAAATGTCTGCTAGACTGAAGGGTGTGTGTGTCAGTATTTACAAACAATGGTAGTAGAAAAAACTTCAGAACTATATTTAATTATGTAGTATACTGTTAAAATGAAATGAAGTTTGATCAGGAAATGCACTGTACACCAAGCCCTCTACATCAAAACAAATACTGCACTTTTTGTTTTATTACTAAAGTTATTCCAATGTCTAAGAAAATAGTAAGATTCATACTTAGTTTTAATTTAAAAAAAGACTCAATTTTGTGTAAAATTACTTGCGTTTCTCCCCCAGATGTCTGGCCTGCAAAAGGAATCCCATATACACACCTGGAACTGCTATAGCTCTCAACCTCTACTAACTGCAGCTTGCTGAAGGCTGTGGGTCAGCTCTCATGAAGCACTAACCCTAGACTACAAATTAGTACTTCTGTTAGGTGTAATTTCAAAAATACATTTTGGCAGCAAAGGAGAAGTTATAGAGTAGCAGCCCTGAAGAAAGCAATGCTGTATCAGAGGAAGGAATGAAAGCAAACAAAACCATGAGCACTTCATCAAATGAGCTATTGTGTTTATCACATCAAGCTAAAACTTAATTCTGGTAACAAGACATTTCAGTGAAACTAATTTCCCCCCCCCCTACCTGAAATACAGGGAGGCCTACTCTTTTCCCTCCCCGGGTAAGCACATTCATGCAACGACTGTGGGATTTTACACTTCAGAGTTCCCCAAAGCACTAAGGATTCCCAATTCTGACATACAGCAACTATTTGGGAAAGCAAGAACATACTGGCAAAGCACCATCTGGTTATAAAGTGAAACGGACTTCTCTAGGAGCTGACTTTGTGTCTGGATTATGAAAATAGTGTTGGTCAAGAACATCATATAAGAAAAATACTTTAAACTTTCCTTTTTAATAAATCAAATGTGAAGATTGGAAATTTTAAGGACACAGAACCAAGGATAAGGTGCCCTTCTCTTACTACTGAGCAGTACTTTCCATGGGCTTTTACTGGTGAAAAAAGGAATCATTTGTGATCAAACACAGGAAGTTCCTTACCCAGAAACACTGGATGGATTTGTAAATTCAGTAATCCCAAGACTGCTTTTGAGAAGTACTAAGATACTTCAGTGAAAGGATTTGATCTTCACCTTCAAAGAAGAAACAAGTTTTGTTCCATCTGTTCTGTTTTGAATTCCTGACTTTCAAGTTATTTATTTCAGTGCTATCTCCTAGAGTAGGATTAACAAAGTCAAACCATTTAACCGACAGTGATTTTTGAAAAATTGTAGGATGAATAGAACAAGTTTCCCTACGACAGTGGAAGGAAACCAGTTTTCCTATGGATTTGAGACCTACCTCTACTGTAGCAACCTCAGCTTATCCCAGGGACCTCATATCTCTTTCCCCTTCCTCCTCGTGCACCTTCCCACAGTCTTCAGCAGTTCTACCTGAACTCCCTCCTACTACCTGGAGGAGCCACTATTTGTGGCAGCTATGCCACCTGCCTTTTGACTGATGGCCTCCCCTCCACGCTGCTCATTTCCCTAAGGCTTGTCAGATCTGGAAGAACTCCACTCCTGTATCAAACCTCAGAGAGAGGGGAAAAAAAAAAGTGACTAAAGCCCTTATTTCTTAAGAAATCAAGGTAAAAGAGAAAGGTACAATTTTATTCCACCTATTTTGAGACTAAAGACAGATGAAGCCCTCAGGGAAGCAGCTCTTTTCAAAGGGAGGCACAAATACAGGCTTAGGAGAGATGATGTACATCTCCCTCTGACTCTACAAATGGAGGGTGCCAATGCCTCCTCCCTCATTCCTCTCTCCTTGTGAGTGCTCCAGTCAAACTCTTCTGTCCCACATGTGTAACTGGGAGCAAGGACTGGTATGAGTCATCTGACCCATTTCTAGCTGGATGCAGCCTTTTGCTTCCCCTCACGTTGGAAGTGTACACTTAAACATAGATGTGTCGGTTACAAGCTGTTTAGACCATCACTCTTTACAACACTGCCAGAGAAGCCAGCTGGACTGCTTATGGGTGGTCCAGACACCACAGACATGGAAAAGAATAGGGACGGCTCTTAAAGACAACACTGAGAAGAGTTAAAGACGCAGAAAGTTGTGCGTGCCTCTGTCACCCATGGAGGAAAAGAAACCAGGAGGCGAGCACATGATGGCCACGGCCGCCAGCTGGCTGGCACCAGGAGTTCCCGAGCTGTTTCTGTCAACCTCAAAGGGTGGGACCAACCCAAAGCTCCTGCCCGCCTGGTCAGTGGAGGTACAAGTTTATGGGAAAAGCAATTTTCAGCTGCAGTAGCTATTTTTAAGCCTGAAGTTTAAAGTAAGAGAAGTCTGAAAGATGAGGGCACTGTATGATTATGGGGTGCTTAAAATACAGACAGAAAAATATTATTTTATCCCTGTTTCAAGATGTGTGAAGAATTTTTTTATGTGTACATGTCATTACTACACAAGCCACGTTACACAATTGGCTTGCTCTTATGAGCAAACAAGTCACAAAACCCAAAAGCATCCAGGCCTGAAATACCCAATGTCTGCCCATAATAAACAGAAGAGTATCAGAGTTGCACAATGCCCTTTTCTCAAGCCTTACTTCATGGCATATAGAACTCGAATTTGTAATAGATCAAGTAAGATTAGTGCAGTATTACATCCTGAATCCGAGGTACCTATTTCATGATTAGTGAAAAAGTTTATTATTATTATTACTGCAACAACCTTGAAGGTGTGTTAAACATTTGACCTGTCAGCTCTCAGACATGCAATGCACATTCAGAAAAAGAGCGAAGTACACATGCCTATCACTGTGCATGTAACACCTCCCACAGGGGATTTCTCAGTGCCCTATCTTTACATCTGCAACCTTCAGCACAGAGGTAGACAGGTAGACCTTACTATTTTGAAACACTAAGGCAATGAGGCTTGTCTTTAAAAAAGTTGTTCTGAAGGAGAATGTGAGTAAGTAGGGTGGATCCAAGAGAGATTCCACCATAGAGAAAAACTGAAGTGTGTTCTTGATTCATTCTTAGCAGAGTGGTTTTTGGTTTTTTTGTTGGGGTTTTTTTTGTTTGGTTTGTTTTTTTTTTTTTTTTCTTAAAAACCAATATGCAGGAGGACATTTTGAAGACTGTGTGCACACCCTTCCACTTCCTTCCTTGAGTGGTGAAATACTCTCTTTGCAGGAAGTTTAACGATTGTGAAGGAACTTAATTTGAATTCTTTGCCCTGGCTCAGCTGTGCACATTTGTTCCAGTCCTGTGTGCTCACAAATCCTTTGGAAATACATTATCTCACACACACACACACAGAGTGTGGAATTGTCCTTTGTGGCAGAGCCAAGCTGTTCGAGCAGCTCGAGTCATAACATGTAACCTCTGTGTGTGTATTTGGAAATATATAATCTATCATGCACCCTGCTCTGCCCAACCCAGACACACAGCTGAAACGCACTGACTGCTTGGGCAAAGCAGAGTCTTTCCAGGTCTTTCCCTAAGTGTATTTTATTATGGAAAAACACGGTATAAACCACGTTTTGTTATTCTTTATTTGCTTGTCCAAAGCATAATGCAGTTGACTCCAGCTGCTTCGGCCAGTAACAGCAGAATCACACTCTTCAGCCCAGTAGTGCCCGTGACGGTACTGCCAAACACCACCCAGACAAAAACACCACACTGATGAGGTCACACATACCATACGCTGAGCTTTAATGCTTCACATCCCCATCTATAGTCCTTCAAGTAAACTACAATGCTTAAACAAATTAAGGCATGATCAGCTTTGCTGCTGCTTAACTTACTACATGTATCATAGCGAACAGACACATAACTGTCACAGAATAGTACAAGTAACAAGTAACTTCTTATTACAGAAAACCATTTCAGTTCTAATTATTTGATTTAGGTCACACTTGTAATTGTGTAGGCTTACTGTAGTTTTCTTTAAAATATTTTAATAACAAACATATTTGAAAGTGTGTTCATTTTCAATCTATAGGAAGAGCCACTATAACCTACATTTGTCAACTTTTACTTAATCACAAAATATACATGATATACTGTGAATGCAAAGTAGAAAAATATTAAGGACCTGACTTACACATCACATTTCAAGACTACGTTTCCTACAGATACTAGTTTGACATAGAAAATGCATGTTGTAAATTCTACGTCTATCACCTCCTGCAAAGGAACATAATTTTCATTTCATTGCTAAGCAAAGCACCACGGCAAATGTTCATATCTGCTTTCTCCACAAGATCCCCTTGTCACCACCATAAAAAGAACTACATGACTAAATGGTCTGACCATCCCAGATTAACGAATGAGTCAGTCTCAGTCACACACAAGTTTCACGTAGACAATAATACCGTTTGTATCCTCTGTGAAGCAACTGAGATAAAAGCCACCGGAAACAAGTTGTAGGTTGGTGTATAAGACACCACACATACAGAATCTAAGGAATTTTTACGAAGGGCAGGATTCAAAGCAGTACACACGTAAGGGAAAAGAAAAATCACATAACACATTTAGCTGTAAAGAACAAATTCACTGACAAGCATAATACTTGCTATAGAAAACCTTGTGAAGATATGAAAAAATGGAAAAAGGCTAGTATAGCGCAGCTGCATACCCTACTTTTAATAACGATATTCATCTAGCTCTTACAAAGGTTGTTGAATCTCTTAACAATTGAAACATGTTTATTTATGCAAAGAGCAGACATGGCATGGGAATCCATGGTTCACGATTCCCCAGTGAGTCCTGCCAAAGTCTCTTTACTGTTGTTCTGGAAGAACCACTTCTGGTAACGACAGTAATTTAATTCTTTGCCTACTCAAACTTTGTTTTTCTTGCCAAGACTAAAAGGATGCCAAGTGTGCTGTTTCCTTTGCCTTGAGCAGTTGTCACCTTTAAACTGGACAGCACCACCTTATTCTTGAAGCCCTTTAGCCCAACAGTTATGTTAAACAGCACTGCGTTTTTTGATCAGAACTCATCTGAGCAGAATTCATACCAAATGGTCGTCTGCGGCCCATTACTAGTATTACGAGTATATGCAACGATGGGAAAAATTACTCAGTAGTTAAGAATTGTATCTGAAGTGAAACGGACTCTTCCCACACAGATTCAAACTTTGTTTGTTTTGGCAGAAAGGTACTGGAATTTTAGGCTCTAACAGCAAAATGCAATAAAAAAGTGTTTAGATCACCATGGTCTCTAAGGACTTGATATTGAAAATGTACAGCCATGAGAGCTTAAACCAAAAACTAAACGCATTTAGAAAGACTCAGAGTTAACTCATCTCTGCAAAGAATGGCTCCTCAGTTCTGTCTTCTGCTCAAAAGCAGGTTAACAGTATTCCAGACCAAACAAGTGAGCAAAAAGGCCATTTTTTCTTCTTTTTAGAAAAGCATATTTTCACAGGAAGTTTACCAAAGATTTATCTAGGACCTGTTTTCATGGCAAAGAAAAGGAAGGCCTTCCAGAAAAAAGGTACAAGTAAAAACTACCTTACATTAAATTACTGAAGGCTAGGAATGCGATTTCCACCATCAACAAAAAATAACAAGCAAAACAAATGAATAGACACAATACTCCCACTTCAGGTATCTTTCAGTAGAAAAGTCTCATAATGATCAAGTCAATATTTCTGTCTAACACACTGCTAGTACATAATTCAGTTAACATATTTTGAAAAATAGTTTCTGTTCTCTTAAAGACATTCACTAAAGTTCTTATCTGTACAATTAACTTGTAAAAACTTGGCAATGAGACATTGGTAGCCCTGCAAAGAGAGACGTGCCTATGAAAATAATTTCTAAAACTTCTTATAATCGTTCAAATAAAGAAATCTTTGTTTCATGAAAGCTCGATGTTATTTTATGTATCTGCATTCAAGATCTGAGCAATATCCAGTTAAGATGCAAATTCTGGATGCCTCGGTACTTAAAAGGCATCTCCGCCAGCAGCCTTCTTGTAATGTTACAACAAACAGACAATTTAGGTCTCTCTTGTCACCAAACTACTTATGAGTGATACAGATCAGTAGCCTCCATCTCAGGCTTTAACAGGTAGCTGTTTGCTCCATGAGAGGGGGAAACAACTTGACCTCTCACACAGAATTTCCCTCTACGTGCCAAAAATTGAGGCCAAGAGTTAGGGAGACCAAGCTTTTATCTGGAACTATTTTTTACAAGCTACTGCTTTGTACCAGGTTTTGGTCAACACTTCTTTCAAAACTGTAGTTGCTAATACTGTTAATTACAGTATTATTTACAAAGATATTATGAAGCCAGCTGTTTATATGACACATTTTCAAAAATGACACCTTCAATTTGTATGCACCTTCCCAAATTAAGGTGCTTCTGTGTCTAATACTGTAACAGTAAATACTCCTTGAAGTGAAGGACCTAAAATGCATATAGCATTGCTATGTTACTGCCAGCCAGGCCTGGCAATAAGATTATTTTACAAAAGGCAGTCCTTCTCATATATTCAATTTGTTTTGCTCAGCTCATCTTGTAAGAAATGATCCATTGCCAAAAGGAGATTGATTACTGTTACTGGAATGAACGTTCATCAGAGATATGATCTTGATAGATCTCAGGCAAAGGACAGACACTAGCACAAGTATTTGCTTTGTAAAATGAATCTGGAAGATTGCGGCTGGGCTCTGAGGGTGAATTTACACTTCATGGCTCAGCTGATTTAAGAGGTCGCTGCTGCCAAAGGATGATATCCCACTCTGTGTTGCGTCATCCTGACCCCCTCCCTAGAGAAAGCCACAGCACTCACTGCACCCTGGGCTAATCCAGCTCAGCTCACTAACATCACAGACTTCCCCCCGCCCCCCGTTTTTGAAAATCAAGGCTGTGCTGATTTAGAAGGCTGAAGGCGCTAGCGTGAGGTCTGATAGTGGGAATTGTCCTCTGCGGCAGAGCCAAGCTGTTCGAGCAGCTCGAGTCATAACATGTAACCTCACCCTGACAAGAAGCGTTGAACTCGTTTGGCTTCCCCACCACAGACGCACAAAAGCACCAACCCTTCCACGAACTGAACCTCCCTCTCCTTTCCCCAGGATTCTCTCAGTCACTTCTCTTTTTCTAGCTCTATATTTGGTATAGGGAAAAAAAAAATCTTGGTGAAGGAGGAGGGAAGAAGGGGTGTCAGGACAAAATTACATAGCATTTATTCAGGGCCATCTGTTATTCCAAGTCTCAAAGTACTATTTCTGTATCACTGCAGTGTACCATCCCAGCCTTAAGAAAGAATTTATGGCTATTCTAATTGCAATCAGTTCAGCACAAGCTGAAATATCGAATGTTTTTCTACTTGTCATAGAAGAGATTTTTAGACCACCTTCTGGGGGGGATCATTGTTTCTCTTGTTCTTTAAATACACACACATTAATGTGTTTCTAATTAATGAAGAAGGCATTAAAATCAAGGATACTGGAAATGTTAGCAGGCTTAGAAACAACAGCAAGAGAAAGTGTTTTTTCTTCTTAAAAAATTAACATTCTCTGCTATTCATTCTCAAAAAAACATTAAGTCGGATATCACTGCAGTAGTACAACGACCTAAAAATTAAAGCCCAGCTTCAGAAGGATGGACACTATCTTTTATCTGCTCTACAATGGGACTGATTAACCTTTAAAGGGATCAGGTATTTTACTTAAAGGTGGTTCAATAATATTAGTTGCATAGCACTCCTTGACATGATCAGATTCACTCGGATCAGATACAGTATCCAATATAACCTTTCACAAAATGAGCAACAATCTCTGCCAATGATTAATAGGAAATTGTTCCTGTAACGCAGAACTTGACTGTAAAATGCACTTAAAAATAATAAACACATGGATTTTAACTAAGCTAAATGGACAGTACTTATACACTAACCAAATTTCTTACCTGATAGGGCTGAAAGGCACTATCTTCAGTTATAAAATCCAGCTGTTTGTCCACAAGGAATTCTACTGCAGTAATTGAATTGTATACACTTTTTCCAACCAAGGGCTTGAATGTCTATTGGAAAAAAAGAAAAAGAAAATTAACCAATTAAAAAAAGCTCAGCACATCAAACCCCCAGGACTGTATAAACGCTGACGTAATTCTTCCATCAAAACAAGTTGAAACAGAGTAACAATTACTAATTATACAAGAAAGGAGGATATTGTGTTTTGTCATTTTTCCTTTGTGCCGTTGGTGGAAAACCAGCTAGAAAAGGGAACTACACCATACATTCTTCCTTTCCCTCACTGTGCTTGAGCAAGAGTGTTTACCACAGAAGCCCAAAGTACAGGAGCACGATTATATCGTAAACATAAAGCTTAGGACGCAGATCCTCTCCTTCTGCCTGCAGGACTAGCTAGCGCAGTGGTAATTACACTAAGGACGCTGAAGTGGAAACCGACTGCAGACGTGAAAACGCTCCCCCCCCTTCCTGTTCTGAAATCGTTCACCTTGCCTCGAGTCAACCATCTCATTTCCCTGCCCGTCTCTGCGTCTGTTCTGGCTCTGCTGCCTGCCGCCCCCGCAGCCGCTCCTCCCTGCAGCAACCAGCTGCTCCGGCGCAATGGCTTCGGAGACGACAGCACCCGGTCCCAGGGCTTTTGCAGCGGGGCCAGGAGGTTTCCTGCTTCCTCCCACGTGTTGGGGAAGCAGGAAACCTCCTGGCCCTGCTGCAAAAGCCAGACGTGGAGAAAGGGGAGCAGGGAATAACGGGCTCCTCGATGCCCCCCTGCAGTCTTTGCCCCGAAGCACCCTGCCTCATCCAGGCACAGTGGGATGCAGTAGGCAAGTGGGGAGGGAGCCATGACTGACTTCAACGGGTCTCCCCCGAAAGGGGACGAGCAGGTAGTCCCCTTCCCTGCTGGCTGGGTTTCCTGGAACAGAAGCGCAAGGAGAGCGTGACTGAGCAGGGATCTACCAAGAGAGGATGAGTCAGGTGAAAAGGAAATCCCAGCGGATGGAGTGGAGAGAAAATGCCGCTCTGAAGACAGATGGGAACAGCAAGAGGAAGGCACGGGTGAACAAAAGAAACGACCACCAGAAAGAACATGCAGGATATAAGGAAAAAAAACATGGAGGGACAGAAAAAAAAAAAAGAGGAAAGTTATTCTACAGGACAAAAAAATTAGTAATGAGGGAAAACAGGAAAAGAAAAAAGCCCTTTGAGACTGGTTCTAAATTTAAAATGCAGGAGGAAAAGACAAAGAGGAGAAACAAGGGCAGGTCAAACCACATGAAGCATTGTGCAAATGCTACACCAACATCTGTTAAGATGCTGCTATCGCAACAGGACATCACTAGCTCACATGCAACACCCCGCAGCAACAGACCCCAAGTACTTACAAGGGGAGGGCAGGATCATGGCCGCCTATTTACAGATGGGGAAACTGAGGCACAAAGCAATCCCATAACTTGACAAAATTCACCTAAGCAGGGCAGCGACAGAGTCAGTGACCTGCCCTCAGCCAGTCTGCAGGCAGCTTGTAAGAGACGCACTCAAGGTTTTATCAGACTTCATTACCTACTTTACAAAAGTGTTGCCTTGCGATTAGGCTAAATATAACTCAAGCCTCTCTAGAGCTTCAGTTTTGGCACTTACTAAACAAGTGAGAGAATACTTCATTGGAGATACGTAATACTTTCTAATAAATATCTCCAACTCTACAAATGCTGAGATTTAATGTACTGCATTCTTGTTTCCATTTTATTTAAGGTTTCACTTCAGCTGTTACCCTTTCTCATGCAAGCAAGGGGGGGGGGGGGGGGGAACCTATCAGCCAGTCAGCCATCTCAACAACAGGGTAACTAGATAAAAGGGCTGGAGGGGTAGGAGAATATGATAATATGCTAACTACAGAGTCTGAATAGTAAATAATTATTTAATCTCTAATAGTTAAGAAAGGGCCTTTGCTCTTGCATCACTCTTCTATAATGGATCTTGTATTGCTAATGGTTCCAGTTAAGAGAGGGTGGAGTTCACATCACGAAATTGCAAAGCGTTGAGTGTATAAACTCACAAGCAGACAAACTTTTCTTTAAAAAAAAAAATCAATGTTGTAGTCTTTCAGTTCTTAATCCACCCCCGCGTCTTCGCATACACTGTTCTACTTTTTCCACGCTGGCTCCTTTCTAACTTTCTGTGCTATTATTCAGGTCAAGAAATGAGTTTCCGACTACAAACAACAGGACATACCACATCATTAGCTGCAACGAAACTGTGTGGAATGTGGCTTGCAGTTATCATTCAGGATTCAGACAACACTAGAGATTAAGGTATGTGTGAGCCACCGGTTTATCTAACTGCTGGTATTAAAAGAACTAGTTCCAAATATAGATCTGTGAGTGTGATTATTCTGAGAAGAGAAACGTAATGCCTTCTCATTTGCTTTCATATCTAAGCCTCTAGACAGGCCAACGCCCCCAAAATATGCATGTGGAGGATGCAGGCTATCCCACAAGCACAGAGGAAAAATATGTAAATAAATAAAGCAAAACTACACCATGTCACACACCTCTTCATACATGGATGGCTGCTCAGCCGCACACAACTTGAGATTTTTCAGATACTATTAGAAAACATTCCCACTATCAAAGAACAAAACCCCACCCTTTAAAAAAAGCAGGCCTTCTTGGGAAAGCAAAGTCCAGACTCCATCAGCTCCAGGAGATAGGCAGGTCACCAAGGAGATATCCAGTCTTGGATTGTCTTAAGTCTTGAGAAGTCTTAAAACGGAAGAAGACATGACCAAACTTCACCCCACACATCACATATGCACAAAGAAAAACAGACTAAGAGCACAGCAGGCAAGAGTCAGTTACTAGAGGCAAGCACGTGAGACATGTAACAACATGAAAATAGATGTAAGAAGGTCCAACGAGCTCCTCACAGACTTTTGGAGAAAGACACTCCCTCTTTCTGTTCCCAAAGTGGAGGACAACTTTAGGGAGAATCAGGCATACTGGCTGAAACCAGGAAAAACTGAACCTCTTCAAACAAAAATCTCCCTTTCAAACTTGCATAAAGCTTCCTTTTACCATCTATGTTAACCCAACTCCCTGAAGACCACAATTAAGCAAAGGACTCAAGCACTCAATTTTAAGTGACATCTGACTTCAGCACTCTTCTAAGAGGCTGCTTGAAAAAAATCCCACTTTTTTTCCCACCAAATTTCCCTGCTTGGCCAAAGGGAGCTCTATGAACACATACACACACTTTGGTTGCTTTGCTACCAAGTTCCCCAATACTGAATAAAACATATTTCTTACTCTGCCCCCCCATCTGCCCATGATTTTAGCCCAGCTCATGCAAGAAATAACCTGCCCACGGGAGGCATCTGGCACAGCTATGAGACTGAGAAGACAAATTGGTTAACGGCTGGACTCAATCTTAAAGGTCTTTTCCAACCCTAAATGATTCTATGATTCCCAAAATCCAAAGAAATTTTTAGAAAATATTAAGTACCACCACATCACAGCAATCTCAAAACTATTCGACGGCATTCACCAAATACTCACAAATACAGCGGATTACTCATAGACTGCTTTTTCTAACACCCAGTAACACAGCCCATCTATTTATTTATCGTTTCAAAACCCCCATGGCAACCACAGGCCCCGCTTTCCCGAGGAAGCAGTACTGAGCAAGCACATAGTGCGTTTTTACCTCTGCCTAATGCAATTAAGCAGCTGTAGACGTGGTAAGCCGCCCCCACCATGTGAGCAGGCAGTTCCCTGGCACTGGCCAGGGCTCCGAGAACCGCCGCACCTCGGCTGCGAGCTGCTGACTCCCGGCTGCTGCAGCCTCGGTGCTGCCAGGCTGTGACACCCAGAAGGCTCATCGCAGCAAACGCTCGGGTTACAGCTGAGCTCGCAGCTGCTGCCCGACTCATCCCGCACGTACCACTACCTCATTCGCCTCACTAGAGCTTACAGCCTGCTTAGCTGGACACCCAGCACTAAAGCCTGCTCCTCGCACCACAAAAGCACATTTTGCTATGCACAGGTACTGCATTTGCCTTTTTTTTTTTTTTTTTAAAATCTCTCTAGGGGAATTTATACCGTAAAGAGAACACACTTTTAAAAAGCTAAAAATTTATTCAAGAAAGCTATTCTTAAACTAAGACCTGTAACATTTTATAGGTTTTCCTCTTTAAACCAGAAAAATTGAAAAGATCGTGTAAACTTAATGTATACGTGCTAGTCAGCAAACTTTTCCACATAATTGTTCTTTAGCCTCGTTGTTTAGTCTGCAATAGCACAAACACTGGCACCTTTTCATTATGACACTTAATCATTCAAAATAGCTGTAGCTCTCTTCCAACGCCTATTTGTTGCCATGGTTTGTATTCAAAGGCAGAATTAGCGAGTGGAAAAGAGCACAAGATAAATAAAGCAAATCTGACATAAAACCCGAGCATCAAGTTTTCTTATTTGCAGACTACTTTGCCAGCATTCCCTAGGGAAGAGTCCATTTCCAGTCGAGGCGCTATTCCGGGCGGAACTCTCAGCCCTTCCCCGGAGGGGGTGTCGGAGCCCGCAAGCAGAAGGAAGTAACCGGCGGGACGCGGGTGCGAAGCGCCCCCGCAGAAAGAGGCACCGCCAGCCGGGCCCCCTCCGCGTCGGAGGCGGCGGGGGTGCCGCATGGCAGCGCGCACCGCGCTGCAACGATTAGCGCAGCCGTTTTGTAACGGGGGGGCTTCTTACCGCTAACGCCTGGACAACGGGCCCTTGAAGTTCAGCAGCCGGCGTTAACGGCTGAAATTTAACCTCTCTAGAGAAGAAAAAAAAAAAAAAATCCATTTCTTAAAAACTACGTTGTTCCCGTTTCTCCGAAGGGCGCAGGCCGCCCCTTCGCGGCTCCCCCAGGGCAGGGAGATATCCAGTACTCACGGTGTCTCCGGCCCGACTCGGTGGCGCACGGCCTGCGCTCACCCCCCGCCGGGCCGCGCACAAAGCCGCCGCCGGCCGCGTGCCGCACCGCGCCCGCGGAAGCCCACCCGTCACGTGCGCCGCTCCGCACACCGCAGAGACCGGGCTATGACACCCCCGCGGGCCGGGGGTGCGCCACGCTCCATCCCCGCGGCCTTGGAGAGCAAACAAAGACGCTCAGGCGCCCCTCAGAAAGTTAAAATGTCCGCGGGGGGTGTCCCGCGGAGGTGCCCCCCGCCCCCCCGAGTCATGGCGGCGGATTCCCGCCCCCCCGGACCCTAGCCGATTCCCCAGCCCATCGGTACGCACCTCGCTCGGCGCCCCGCGGCCCGGCCCGGCCCGGCCCGCGGGACCTCCGCGCCCGCCTCCGCCTTTGAACTCACAAGGAAAATGGTTCTCACCGCGCCGCTTCCGGGTCGGGTCGGGCCGGGCCGGGCCGGGCCGGGCGGCCGCGCCGGGGGCGGGGACGGCGGAGGGAGGAGGAGGGCTCGCCGCCCGCCCTTTGTGGGGCCGGCGCGGGCTAGCGCGCAGCTGGGCCAGCCGCGGAGGCCCCGGCGCGTCCCCGCTGCTGGGTCATGGCGCGCTGCCGCCGCCGCCGCCGCTTACATAAGGATGGGCGCGCGGTGCGCGAGGCCGGCCATGGCAGCGCTCTGCCGAGGCGGGGAGGAGCCGGGACGCGCCGCGCCGCGGGGAGCCGAGCCGAGCCGAGCCGCGCCGCGCCGCCGGGACCGAGCGAGGGGAGCAGCACGCTAGCGGGAAGGGGCGGCGCTCGGCAGGCGCGGCCCGCGGGGGCGGGGAAGCGGCCACGTCCCGCGGGGGCGGAGCCGCCGGCCACGTGTGGCGGCGGCCCGGGAGCGGGCCCGGGGCACCCGGGGGCCGAGAGCCTCCCGCCTCCCAGCGGGGCCGCCCGGCCCACGCCAGACCTCGGCACCTTGCAAAACCCGAAACCTAGTTTATGGCCTAATCCCTTCCTCCGCCCGAAAAGCCCCCACGGTGCCGGGTCTGTCCTCTGAAAGCCTTTCCCCATCCCTGCCTCGGGTGGGCTTTTTAAAGTCAGCCAACGAGGGCTACAATTCCGTCCGCGTTCACCCAAAAAACCCAAACCAAATCAAACCAACCAAAAAAAAAAAAAAAAAAAAAAAGGAAGGGCGGGTCAGGCATGAGCTCAGTGCCTGATTTCAGTCCAGAGGCAGCTGGAGCAGAGGGCGGTGAGGGGAGTGACCCGCACGGCAGGGGACGAGCCGGGAGCCTGGGGCTGCTCCGCTCCCCTCTGTGCAGCCACGTACAGTGAAAAGCCTGGCAGGGGCTGGTCATCCGAAAGCCTTTCACTAACAGCACGCTTCGCCGTGATCAGCAAGTATTTACAGCCCATAAACTGATACAAAACGTTCTCAAGCACAATTTTCTGATTTTCAGCATACAACCTGTTTCCTCCTTGATGACAAAAAAAACCATAAAGCATGTTTTCCCACTGTTGAACAGAAGTTAATGGCACTAACCAACTATTTGTTTACAGTTTACATAAAAGCATCAGTTCACCTGAACAGTCCAGGGGAAAAAAAGTGCACCGTGCACTAGCTAATGAGAAAATGGTTTCCAAACAGAAATTTAGCAATAACGCCCGTAATGCATTCCTTGAGTTTAGCTCACATACACAAGCATGGATAGAAGGGAAAAAAAAAAAAAAAAAGAAAATCACAAGGGAGGTTGTGATAGAGGCATTTATTTCCTCCAAACCCTTTAAACATAAACAGCTGTACATTTTTTACTTCATGGAAAAAATATAAAGCGTGTAGTTTGCCAAGAAAGTATGAGAATAATGGGAAATCAATGCATGACTACTTCTCTGTTCTCATCTTGAATTATTCCAAATGATGTAAGCTTAAAGGTGTACTGGAATGCTATAAAATACTCAGCTCTGAAATAATAAAATACTTAAGTACAGTTAAAAATTAAAGTTGAACTGGAAGGCTCTCTACCCACCACGGACTTTTCTCCAGCAACTGGTTTTCTTCCACAACAGTTCGTGACACTGCATGCATACACGCAGGGCAGGAACCAGGCTACCTGTACATGTTTTTTGTACACTACCCAGCCTACGCTCAAACCACATAACTGCAAAACTGGATTTTGCTTTGAAGGGACACTAGCAGAGGCAGCTTATTGTATTGATTTTCCCTTTTAAGTGGTCTTCCAGCCTTACGAGCCCGAGGCAGCTAGCAGCCTTATATGGCAGCAAGGCTGCGGGGAGGCAGCGGTGCCCTGAGCAGCCTCCATCTATTCCTGACCACCCAGGCCGGACAGTTGCTCCTCTCATTTTGGGCACCCCTGTGCACAGCCCCCCAGGGCTAGCCAGAGAAAGGCCGCCTTCTACCACCAGCAGAGCACGGGGCTCGCTAACCTACTCTGCTCCCCCAAAACACACCCCCTGCCCCAGCCAGGCCACAGTGAGGCTGCACTTCCTCATCTCCAGAGAAAAAAAAATAAACCAAACGTCTTAGTGACACCATTTTGACCCGATTTCTTTCCAATTCCTTCTTCTCCACCCCACTTCCCCTGGGGTAGGGGGGAATAACGCCTCAGCCCCTGATCACCGGTACCGAGACAGGCCATGCAGTAGCAGAGACTAAAATGCATCCTTATTCCGTGTTTGGTGCCGCAGTTTGCACTGCCTTTACCCCTTTGGTGCAGAAGCATGCCCGTTCTCTGCCACCAAACAGCAACAGGGCAGCTTGTCAAGTGAGCGGGGCAGTCTTTCACAGACTCGGTTCTGCAGAGGCCTCACCACCTCTAAAAAATAAAACTTGACCTATCAGTAATAGCTGACACAAGGAAATATGCTGAACTCAGACTTTGCCAAGTAGTCAAGAAAAAAAGTATTTTTTCCAAACTTAATTCTGTACTTGTATGATCTTCAATTTAGCTTTTAAAGCCCATTTTAGATTACCTCCAAGAAGTACTGAACATCCCAAAGACATACTACTGCTACCACCAAATTCGTACCTCTCACACAGTTTCAGGGGTTTGTTTTACCGTTTCTCTCAAGTAAGAGTCCAAACACTAATAAGTTATTTCAGGAAGGGCAAACAAATGAATTATGCCTATTACAGAGCGCAACATACTTCATTCTACTATTAGACTAATGGTGCTGTGATAGCTGTGCGTGTGTAGTGCAACTGTCAAAGCAGGCAATCCTTAATAATATCTAAGACAGACACTGTTAAAATACAAATCACAAGACTGTCTGGAGGACAGGCAAGTTTGCCTGTTTGTACAAAGCTTTATTAATAGACTGCGACTTAGTAACAAAGAATATTAATACCCAGCGCAGCACCACCTATTCATTACCACGGAGGGATTTTGCTAAACATTCTCAAGTGGCACCAGCTACGTGTGGGACACTAACCCAACAACTCTTACTTCCAAGGCTTTCACTTAAAGACTATCTCAGTAAAAATCCGCTAAGTAGGAAAACACCTTTTGAGAGTTAAAAAAAAAAAAAAAAAAAGAAGTTGCTACTGGTGCAATTGCTAACGTTAAGTACACTAAGGCAACATAAAATGATGTTTACATCATTATGACTTACTAAATTTACTGCAATATATATGTGTGTATTCTTAACAAAACACAGATTGGCCATGTAAAGGCACTAATGCTGATTTTTAAGCAATTTTAAAAATGAGTGTCTTAAGAGTCCCAAAGCCTACGGAAAATATTCCTATCCAAGCCTGGTTATGACATTTGCAAAATACTACACTTTAGAGCAGCTTATTTAATAGTCACGTTATTTTAGCGCTGTTTCCAACTACTGTTTGCTTCGTCTCACAATCGGGCCTGAACTCTGTCAAACAAGCCATACTATAAGCTTGCAGAACAGAGCTGCCTTTGTTCTTTGGCACTGCCAGTCCCCTATGGAATCAGGCAGCACACTGAACTGCACTCGGCAAACAATCCCTGACCTTCAATTACTGTCTTGGCTCGCTGCCACAGGATACATGTATTACTGGCAACACAGTGTGCCCTATTTTGCAGATAATCGCTAGAACTACAGATAATCATGAAAATCGATTGAAAAACGCAAACATTCCCTTCCTAAAATCGCAGTCGTAACTTCAACTACAGCAAAGCGTTCCTCCGGTGTGACGCAACAGCACACCCCAGGCTCAGGCTCAGACCCAGACCATGCATGTGAAGATGGCAATACTGCAGGTTTTGTATTTTTAGAGACCGCACGAAAAATTCCAGGTGGCGTATGGCTTCGCCTTCCTCTGCTGGAGGTTTTCGGTTTGGTTTTTGTTTGCTCTGAGGCGGAAGGCACGCCGGGCTGCGCTGGCACGGTTTTGCAAGAGCTGCTCTTTTTTTTTCCTCCCTTAAAACATTGGCAGGCAGGTTTTTCACTCGACCGCCCCGACACAGAGGCGTTTGCCGGGTGGCTGGCGCCCGGGCAGGGCTTGCGGTGCGGGCGGAGGCCGGCGGGCAGCGCCGCCCCCCGCAGCCCCTTTGTTGGCGGGCCGGGGCAGGGGCAGGGGCAGGGGCAGGGGCCGGGGCCGGGGCCGCCACCAGCTGCAGCCCTTGTACTTGCGGGCTGGCCGCCAGCCAGCGCCCGGGCCGTGAGTCACTGCCCTTCTGGGAGGCTACTGCCACCGCGCTGCCAGAAACACCACAAGGACATGGGGAAACTAAAGCACACACAGAGCGGGGTGGGGGTGGGGGTGGGGTGGTGTCTGCTGTAACCTTTCCTTTCCTTTCGTTTTTTGAAGGCAGTAAATCCCTGTAACTGCAAACCACGCTCCTTCCCCGCACCTCACCCGAGAAGCCCTTGTGTGCGATGCTGCTGGCAAGGAAAGAGCACATGTAAATGTTGCAAATGAGCAAATATTTACACTTTAAACCAAATGAAAGTTATTTAAATCGGTCTTCATCATTTAAATTAGCATTTTTCTACCTTCTTCCTGTTTGTGCTGCCCTACATTTGCGTAGCAAGCAGAACTGTTTCATAGCAGTACTCCTGCAGAAATAACGCAGTGTAAGAACAGAGCTACGGTCAGTCTCACGTTAGAGAGAGAAATTAACTTTCTGATTATGTATTTGGGCAAACGAACCGAGTTCAAACGGTGTACTTAAGTGCAGAAGCCAAAGTCCAAAGGAGGAATTAATGTGTGTGGAACAATCATTGCTACTAAGGCTGCAACACACAGAATAGAGTAACTAGCATTTAGGTGCCAGTTCATTTGGCAAATTCGTCATTTAAACTCTCCTTTTTGGTTATGGAGGTGGGCCAGTCTCACTTGGAGACATCCAGACATGCAGAAACTTCACCAGGCTATCTTTAGTAATTTTTCAAAATTGAGAAGCTGAGGACAACAGTGTACATGGGGGAACATGAGCAACAATACAATTAATACACTCGTGTATCAGCACTAACTGATTTTACAGTATATTTCAAATTAATCCAATTTAAAATATGGTTTCTAGCTTTGCAATATTTTCAATCAACTTTTTAAATCACTTTTGTCCTTCCCCGGGCAAGCACCGTGGAGTTTAATGCTGCATGCATCAACATGACTGTGCAATTTTCCCCATTATTTTATCCCCATCTACTTCATCATACCAGTACTGTAATCACAGCTCTGGGAACAAGTGCTGTTAGTAAACTTGAACTATTTTTGTGGCTGAATTGGTGTCCCTGCTGCAACAGCAGACCAATTATCTTGGTAAAAGAAAAACCAGAAGCATGTCATTTAAAAAAAAAAAAAAAATCATCATTGTAGGCAATAGTATTGCATGAGTTTTCTTATTTGCTGGAGTTTGCTGCCAGCATTTAAATGATCTGCAAACTTCACAAACTCCAAATTTTGAATGTTGACAAATAATTTCAGACTAAGTTGCTTTCATGTCTCCTGCTACAAAACCCAATCCTTTGTACAAATTCAACTCATTCTTTCAGGTCTAAGCTACCTAAATAGCATTTTTTACAATTGCTGCCCCAGGTTCTTTTCTTCCTAGCCCATTCTGCACCTTCCCCTAATTCAGTGTCTATTAGCAGCCTGTCGCCGACATTTTTCTATCTAGCCTCTGCAGTATGCCATTTACAGATACAAATCCTTATACTTGGACCTACAGAACAGTGCTCTAACTCCAGATTTATGTCCAAAGACAAAATATGGAGCAGTCTCTCAGGCATCCCTTTGTGGATGTCTGTCATCTCAAGCCCAGCATTGCTATAACAGACTTGTGTTTTCCTATGCCCTCTCTCTTTGTTAGCTGAGCAAAAATGCTGTGACGCTGCCACTCACTCAAATCCACTAACATCAATGTCATCTTTAAGTGCGAGCTGCTCTGTCTCGCTTCTGGGTCCAGGTTACATGAAACTCTTGCAGATCTTTCTTATAAAGCTTATAAAACATATGTTTTTCTACCCATTCCCATAGTTCAGAGCACCAGACTACACTCATCCTGCATTTTGATTACTGAAGCCTCCTTTCCTCTGGCCTTAATAAATGCATACACGTTCAGATCCACTCAAAATGCTGCCACAAACACCTCCAGCCCACAATGTCCACTCTTTGCACTCCTTCCCCCAGCAGTCCCATCACATCAAACTGCACTTTCAGAAACAGCATCTCCTGATCCTACTATCGCTCATTTATCAATTTCAGGAACAGCTTACTGGCAACACTTGCAAAGCTGATGCATTGACATCTTTCCATTTTATCCTTAAAAGTCTGCTTTGCTGTACTGACCTCTGAAACCCTGACAATAAAGCTTGGCCACTGCTTTATGGAAGCCTCATCTTCCCTCATAAACAATGCCTCCTATTTCCCATCTGCCTGTCTCTGTGTGTCACCTGCCCTTGACTTACTCTCAGATTTTAACTCCATGGAGAAAGGAACCCTTTTCATTCTGCGTTCATTCTACAACTCATTGCACAATGAAATCCTGGACTTTCATATGAGTTTCCAAGTGTCGTAGTAATGTGCTACAACAGTCATTAACCTTGGGACTGGATTCTGTCTTCCACAAAGCAAGCACAACAGCTTCAAGATCATAATGTTCTTACCCACACTCCTTCTGCAATATTCATCACACCCTTTTTAACTTGGGTGCCAACCATGTTTTTCGGTATTCATGCTTCTTCAGCCCCTTCTTGCTTCCCTCACAATAATGCCAATATCCCTCCAACTAATTTCTTGGCTTTATTCTCTTCTTCCAACCCTATCACCAACATTCACAACGTTCTTGCATCCTTTTCCCCCTGAACTTACTGGATGTAACATTCATTTACCCGGCCTCCTCCCAGCCTCACCTCCAGAAGAATAACCTGATTGAGAACATCAGCTTCGGGCTTCTTACATCCACTGAATTGCTGCTCTTCTCATTCAACATCCAGCACTTGTCTCCCTCTCATTCAGTTGCTTCCCACTAACTGAAGTCCATTACAGAACAGGACTCCACCTTTCACCCTCCTAGTATTTCCTGCCCCTCTCATACTACATTCCCAATTGCCTCTCTGAAACACATCTCACCTCCTGAGAGTCACCCAGATCTAGCTTTCATAAGGTCCCTGGTTTTATTCCCCAGAGCTTAAATACCTACCTCACCTTTTCCCATCTCACCCCCTACCATCCTTGTGAACTTTGATTTCCAGAGCACTATTCCCCCCCCCCCCCCAACTGTGCTGTTTTTTCAGTTCTTCTGCCCTGCCAGTCCCTCTCTCTTTCCTTTGTCTAAGGCATCTTATTCACCAGCTTAGTCAGCTTCCTGTCTCTTAAATAGACTGTATTTTATTTTGCATTTTTCTATTTGCTCTTCTCCAAAACAACTCGGGTGCATCCTCACCACAGAAAGCTCAGCTTCTCACTGCAGTTTGAGCTCCCTGATTGCTCAGGCTGCTGGCAGGCCCTTCGGTCCAGGGCCACCTCCTGGAAACAAGCCACTGGCTCTATCGGAGGCGAAATGGGGTGCGGTTCTGAGGGATCCTCACTCCAGGCATCACTTCCTCTGTTACGGCAGTGGTGAGAATGCACCCGTGCCTGTTTTTTCCATTCCCACAGCCCTACAGACAGTATCCAAGTGACTCTTGTAATATCAAGTGCCCCCCATATGCCTGACGCCACATCCAGGGCATGCAACATATTCTTGACATCACGCTATAAAATGGTTGCTTGAGTAGGCTGTAACAACTCAGTTAAGTAGAAAGTCTCTACAGGGAGTGGAATTGGCTCTTGGAACAGAGCTGGGATCAGGAGAAAAAGATATGTTAAATAGGAGCTCCTGTTTGGAGCTATCTGGAATAATAAAAGCCTCAAAAACATACAAAAGGTGAAGTATAAAAATCTTGAAAAAAGAAATCGAGAACAAAGAGCAGTATTTTAGAAGAACACATTCTGTACAAGCTGCAAGAGGGAAATACCTGCTTCAGATTATCATATGAATGAAGTTGTTACACAAAAATTTGGATTCTGTTTCTGAAAAGCAAAAGACTCCTCAAGGCCATTCCTCCAGTCTTTACATTTACTCCCTTTTACTGACAGCAGTGTATTTCACTGTTTGTCAGCTGGAATAAGAGCTGTGGAATAAGCGCATTCAATTTACAATATATTAAGAATGGGGTTTTTTTTTTGGGTGAATAGTTAAAAGGCTCAACTTCTATTCCTTCCTCCTTCTCTACTTCCACTGCCTCCAAAAAATCAGGAACCCCATTTGCGAGTTCTGCAGGCTTTCTAGCTGGCTACCTCTGCATTCCCTTAATAGGGAAAGGCGATTCAGGGTGGGAGAGGGTTACTCGTTTTGGATTCAGTGCATCTGTGCTCTCTTAGTCCCAGCTTGTTGAGAGTAAGGTCATACTTTTACATTTCTGTCTTTTGCAATACATCCTTTTTATATCCTAAACATGTACACTTTAAGCATAAGAGTATCTTATCTTAAAAGTAGTATTTTCATACTTCCAAACACTAAGACTTAAATATTAAGCAACATTGATGCATTGTGTTTTAATTATCTTTGTAAAAAGCTCCACCTTACTGAGACAACATGCTAGTATATACTCCTCAAATAAAAACATCAGACTGTTCACCTCACCTTCGTGTGTCATATCAGCAGGGAGAGACACAATCTAGTTTCAGACTATATACAGAAATATCTTTTAACATTCTTGAGCAGTATTTTTTCCTGCTATGATTGTTTTATAATCATATTGTGACTTTGTCAGACTTCCTACACTGAGATACAGTTGCTAATACACTGGTTTGATTCCTGACTCTATAGTATAAGAGGTTTGGGAGAACTTCTCAAAGACAAAAACCTTATAGGCATAAACCACTAAGAAGTCGAGGTTAAAAGTTTACACTTGATAATAAAAAGTCTGATGGAACAGACGGGGTTTTAGTCGATATATCTCAGCATCAGGATAATGCTGAAATAATGTTGAAACACCATCAGTCTATCTAGTAAACAAATTAGAAAATAACCTAGATATCATAATGGATTCCCCCCCCAGTGTTATTTTTAGATTCTCGCATCTGCCCTCCTACATGCTTGTCCAGTAGCAACCTTGATGGACACTTTTTTTTTTTTCCTTTCAAGAAAACACAGGACAGATGGTGTTGAAACTATTTCTCTCTGAGATAACAAGTTTTCTGCTTTTTATAAATTCACTCATCTTCAAACTGTGACAGCTGTGAGTTTAAAGATAAAATCGAAATGACCCAGATCTTGTTCATCTCCTTTCTCTAGGGTCCCTGAAAGGTCACACAAATATGTCTCACTTAGAAGTTTCCCACTAAACGTGAAATGCATTTCTTTTCCAAGTTCAAACTTACTGGTATAGTAGAAAGAAGCAAGGTACCCCTCTGCTTTTTTTCAAATCTGTGTCTCAGGCCTGTATTGTGAATTCAGGATCTTCTGGATCCGTTTGTATAGTATATCAGACAGTATTTACCTCCAAGATCTATTTATAGCACCAATTACATTCCCTCATTCCTCCCATACTAGCATACATGACAATGTTACTAGCCTACATTATCTACTCCGACTTAAGTCTCTCATGTTAGATTGGACTTCTACACCCTGGTTATCCTCATCATCCTCCCCTGTATCCTGTTCGGTTTGAATTTATCTTTCTCCAGCATGGCTCACCAGAATTATGTATGCTAGTTTAAAAGCACTCTCAGGGGCAGCTGTACGGGGACGCTAGCATGCCTCTATTCCAGGAAGATACATCTTGCGTGTCCCAGAGTCACACCTGTGATCATCTCGACGTCACACAGCAGGTTCACAGTCCTCCTCTGACTGGCCAGAAGGCCTGTTCAGGCCTTCTCCGTGCCAGTGCTTCTGCTGTATAAGCTCTCATCTACATTTGCCATCTGCTCCAAAATCCACCACTTTGTGTTTTATGCAGTTATGTTTTGTTCCATTTCTATGACTTCGTTTCTCCAGGACATTCAATTTTAATTGCATAAAAAAACCTCATCCTCTCGTGTTAAGGACTCCTCCTGTTCTGTACCATCTACAAATTTAATCAAATTTAATCAATTAGTCCAAACGTTTTAGTGAAAACACAAAGAAAATCACTCCCAAAATGTGTGAACAACTATTGGTAGCCAGACCTATTTCACCACTACACTGCTCCACCTATTTCAACACCGCATAGCTAACATCTTATAAGCCAATTCCTATCTAATTTACTGTTCACGCTACTAATCCTCATCTTCCTCTGATTGTTCATCACTTGAAATACTGTGGAATGCATTACAAAAGTCTAGATTAATGATATTAATTGCATTTTCTCACCTCAGAACAAAGTCAACCAACCTTTTTGTTCAAGTGGGTCCATGATGTAGCTTTTCAAGGTGCTGATGACAAGAACAGCCCATGATTAAGGGGAAGGGGAGGAAACACACAGCAGATATAACCAGTCTATTTGTAAACACTTAAAAGAAAACAAGGCTATGAGTAAATGCCAGCATGAATTAGAAAATAATACATTATGTCAAAGTAAATTTCCTTTACAACTAGAAGAGCAGACTTGAGAAGCAGATCTATATCCTGACAGGTTTTTGACACTGCCTCCTATGATATTCATGTACACAAGCTCAATAGATTAGACCCAAATGAAACTAATGTGGATGCATATCAAGAAAAAAGAAGGAATAAACAAAACACCTCCCAAAACATTCAGAAATCATCACTACCTTGCTGTCAAAATATGTATCTAGAATGCAGTTCCCAAAGTCACCTACACCGGGTCTGCTCTTACTCATTATTTTCATTAATGACCCAGATGATAGAACAGAAACGGCATTTATTAAATTGACAAACAACCAGCTTGGTGGGACTGCAAATTATATTGGAGGACAAAAAGACAAACTGGACAAGTGGTCTGAGAAAAAAGAATGACATGCAAAACACTGCACGTAGGCAGGAGAAGTCAACAGCAGAAATACTGAATGGCTAACAACTGGCTAAGGAGAAATTCCACAGAAAAAGAGAGAAGTTAGGTTCAATTTATGAACTGCTATGAGTTAATGGTATCATGCTGTAAAAATGCAAACATTGATATATGAATGTTAGTACAACCTGTGCTCAGCATTCATAAAGCCTCACTTGGAGTACTATAAAGTAAGCAGAGTTTTGGATACTGTTCTTCAAGACAGGTATGTGCTCAAGAGAGAGCAATAAAATGAGCACAGTTTGGAAAATACCATGGATGAATACAGACTGACGAGACTGGGAGGGGAAAACAGAGCAGGGTGTGATTCCAGCTATGAAAACAGGATGCTGCAAGGAATCATTTCTTAATCTCTACAGCAGACACAACAAGTTTTAACGGCCTTAATTTAGATTAGATGATCTCAAGGTCTTTTTCAGTCTTATGATTCTAGAGTATCTGCAGGGTCACTTACCTCTCCCAAATAAAACGGCATTTAGAAACACATGCCCAAGTTAATGCCATATTTAAGTCTGCTTGTATTATGCCATCTGCCTCTCTGCCCAGCTTCTCTGACCAACGTCACCTACTTAATGGCTTCTCTCAACAGCTACAAACCATTGGTCCTTCGGGGGCCGCAATGCAAAAGGAAGAGACTCGAGACCTCGCTCCCTAGTAGCAATATTCTGGCACTCTCGAGAGCTATGAGGTACCAGTTTCCCCCGCCCGCACTAATCCCACCCTGCGGATTCCCACCGATGGAGCTGAACGGGAAGATTTACCTGCAGACCTTGGGAAAGGTTCTGGCAGATCATGCCTGACCTGAAGGCCACATGCTGGCCTTCCTTGTCTAGAAAATTAATTCTTCTGAAATACAGGTATTGGGTCACTAAAATTCGCTCTTTGAAGTACATATATTGTATTTTACTTAATTTTCTTTAATCTCTCAAGTCCTTGATTTTTTTTTTTAATGCCTTCCAAAGCTTTACATATTGTGAGGGCAGACTCACATCTTTTAATTGCTTGCATTATTCTTTCTTTCCCTCTCTTTATGTTGGCACTGCTTTCTCCAATCATTGGTACCACCCTGAAGGAAAGATTAGCTAAAATAGTTACAATCAGCACTAATTCTTTCCTAATTCTGAGATGGAAATTTCTCTTGGTCTGAATATTTTACTATCCTTAAGTTCCTTCTGTTTGTAGTAATTTCCATTCTCTTATTCTCATTATACATCTTGCCTTTTCCTCTGTAGTTATCATCATCCTTACTGAAAATTAAGCCAAAAATATTTAATGTTTTAGTTGTGTATTATTGTTATTCTCCACCCTTTTCACCATACAAAAGCTGCTTCTTTTTATTTGTTTCCACATCATTTGCAAGATCAAATTCAACTTTTAGAAACAAAGAAATTGGAATTAAGTCTTTTTTTTTCGCCCCATTGCTCACAGAATTCCTGCATTAGTCTTACTATGTATCTTCAGGCTGGCTATTCATCCATTTTGGTCTGCAGACCAGGAGAACTCATCCTTACTTGGGATTCAGTTTCCAGACAAATTTTACATATCTGTGACTTCAAGAAATTGAGTCCTCAGGCTCATTACACCTGTGATCAACTTTGCTTATTGAAATGTGCCACTAAGATTCAAAACCTAAATTCCAAACCAACTTTCCTATGTTTTTTCACGTATTTCAAACTGAATCAACTCATGATTACTAAGGGTGCAATTTTAAGTTCCACTTAATCTGATTAACTGTAAACTGCCACTGAATGGGAAGGTCCTGAACGCCTCACCAGCCCCAAGCACTCGCTCAACCTCCTCTGGCAGCCCTATCCATCAGAGCTCACCCCCCCACCCTGACTGACTCATTTTCTCTAGAGTCACTTTGGTGATGTAGCTCACGCCTTGGCTGTGTGACTGCTAGGATCAGCTAGACAGGGGCAGAAAGAGCGAAGCCAGCTCTTTCAGCAGCTGATTAAGCATAAAGTGAAACTGAATCCTCAATCCAAAATTATTTTCTAGAATATCCTCATTGCTTTTCAAAATGAAGTCTGAAGCAACACTGATTTCCTGTTGGTTCAGTGACTAGTTTAAGGAAGAAACTTGCCAGCAATCATATCCAGGAATACCTTGGCCCTATCATTTCTTCTCTAATCTCTACCTGGGAAGGTAAACCACCTCACAACAAGCAGTATTTATCTAACAACACTACAGAGAACCCTATCCCTATTCGAGTCTAACCCTAGGGCTAACAACAGATTCTTTACTCCTTCTGTCATCTTTCTCCAAAGTGATTTTGAGCCAAACTGATGTCAGTCTGTCCTTTTTACACCAAGGTATTTTTTCTAGTCTACTATATAATTACTACTGCACAACTTTTGCTCTTGTTCGATTATTTCTGAACAGCACAAAGCGCTTTAAATACATCTAGTCCAGTTATTAAGAGCATTCTACCATGCTTTTGATACTCAGATGTTTTATAGCCTGACCTCTGTCAGAAGCTCTGATTTCTCCATTTTGTTGTCCAGGCTCTGAATATGTATACACAACAGTTGTTTCTTAGTAACCACATCCCATTATCCAGTGAAAACCTTTCCCTAGCTGCAATGCCCGACTATCATTTTCCTTTATCTTGGCACTCTTTTCCTTCTCAATTAATACTAGTCTTCTACCCACTGGCACTTCTCCATACGCTGAGACAGTAACAAAGGTTTACTCAACAGCTCTCTGCTGAGAGCTAAAGCCTGAATGGAAGTTGTATAGGTTGGTCAAACCTTTTTTCCTTACACTGAAGTTCCCAGCCATTGCACTAGCCGCCTTCTCTAAAGGCAATTTTCCTAGGTACTTGGGGGTAGAGCCTAGCTGTAAGACTGATCTCCTCAAGGCTCTCTCCTCCAGGGACCATAATTCCACTTAAGAGCATCTACTCTATGTCTTCTCTGGTATGGTATGCACATCTGTAATCCACCATGGTAGAAAATTTGCTGTCGTATATCCTATCATGAAGGCTAATGATGGAGTCTTTCCTTCCCACTCCCACTCAAATGCCTTCAGGATTTTTCTCAGCTTTCTTATTCTTCCTTATCTTCCCATTCAGCAACATCAAAAGTCTGCAATTCCTCAGCCACATGAGCCTTCTCTTAATTCTTGGATCTGGTTTAAGTTCCAGCCTCATCACCAGTTGCATCTTGAGCCTCTCCCCCCTGCCTTCCCTCCCCCCCCCCTTCAGTTTTGAACTGTATTAGTGATTTCATGCATACTATATTTAGTCATCTTTATTAAATCTGCCATTTTTCAGGTTTCCTCCACTGCTCCCTTGATTATTAACTCTCATCTCTTTCAAGTCCTTGCCTTCAAAAAGGACACACACTAAACTCCCTTGATATACTCACCAGTTACACAGCAACTACTTACCAGCTGCTTGACTTTTGAAACCTTTTGTCTAAAGGAACTTCAACCCTTCATTTAGTTCAGCTGTGGTTAGCAGCAGGAATCAGTCTCACACTCAAGTTCAAATGCTGTCCATAAATTACATTCAAATCAAACACTAGTCAGTGATACTCAAGAAACAAGATTTGCTTCCCAACCCCCTGGGGAAAGGGTGCTATGCTGGCTTTGTTGACCTCTACTAAAAGCTCAATGGTTTATAACAAACTGGATGTGTCAAAGATGTCTGCTTTGGCTATTCCCATGGAAGTCTATCCAAATTTGGCACAGTTAGAGACCTCAAAAAAAAAAAATTAGAGTTCACAGATGTTCAACTGAGAAATGCTTGCAAGCAAGGGGCTGTTTCCTTTTCTGGCAATCGCTGTTGTTGACTAGCGAGGGCCATGGCCTCAGAGATCAGAACACAAAGTGTCCCCCATTGCTGGCACCCAGCACTAAAGGAAAAGGAAGACGTTAACTGAGGAGAAGGCACAGGGGGCAGGAAATAGAACCACCAGAAGTGCGAGAAAGAGTGAACGGGCACAACAGCTGGCAATGAATTAACAAGAATAGAAAGCTCTGTGTACTATCACCACATATATACCCCTTGGAAGCTGGAAATGCAGCTAGAAAACCCATGCAACATTCCTCTGTCTTCTACCAAGATGACTTACTGCTTTTTTGTACCTGGGCCACAAAACCAACCAGCCAATTGGTGTGAAAAAAACAGCTTCACTCTGTAAAACGCTTGAGTACTAAATGATAAACTGAGGAGTTAAGCTTCTCTCTACCTCACTACCTTCTCTCCATCACTGAAAACAGGCCTCCTTCGGCGACTCCCCCTTCCCCAAATCAACTGGAAGGAGCGGTACTTTATTTCTAAAAGTACTACCTGTTCTCAACAGTGTCAGAGGAGAAATCACCCGTGCACTCTCCCCATACACTGTTCTGTTTGACACCTTCCCCTCTTCCCTGGCCTGTATCACTTCTGAGTCCTTTTGCCACTTGCAAGATACAGCATGCTTATGTGAGGATAAGGAACATTGTCATTTTTTTTTGCCTTTCAACTTAGTATAGCTCCTGTAATTTATTTGCTTTTAATTCTCCTAATCATGTTCAATTTTTTTTAACAGTATTTCAATTGACTTTTTAAATTAAATTATTCTTTTTTTGGCCCAACAAGCCAGGCGTAATGGATATAAAACCATCAATAAATCAGATAACTGCATCAAATCTAGGACTATTCAAAAGTTTAGGATTCCCCCCCCCATTTAAGATATCCTCAAGCTGTGTTTATTCAAGATATAAAGCAAGGTATGGAAGTTTAAAAACGAAGCCTCTCTTTGGTCTTTATACTCTCGTATCTGTAAAATGATTTTAAGAACTTTACTCCCTTCCCCACCCCCAAAGTAACAAGAAAAAGCTTTACATTAGCTAGGTATTGAGGGAACAAAAGAGTAACTCTCACTGACAGGTTTTTATTTTTCTCTGAAAGAGAGCTCTTTCAGACCAAGACCCACAAATGGAGCTAGACAACAGGGCAAGCACTAAATCTCTAGGACACTTTTTCCCCCCTCCCTTTATTTCATAGTGCTATAGCATCGTACATTGAATTACTTCAGGGGAATCTATAAAATGAATGACCCATTTCTGGTCAAAAATCCTAGCTGTGAATCACATAGCTATTTGGCCTATAAAAAGCAAAAAACATAACCTTTTCTTTTTTCCCTAAAACCTGTTCTGGTACAAAAAAGAAGTGGGGATGTTTTCCAATGAATATAAAAGAGAATAACTTTTTGAGAAAGAAGCATAGCTACTTTTAGAACTACCTTTCCTTATGAAAAAAATCACTCTGGCATACCTGCATAGAAATGTTTCATTCCTCCCTCCCAGTCATTATTCAGTCTCTGAAACAGTTTCTCTGTAAGTTTCTCTATAATTGAGTTATACCTGAGTTTCTCTGTAAGTCTGCCAATCCTGAAAAGAAAGGGGATAAATATATCCACAGTTTTGAGTGTATTTCAGCAGAAGTAAAGACATTTTATGGCTATAATAATGGTTTTAATGATAGAAGAAAATACATATCCAGTTTAGGGAGATGGAACAGAGATACTCTAGCTACGGATGATTTCTCAAACTCAAGTATGTTTAGAAGAATTGTGCCTTCCCCCCTATTGGCAACTCTTTCTCTGCCTTCAAGCTAAAAGATTACTTAACATATCAATGGACTTCAGAAATAAATACCTCATCATTGTAATGAAAAAGAAATGGACCACTCGTCACAGCAGAATCTAAATTAGGTTTCTATATTTAGAAGTACCACCCTCCATTTGAGGATAGTAACGTGCTTCAGTTGAAGGGCAAAAGAACTCATATGAAGTTGATACAGAAGCTCCTGAACACGGGTATGGGTGGCAAAAGACAGTGAAGTGAAAGAAATTTATATGTAATGACGATGAGTATCAAATGTAATTATAACATCAAAATTAAAACTAATCTTGTAGAAGATGGGAGGCATATGAAAATGGAATGTGAAGTTTAACTAGTTAAGTTCTAGATCTTTAAAGAAATTAAAAGGACAGAGCTATTCATTCCATTATCAGCTTTTTATTTATGACCTTTCAAACAGAAATGAATTAAAACATTATAATGACACCAGATATCTGTTAGAGTAGTAGTGTTGTAGTTATTAAGGTCTAAGGATGAAGACTGACACTTCTATTTCAGAACTGAAGAAGAATTTGCATTATTAAAGCTTAGCAGTTTAATTCCTTCTGTATCTGTCAATCCAATATAACATATTAGCTCTTCTACAAGCCTTACTCCACCTATTATTTCACAAAAATATCGAGGATTTTTCTTCCATTGCATTTCCCCCCCCCCCCCAAACTCTGTTACACTTCAGTTACTCCTTTACTTTTGGTCACTGCCACAGACTTCAGAAAGCTGATCCTCTGTAAGTGAAACAGTATTTTAAAGTAGACTCTACGAGTGAAAATTACTCCTATTTCATTTTTGCCTTTCATTCTGTCTCATTTTCGTTGTCACTGAAATGTTCCTAGTCTGCATTTATTAAAAATAGTCAAGGTGACCCTAACTCATTTATTTAGTATCTAAAACATCCAGCAACTCCAGATGTCCTATTCCAAATACATCCAATTTATTTTCATTTCAATTTTAGCCAGACACCAGATCCTCTAGGACAGATAAGTAGAAAAAAAATGCAACCTGCTGAGCAAAGCTGCAGTACTCAAAAAAGCTGCTCTATGCAAAGTGTGATGGACTTCATATTAGAAACTACTTTGGTTCATACATATGTAGTAGAAGGGGAAAAAAAGGATTAATATAAAATATATTGAATTAGCTACAAGACTGGAACATAACAATTAATTAGGCCAGAAAAATGTAATTCCCAATAGTATGCAACACACATGTAATCTTAACATTCGGCCATATAGCCATGAAGAGGAACTGACCTGTTAACCTAGGTGTTTAAACATGTAGCAGAACATTGGCAAGTTACTGAAATACTTGTCTGTCATCTTGCTAAACCATCCCGCCAACTCCAATTTCAGTATACATTCTTTCAGACGTGATTATTTTAGAGCAAAAGCGAAACCCATCCTTTTTGTTCTCTGCTCAGGTAATACCTTGCAGCTCTACTTCTCACATGTAAAAACTTAGACCTTTTTCAAAAGTGCTTTCTCTATGATGCACAGACACATCCCACTGAACTCTAGATTATAATAGTTTTAATAATATAAAATGCATACTTTATTGGAGTTGGCATTCTGCTGCACGATCTAGCTTTTCCAAACAGAGAACTCTAACATGGGGCTAAAAATTACATTTTAAGGACCAAAGTAACTTGATGAGGATGGGAAAGAGAGAAAAAAAAAAAAAATATATATATATTCATGCAAACTTTGCTGGGGAGTTGTTGTGCCGCAGAAGGTAGACCATAACCTGACTTTTAGCAGGAGTACAGCAGGAAGCAGGGGCACAGCCACTCTTCTACATACCGCTTCGTAGCAATGTGGCTGGAAAGCAGAAGCCAGCCAGACCACAGTAAGTGTGGTGCGCCAGCCCCCCTTTCACCACTGCTCCTTACCAGAGCATGCAGTGGATACTCACAGGCCACATTCAATGCAGCTGCGAAAGTGCAATGAATTAACTTTTTTCTTCTTTTTTTTTTTTCCCCACAGCAATGTTTTTAAAACCAAACTCTCATTCAAGAGGAGGACACTCCATACAAAAGGCTGATGTCTATGAATGCTTCCTAAGGGATGCAGCTCAGCTAAATATACTTTAACGTATTTTGCCTATCATTTTAGGAATTAAAAAACACGGGCAAGAATTGAATTTCAGCTTGTTGATAGGTGAGTTCAATAAAGAGATTATTAGGAGCACTCAAACCAGATTCTGCATTATGTGCAAAACAGCCATTTAAGCATTTACTCCAGACCTTCCCTCCATGCCCCCTGGGGTGGATTGGAGGGGGCAGTATTCTTGAACATTTATACAGTCTGGATTCCTTCAGGTTTTACATATTAGCAAAAGACATCTGCTAACATATTTAACAATTTCTGACTGAAAATCAGTACTGTTTCATGGCAACTTTTATGTGTCTCAACATTTACTGAATCGTTTGTTAGTTTTTCTGCCTGTTGCACAAGCAGGCAGTGGAGTAGAGGAATGCCGACGTTTGAAAAGGGAAGCCCAGTTTCAAGATCCTCTTCCGTCTGCTTCAGAGCAGTTTGCATTACTCCTCACTGTGAACCAGGAACCTGAACCTCTCCCTCCTACCTCCTGCGTCAGCAGCAAAATCACACTCCAGTGGGGAAAGAGACCACTTGACCAAACAACCTCCCCGTGAAGGTTTCCATGAGACTTCTCTGTGTTTTAGAAACAGTTTATTTTGCCAAGAAGTGCATTTCTGTGGCTACCTCAACCATCTAACAATGGCTGATAGTCTAATCCAGTTTGGTTTACTAATTTAAACGGACTTCTCAGTTAGAAACGAAAGCTATTTCTACCTCTACCACATTATTAAAGCTGACTGGGGGGAAAAAAACCCTTGCATTAGAACAATGAGTATTATTCTCCACAGCACAAAGTACTGAATTCTAGAGGGTATCAGCCATCAACTCTGAAGTCTGTACAGTCTTCAGTGAAGGGCAGCATTTAATCCAGAGAAAATAGATTTTTTTATACCAAGTTTTGCAAAAGGATTTCCCATGGGTAGTCTGTTTTGACAACAGTTACCACACTGGGACATCTGAAATTACTATAGTTTTTCCCACACTAAAAGTGGAGCCTAGATGACCATTAATTTCAGAAGCATTCACGTTTGTTAATTAAATGCTCAAATTCTCATATTTACAAAGAAAAGGGGTGAAATGGGACCAATCAAAACTTACTAAACTAAGCATTAGGTTTATCTTTAAAAATAATATCATTCATAAAATAAAACATATAAAATATGTTTTCTTCTAGGTACCACCACGTTATAGTAAATGTTAACTTTTTAATGGTTTACGTAAGAAAAAATTATGCAGAAATCCCTGCACTTATTAAAATAAAAGGCCTATTATGTTATAGTGACAATTTAGCTAGCTAAAACTCATATATGTGAATGAGTGACTTTCCCCCCCCCCCCCCAACAGATTAAGAAAAAGAAGATAGGTTATATTGAAGAGCATTAAGTATGATTAGATGCTTCTCAGAAAAGCATGCTTGGAAAAGGATGTGTTCCTATACTAAGAACTGAACTAACACAGGTCTGGGAAGAAGTAACCAGATTAATTTTTTTTGCACATACTGTATAAATAAGCTTACCATGTAAATATATTTGTATGATAAGCAATTAGAAAGAAACTAACTTCTGCCTCAGATTATTTTCCTTAACTGTAGGTTATTAGCTTGCTTACTCTTAACAGAAGTGATGTAAAACAATTGTGGTACATCAGCAAGAGTCTGTCCATGAAATTCATCTATTTACATTAGAGTTGCTCATAACATAAAGGCAGCAGAAGCAGCTGACTGATGTAGCCAATGTATTTATGCTTCCTTAGAGCCAGACTGAAGGAACTGCAGTCATGCCTGCATGAGCCTGCTAGTTTGGTGCCGGACTGTAGTCAGGAACAAAACCCCACGCTTGGCCCTGTGCAGCACTGGGAACGCAAACTGCATGCCCGCAAGAGATCCATACCAGGTGTGCTCATGAGGAGCACCCACTGCGCTCCCACCACCACTGGGAGCTCCCGCCTGGAAGATTAGACAACAGCAGTCCAGAGAAAAGGCCCAGAGTTTGCACGGTGAGGGCATTGCACCCTGCCCATCTGCCATGCTGCTCCACATCATTTGCTCCAGTAGGCATAGCTTGCGTTACAGCCAGGCTCTGATGCTGCGGCTTATCACCGTAGGGTCACAAGCTGTTCTAGGTTCCTAAAACTGCCTTTACTAAGTGCTTCTCTCCTACAGAAGCAGAGACAGCATCACAGGGCCCTTACGTTAAACATATCGGCAGCACTCCTCTGTTTGCAAGTAGCAAAAATTCACATCCCTTCTACTGGCACACTTTTGATGTGAGGAAATCTTAACCTTATTGCAAAGGCCAGGAAGTCCTGGGCTAGGCTGGTAAGCAACTGCACACTTCTTTTTCCTACAAGACTTCTGTTGGACTGGTGCTGGCAAAGCTCCCTGAGAAGTCATGTGTTTTGGCATTTACTCTTTTATTGCAGTATACAGTTCCTCTTATAACTTCCCAATCTCCTGCTTCTGCTTCTCTGAAGAAGCAAGCAGATGTCCCTGTATTTGTTACATTCACACCACACTTCAGGACTTAATTTCCAAATGTGAGGGTTTTTTTCAGAATTATTAAAGGAAAAAAAAATTCAGTCTTCCTCAAAACTGCAGGTGTGAGGTAGCAGACCAAAGCACTACTTGCATCACCCCCTTCATGTTTCTCTAAGTTCAGAGAAACCTCTTCCAGCCCCACAAAGATAATCACCCTGGGTGAGAAACCTCAAACATGAGAAACACTCTGACTGACAAAAGCAACCTGGGGTAGGGCTGAAAAAAAGCAGCTTTTAATCACAGGTCTCAACATGCAGAGCTGCTATCAAAACATCCACACTACTATCAGAAAACACAAAGCATGCCAGGTGGATGTTTACTTATTGTACATGTGAAATTTTAAGTGCCTGATACAGTTTATGCAGTGCTGATGATCTCAGTGCACACACTGTAGTAGCCTGCAGATTCTCGCATGAATTGCACAGCCCGGCTTCTGGCATGGGAGACAGCTTGGGGCTCACCTGAAGAGCTCTACCTACACATCTCTGGATTTGTACCTTGTACCCACCTGAGATGATGAAAATTTGTTTTCCTCCACCATAACATACATAAAATCCTAACCAGTGAAAACATGGTATGTTTGAGCATTTAAATGAAGAGTGTTTAAATGTAGAGGCAGGATTCAGGTGCTCCTAGTGTATTCCTTCAATGCAGGTGCTCAAATTTGTGTGGGGATTTTTGAAGTACAGAAGTAACTGAGGACTGCCTATGTCACGTCTCAGTTTATATCTTATAGCTAAGACTTCAAAATACTGACCTACAACATAAAAGCTTAATCCATATTCCTGTTATTTGAGAACATTCAGGTGGGTACTGGAAGGCTGAAGAAGACTGCCAACAAGTGCATATGGGAAGATCATAGACTACCATTCCTTGAAGACAGCTTACAAAGAGACTGTACTCAGGAAACTTTGTGGCAGTATCATGTTACTGTACTACTCTGAACTTTTGATTTTTTGCAAAAGTGAAAATTGCTTCCTTGTATCAATTCTCTCAGTACCTGAGATTTCAAGCCCTCTTTTTGGCAAGGCTTTGTCGCAGCTAATACAGTGATCAGGTTAGCTGGTACTTTCTTCCATCTGGCATCCCCACTAATTCTTTTGCTTTTTCTGATGGTTGCAAAGCAGCTGATTGCACACATCTATTAACAGGGACTGATGGCAGGAAGTTGTCTTCAAGAAGCTCCATTTTTCTCTTCAAGGCACACATAGCAGCATTGGATAATTGTACATTCAAACCAAAGACTCTTTCATACGAAGTGGCCAAGGTTGATGAGGTTCTGTGTGTAGAAGGCCATCAGGGAGCTGATGAAACACTGGTTTTATCTCTGTGCCTCACAGACACGTAAGTGGTAGCCCTCAACACAGGCTGAGATATGACGACTTTGAAGCTAAACCTCAGTAATGGCTTTATTGTTTGGGTTTGTTTTTTTTTTCTTGCATATACTAATTCAGGCTAGAAAAGAAAAGTTACCTTGCATTTCCAAAGCCCAAAATAAACCATATCCAAATGTAGGGATTACATGGATTTCCTGCCAAAACCATGAAAATTACAAACTGAAAACTACGGATTATTTTGTCTTGCTGTATGGGTTTGTGGTTTTTTCTGGTAAAACTTCTAACCAGTCACAGAAGATTTGGATGAAACTTTATGTCAGAAAGCCACTCTCAGATACATGCCGTGCTTTGAAGTCTTAGGTAAGAAATACTTTAGGCTGACAAATACCCACGGCCATCCATGGCAGCTAATGCTATGGAATTAAAGCTGGGATGGTCACAAGGGGACTGGGGAGAGCGATGGGAGTTTACAACCCAGGTGGCTGCTGAAGCAATACTAATCAACTTCTGATGCCAGTAAGGGGAAGGAAAAAAACTGGGAAAGCCAAGAAATTTGACTTTACAGCTTCATTTCTTTGTGCTGTTAACATCGTCTATCGTGTCTTCATTGAGGAGGATGAAATCACTACAGAGAGTTGTTCACTTTAATGCAGGGGCACAAGAGGGCATAAAGAGAAACTTCCAAGAGGGCAGAAAAGACTTGAAAAAGGCATGTCAAAATGGAACAGCATAATTCTCTGACCACACATACAACTCCCTAAACCACATCAAAGGATGTTACAAGAAAAAAAATCAGAAACCTAAAAGGGAAAAAAAGAAATATTTTCTAAAGAAGCCAGCCAACAAAATCTTGTCTAAGTGGTATATAATAGCAGAAGGAACTGCTAACTACCGTTATTCCCATCTCTTCCCTCACAAGAATATAAGCAGCGATACTAGGTCAGATGAGGTCACTACCTGGTTTCAGCAGTTCACACACACACACTTTCCCCTCTTCGAAAACAGAAAGGGGCACACAGAATGATCTAGCAGCTACTGGCAAACAGCGGTTTACAGACTGACTTCCTGAGCCAGAGTCCGCATCCTATTTCATCGTCCTCTCCCTGAATCAGCATAACCGCTTGCCATATCCATGTACATTTTTTTACCGCCGTAGCACAGCATTCAGTGGCAAGGGCAATGTGGCCATAACTTTATTATTCCCTTTGTGGATAAAGTACTTCCTTTTGCTTGTTGTGAACCTGCTGTTCCAATGTTTCACTGGGCATCCATTGGTACTTCAAGGCAATAATTTTCAATGTGCTACCTCAATAGCATTCATTGCCATACAAAAGCCTGGCCCCCACCATCAGCCCTCTTCCAACCTAGAGAACACAAGCCCGTTTAAGATTCCTGAGGAGAAGTTACTACCTACTCAATATTTTCTTTTGACCCTCTACTTTTACAGTTCTACTATACAATCCTTGAGGTAACCAGACTGCATTCACTATGCCAGGTAGACATGCACTGTTAGTTTCTACAGTGACATAATTTGTTTTTGCTTTGTCCTTATTTTTACTCTTTTTCTATTGCTTGCTGCTATTCATCTGATCACTAGACCTAAAACCAAGACAGAAACAGCAAGCCATAGTTAAGGTCAATTAAGGGCATATGACCACTACCTGCTCTTTAGAATGATGCTAAAATGCTTGGTAAACAATCTAAGTGTGCATTTAGACTTAATTATTTTAGAGGGCTAGTGGTATTCCAGTACCAAAATAATTTTTTTAAAATGCCATCAATGCATTTCTGAATGAAAGAGCTTCACAGAGAGGTTTACATCAAAGTGGAGAGTTTGACAAAGGAACTTCTTCATTTTATGGAATTCCAAGTTCATAAAAATTTGAAATTAGAAATAACGTCATTTTCAATTAACAGCTGATCTACTAGAACATTGTGTTTCCGTTAGTACGTGCAACTGTCAACACTTGTATGAAATCAATGTGTGCCTCATTTGGGAGATGGGTACAAGCCAAAATAACAAAACATTTTAAGTTGACAGTATTACTCTAGGGTCCTGAAACAAGCTTGCATTTGTAAAGATCTATATTACTTGAGAAAGAAGGCTGTAGTAACCGTTTTAATTCCCTCGTTGCTGTCAGTAGTTAAAAAGATGGCTTAGATGAACACTTTTAATGCATTTATTTTATGCATTTCAAAAAATCTGAAATAATTTTTGCCACACAAAAGCTTTATTTAAATTTACTGTAAAATCTTCATAGTCTTACAGACAAAATATGAGAAAACATTAGCAAGACAAGGCTTATAGGGAGAGAGAGTCAAAAGATATGACTATAAAAAGATAGTAGACCAACTGATGACTTACAATTAAGAAATCTGCAAGCATACAGTATCTTTAGACCATCAGAAATCCATACCTCTTACCAGAGAAAAAGCCATACTTTTTCCAGTTTCATTACTTTATTTCACAAAGTCTTTGTGTGTTGATAAATCTCACCTTCGTGTCCTGCACAAACACCAAAACAATATTTTGAATCATTGCCTTGGGTGAACTTCACATGAAAAGGCTTCCCGAGGCTGTTGAAAAAGGATGTTTGCCAACAAAGCAGCTTGTAAAAATGCAAACTGAGCAGGAGAAAGATACACTGATATTATTTTCAAGATCATACAAAAGACCCCTATACACTTCAGCCAAGGAAGAGAAAAATTTCCTTTATGTTTCCTGAACATTTAAAGACAGCATTTATAAGGTTCTAGATTGTACGAGTGCATTCTTAATGGCAACAACATCCCATCAAGCATCTATCAACAAATCCCTTTTTCAACAGAAAGGGAGACATAGGTATTGTAGTTTATTCTCCAACTATGGCTTTTAGTATAAATAAAAATATTTTTTCTTTTCAGAGTTTAAAAGCATGCTTGAACTCTGTGCTATACTGGCGTAAAACAATCAATTGACCTGACTTCCATTTCATCTGAACACACAGCATTATTGATACGAATTTTTATAAAGGAGGAAAACAAGGTATAGCTGTCTTCATAATTAATGCTTTTTAACCGGAAAACTATTTTGGGCATTAGAAAGTAGAGCAGAAATTATGTTTGAGGAGTACTAGGAATAAGTCTTATATAACTCTTGACCTAAAGTAAACATTAAAAAAAGTGATGCTTATATTAAAAAGATACTTGATCATTTCTATTTTTATAGCATCAGTGATGGAACAGAAGAACTCAATTCCTGATTAACATTTAATATACCATGTATCAAGATACTATCTGCTCAGCTTTTTTTTTTTTGAGTGCAACAAAAATATAGTAAAAAATTCATACTCGATATTTTTTTAAGTATTTAAAGTACTTTTATGCAGAATAACTAAAAGACACTCCAAAGTATTTCACATAACATAGAATTTAATCAACTACGTCTCAGCTACAGTTATTAAATTAGATCTCATATAGTGCTCTCTGCCATATTCCACCATGGTATTTTGTAGAACTCCACAGAAATTTTCATTTTCATCTGTCTCTTACCCACCCTAACTATTAAGTAAACTTTTCAGTTTTTAGGAATAAGCATGTTCTGGACAATTCCCAGCACTAGGCGCAGGGTAATGGGCAGAAGGGAGAATAAAGATACCTCATCTGCATTATTTAAAATTTAAAAATACTCAAGAGTTTAAGAATGATGAAATATGCATAGTGAATCACTAGGCTCCAGATAAGGACCATCTTACACTGTTGACAGAAAAACTGGTGGATCGTCTATCAGTTGGATTTTGAGAGATGACGAAAAAAGAATATTAGGCATAGATACTGTCATCCTTTCATTACATATGCAACTTTACTCTTAACTGAATAAAATTGTAATTAAAAAAAAATTCTAAAGTTCAGGGACAGAGGATTGAAAATTTGCACAGGCAACTTAATCCTCCAGCCTCATTCACACATAAGAAAACAAAATGTTTTCCAATTTTTCAATGGCTGACTTTGCAACTCGAATAATGGCTTTAAAAGTATGAGTTGTTTGGTCTGTGATCTCCTAAACTCAAAACAGAAACCGGTATTACAGAAACTCCATCATGTGTAAGTATACTGACCCCACAGAGATCACAAGTCCAATTTGAACTCTTATATTTCACTTACTAACCAAATGAAGTGAATGAAAGAGCAGCAGGCATGGGGGCCCCTGTCTGGAACTACATGTATTCTCTTACTCTAAAATAGTCTCTCTTCTAAAACAAAATGATAGCCTGAGATGAGGATCTTCTTGAGCTTCCAAAACTGAATACCAAGTGTTTCACCACTCAGAAGCCAAGCAGCTATGTTCCTCCCAGTCACTGATGAACCAGAAACTCTGGCAGGTTGCCACAAAACACAAACCCAGAAGACCTTGCTCAAAACCAACCTACCTCGTCAGATGCCTTTTGAGCTAAGGAGCTTAAAAACCTGTGCTGCAAGGCAACCACAGAAGCTGGAACAGTTTTTAAACAGAAGACTGTTCAGACCAGTCCCTAGAAGGAGATGAAAGACTATGTAAATGAGCGTCATAACTATTTGGTAGACAAGTTTTGGTATTCAGGATTCACAGGTTTTATTTTTAGTTCTGAAAGGAAATATGCTTTTTTATGATCAATCCCAGTTGGCCTCTTTCTGCTTTCACCACTCTTACCACTTCAGCAAAAGAAATTACAGTACTTCTCGCTTCAGCTGCTCATAGGTTCTCCCGTAACAGTTATATGAAACTGGGATGAATTGATACATTGTTATTCACAGAATTGTACAGGAGAGGTGGCCGCAACCAGAATTAATGCATAATTAATTTCATACTTATGCTTCTTACAAAATTCTGGCCTTGCATTTAAAGAACTAACTACTCAGCTCAAGCAGTAAGTTTATATACAGTATTAGGGATATATCAGCCAGATTTGGTTTTATATAAAGAAAGTGCACGTCCTATAGAAATGGAATGGCTAGACCTTGGGCACATCAAGGAAATCTTTCCACCTGCAAATAAGTCCCTCACTATCTAGAAATATGACATACTTATACTATAGGGTGTGTGTCCCCCCCCCCTTATAACCAGAAATCTTTTTCAAGTAATCACACTTTCTTTTTTTATTTTAAATCATTTTCTCACAACCAAACAAATAGAGGTTTGCGCTAGAGACGCATGTCACCCTGTAGACTAATGATCACTGAAGAAGGCACCACCATGACTCACCGTACCCTCAAATAACCTCCAGACTGTTCCGACAAGAGCTGCAGCAGAACACGTTGGCTGCTGACTCAAACAGATGCAATACGCACGGCCTCATTCCCTCGCAGAGCGCAGTGCCTTCTCTGTGCCATTAAATATGATTCATACACAGCACATTGCCAAAAATCAAAAGAACAGATCAACATTAGCAGTCAGTAAATTCTAAGTCTGCTCTTCTTTGAATATTACATGCAAATAACCTCTAGTATAATTCTGCATATGGCAACTTGCCTTTCAACCTCAGTAAGGATGTTACAAATTTACCACCTTCAGTAAAAACACACATCCTTTTTGACCTAAAAAAACCATCAGAGATGGCTGACACCAAAGTAAGGTAAATAGATACCAGTATTTTGCATCAACTGTTTGTTACTAGCAGGCTGTGGTGAAAGCACTGACATCAAAAATCGTTAAAACCACATCCAAAAAACACCTTCATATTTCACAGAATCTAACATTCATCTTGACCCCTCAGAAAAGGAGCCAGTGCCTTTGGTAGAAAGAAGGACATGTGACAGAAGAGCTTTTGAGCAATGCTGTCAAACAGCATGGCATGAAGCAGTTCCTGTCTTGACAAGAAAGTCAGAGACAGACTTGGCTAATAATCCCATCCTTTTCAACCAGACAGGATGTGGTTCTACAATAAAGAGACACTATCGACTCCATTAACCTACAGTGCTGGAAACAAGTAATGAAAAATGTATTAATTTCCACGGCTCATTACCACCCTCAAAATAGCTGCTACATGCTTACCTATCACGTGCAGTATTTTTCAAGAGAATACTGTCGTCCAGAGAGAGGAGCATTTCCTAATATTTTCTTTCTTAAAGAAAGAACAAACCCATGAGTTAAACCAAGTATTTTTATCTGTTCATATTTTTATATATGATGAATTAGTCCCTTCCTATGGTATAATGCAGACTCTCAAACTAGAAGAATCGATCTTGCTGCTTAGAATTTAAAGGTTTCACTAGCAAGGAGTTTAACTTTCAGTTTTCAGTGATATAAGTTGTGGTGGTTTTTTTCTGGTAAAGCAATAAATGACTGGGACAGAAAATATATTTTGAGATTGGTATTAATAGGGAGATCAGCAAATATGTATATTATATATATGATATATATTAAAATATATCAGCCACATTTTACGTGGCTACAATTTTCTCCAGTGATACTTGAGATCTGTACCATAATTTGTGAATATAAATTTAGAACTCATTTTTTCCCCAAAAAAGTTATCATTAAATGATGATGTCAACTGCATGACCAATACATATAGGTCTTTAGCACTCCATGGCTTGATAAACAGAAATATCCATTTATTTACATATCTATCTGTATACCTCTCTTTTTTTTAATCCCTTTCCCCAACTTGTCCTCCATAAATTCAAGATGTGGTAAGTCATCATGCTGTTTTGGTATTTAGCATACTGAGCCCTTTCCTGCCTCTTTCTGTTTCTACAATGAGTAAGAACTTTGTCAAATTAAGACAGACTATATAATGTAATAAATATCAATTTACAATGTTTTTGCCATTAAAAACACATAGAGAAACTGTCAATATGTAGGAAAAATACCTTCCAAAAAACTATTAACCTTTATAATATATTTCTGAGAGTATACTCGTTGAGTAACTTATTCCCCTCCCATCCAAATAATGGTCCTCCCTCTGTCGAACTGAAGATGAACAAGAGGCTTAAACATCGTGATCAGCGTCACAGGAGCGTGATGGGCTTTGTGGTAATATTCAAGCTCTTAGAAGTTCCAGTGAATGCTCCTCCCAGAGATGTAGTTCATTCCTGTGACGTGTCAGAGCATAGCACGTTGGAGATTGCACCACCAGCCCCGAATGGGATTTTGTGAGGAGTCAGCTCCCATCCTGGGATACCTGAGAGCATGACAGAATAGTCACCCATGACTCACAGCAAGCAAGAGTCTCTGCCGGCCTCTCCAGCTGCGTAGGGACAGGGCTATAGATAGGAGAGTTGTTCAAAGCAGCCACAACCCAGTTGCTTTCGCTGAAGGCCCTCCAGCAGCTTTGTTACCAGCCAGACAGCAAAGCTGCAACAAAGGCGTATCAGACATGGGAAAGGCCTGCATTTTAGCCATGAAGATTGCACCCTTGTCAGGTGACTGAACACAAGCTGTCTCATGTAAATGTGTGCTTCATCACTTTAGTGAAGCATTTTCTGGAGGCAGCTGCATACTGTGTGTCCTGTGAACTACTGTGACCGACCACATACAGGCAATATTGGAACATGACATTCAACTTTGAAAAGAGAGCTGCGGAGAGCAATCCAACAACTGAAACATCCTGTCCTCTGAGGATAACAAAGGCTACTTAAAGGAGATACTTGTCATTAACAATCCTGTACTCCACAGGAAACACAAAGCTCTTGTTCTACTGTCCCTGGACGGACTCACATGGAAAGCACAGCTATAAGAGGGGCACACACGAAAACACAGCTGAACAGCACAAGAGGGGACTGAGGATCTAGGACACTGAATAAATACCAAATGGCTCTCAGGAATTGTAAAGGGAATAAGGGAGAAGGAACAAATGGCACATTGACATGTTGTGCCTACATTTGTAATTTCTGCTGCTTTCTTTTTTTTTTTTCTCTAGGCTATTATGGTTTCGAGTTTCTTTACAAAATTAAGGTTACTGAAGCTGAGTTCTCAGCAGACTGTGGAACCAGAGTTCCCACAAGGAGAGTGCTTTGAGAAGGCAGATTTGAAGCTAGTGAGAAACCTTTATGGAGAAGAGGTTTTAAGAAGCACTGTTTTTAAGACAAAGCTCTAGCAATCAGGAGGTGGCAGAGGACGAGGTGTCTGTACTCTAAGCCCTCTACCTGACCTCAAAGAGCATGTTCTACACGCTGCCCTGGCAAACCACACTATGGGCACAGGATTCAAAACTGTGGTCCGGAGGACCTTTTATCTGTTACGGCCACAGAAGAAACTCATCACAAGATTGTTATAAGATTGTTATATACATCTGTGAATTTCCTCAGAAATCTGGTTAGCCTCTTCTAAAACCACTTAAGATGACGTTGTGCAGCTCACTGCTCAGTTCCTAAAGGGTTAGGAAATACGGGGAATTAAAAGCTTTCTCTGTATTACATGGAGA
Organism: Aptenodytes patagonicus; assembly: GCF_965638725.1. NCBI lineage: Eukaryota > Metazoa > Chordata > Aves > Sphenisciformes > Spheniscidae > Aptenodytes > Aptenodytes patagonicus. The sequence goes on from NC_134953.1 coordinate 35,754,651, forward strand.
ACACCTCCAATCTGGCCGAGATGATGTCCCTACAGTCAGTCTTGTGAAATGGATCCTTGCACAAGACCTGGCAAAATGAGGAAGAGAACTGGGGATGAAGAAGATAATGGAGCTGAACAGTGTATCCCTTCAGCATCGTGTGTCTGAAGTGAGGAATTTGTAGGCATCACAGAGAAGACATCAGTGATTCCTCAAACCTAGATTATATTGTGAAGGATTTGTGAAACAATAACGTTGCTCTGTCTGTGACCATCACCCCAGTTCCTTAGTCTTTGTTACGCAGAAGTAGAGTGGGGGGTTTCCTGCTTTCAGTTTTTCTTCTGAGAGCTCTGATGAAAGCTGTACAAGTACATCACTAGTAATCTGGGACTCTATACAAACAAACAAACATACTCCTTTCAGTAGCCACTCTTCTATTCAACACCCCACCTGGAATCAAGGCAAGGGATTCTCTCCCATCCTTTCCTCCAAGAATGGCAAAAATGACAGCATGAAAACATCACCACAAAGGAGCAAAAGGAAAAACCCACTGGACTCCATCCTATTCTGATCTGCACTCTTCTGCGGCAGCAGTAATCCTCCTTTCAAAGGTAAACGGAGACAACAACTACCACCAGATATTCTATGATTCTATTTATCTCAGCAAGTAGTATCTATGTGCTCTGGTGAAAGAGCAGAATCATTTGAACCACCTTCAGTTTCTTCTTGCAGAGAAGAGAACAGGGAGAACAAAGACTCCCCCTTTTGACACCAGTGAGCTCCTGCAACAGTTATCTGAATTTGGAAGATGACAAACTTATATTCTGGCAGTCACTTGCCTGAAAAAGCTATGTTTTAGTGTATACCTCATTCTGGCTACAGGTAGGAAAAGAGTGAACACGCAACTGCTGGAGACCGAGTCTTACGTGCTAACAAATTCAATCTAGACAAACAAAAGCTGACACTGAAACAGGAGAAAAACAATCAAACAACCAGAAGAAATGGTAAACAGCACAACTACACTGTCATGTTTGCTTTCTTTCCCCGGTTCCCCTCACACCCAAGTTTTTTTTCGTTCTTTGCTGATGAATTCCCAATTCCCTTTTTTCCCTGCCAGCAGCCTCCATCCCAACAGAAGCCCCTCAGACCGCTCTAGAAGCGCCAACATTGCTTGCGCTGTTATCAAACAGCAGCAGAAACCAGGCACCAGTCATGGCTTGGAACCAAATACTGTTCAAGTAGACAACTCTACTGCTTTCACATCTATCCTGTTACTGATGGTATCTCCTTTCGAACAGTGAGATACAACCTCCTATCTCAAAACAAGCAGCACATCCTGGAGGCAAAGGAAGAAGTGACTGAATCCTCCTTTCTCAGTTGAGCAGCAATCCCAGTAGACAAAAGAGGAATTATAGAATAACGTATAGCCAAATTTTTGCATGACTACTAAAATCTTATCAAAATTGGAAATCAGACAAAGTGAGGGGGGAAAAAGTCTTCTTTACTATTTCTATGCCTAGGGATCAAGAAATCGCAACTGAACTCACCTCCTGCCACAAAACTACTCAAGAGAATGACTTCTCAGTAATAAAATTATATTTCCAGCCTTCATGGTTGCAAGCTGATCTTAGACCTATTAACAGGTTGCAAATCATTGCTTGCATGAGTCTGGAGAAATGACTCAGATCTGTAAACTGCCCCGTTAATCTCAAAGCAGAGCACTACCGAGTCCATGGCCATGTGGTGGAAGCACTGGCCTTCCTCCACATACAGCATAAAAATGACATTTTTGCTAATGAATTTCATCACTTGTCGCAGTCAGGAACTATGTTATTTCCCCCACTCTACAACTCCTCCCCCTTGCAAGCTCGTCCCTCAGAGGGTGACTAACCTGCAAGACAGTTCAATGAGCAGTGAAATGTAAAGAACAAAGAACACAGGCTTTGTCTGCACTGCAGAAGGGACAGAAATATGGTCTGGTGAACCTATCAAAGCCACTGAGGAAGGGGGAAGGTGGGGGGAGATTCAGTGAAGGTGAATCCAAGCTACAGTCTCTGACACAGGACACCCAAAACACTGTATTTAAAAAAAAGAAAATCTGCGCAGAACAAATGACTTTAAGAGCATGATAAAACCACTGGCCAAGAATTACAACAGTTAAAAACCATACAGGATTGAAAATCATTTTACATATGGATTTTTTTAACTTATTTCCACTACTCTGATGGGAAGGCTGTTTGAAGACAACATTGCTTTAAAAAAACCAACAAACCGATTAGTCTTACTTATTACACTTAATTTGTGGGTAGTTCATACCCACATTCTCATGTCTACCTTGGAAATGGAAAATAAGCCTCAGTTTGATAAATTAACATTACTGTTTTTACCTGCATACATGGTTACCAATATTCTTTGGCTCCTCACAGTTTTGAATCATGGTCGAAAACAGAATTTCAAGAGAGAAGCAGGTATCTGCTTTGGCCTAAAGGCTTATTTTCCATAAGAAATTTGATATAAACAGTTACTGGGTTTCCTCCATTTACTTTTTATAGTCAAAAATATTGCTGGCCAACATAACAACAGTATTCAGAATTTACTGTGTTTTATAAATCTTGCAATGACTTTCCTATTATCTCCCATCTTCATCTCTCATTTATGAAAATAAACAGATATTTTAGTTCATTTCAAAGACAAACTCTAAAGGCAACCAGCAAAAATCTGGATTACATTAGTTGAAAGAACTATACTGAAACTGTATTGAGAAAGCAAACTGCAGCTAGTGCTTTAAACTCACAAGGTATATGCTAAGACCCTGGTTAAAACCAGTGAAAAAGGTTCATATATGTTAAAGAAAAACATTTCCCCAACAGAAAGTAACTAGCTATTGACTACCTTTCATAGTCTCACTGTGCCAAAAACATCCATAGCTAAGTAACAGACCTGTACTTACTTTATACAATTAAATTACTTAGATATAAAAAAACACCAACAAAACCAAAACAAAACATCAGCGCCACAGTGTAAATACGTATACTAAAGCATATGTTAAAATACCATTAATGTATAAAAGGAAGTGTTTAGAATCCTGTAAAACCAGGGAAGCAGCCAGTCTGTCTCCCCTACTATCCAAAATTTGCTTAAAATAACACAAACAGAAAGACCTGGGGCAGGCAGGCAGGCACAGAATGACTTACAGTTTCCTAGTTCTCTTGGTAGGCAAGTTGTCATACACTATCTTACCAAAAGGCAGGCAGATACAGGACCAGTCAAATGACATCCAACAGCATTAACCTCCCCTGCCTGGACGTGTCGAACAGTTGCCCTTCCTGCTTTCATTTGTACTTTGTACATGCATTTGTAACGTTTAAGGAAATGACATTGGTCATTTTGCCACTTTGAAAGGAAGCTTAGGTTAGATATTCAGAGGAGGGTTTAAAAGGCCCAGTAAAAGCTACAGTGGTTATTCTAATAAATAATCTAGCATACAATCTTATGTGTGCCAATAATGTCATTTCTATTGAAGGAACTCCAAGTACGTCTATCATTAAATTATGCAATTGCAGCAGCCAAAGATGTCGAAATCGACATTCTATGGCAGTGGCAGTAATTTCAGAGCCATGTGCCAGAAGATGATTAATCACAGTTCACTGGGTATTTTGATAGTAACACAGGAAAATAGCTTGTCATAGAAAAACCATATGATCAATTAAGAATGCCATCAAGCCCCTCATAAGCATAGCCTTCTAGTAGTATGAACACCACAGCGCTTATATATGCACATTAACTGCCAAGACATAGGTTATATATATAAAGGACAGATGATCAAAACTGTTAATGAGAGCATATGGAAAACTGCATAAATTCTTCCTTAAGAAAAGCTCATCTGAGATTGTGTTTCCTTTAGACGTGCATACATTGCTGCATGTTCAGACAGACAGCAGAGCTGCATTTCTACCTGACCACATTTTGGAAGGGGGAAGAAAATAAGCGAAGAGTCACAGCAGGTTCTCTATATACCACACATCCTGGTCAGGCTTATAAAAATCATCTGCAATCGCTTCACCTGCAAATCAAGTCAAACACATTATTCTGCTAGGACTGCAACAGTCTTGACTAATCAGATACTGCTGCTGTCTGCAGCTACCTTCACGAGCAAACTTGATGGCGCTCAGCGGAGGTTCATACAATTCTGTCTGTCTAGGTGATAGCTGACAGAAGTCAGTTTGCTACAAACTAGTTCTGATGCAATCTCAAGCCTGTAACCGCTTTTTTTCCACAGGACAGAAGCTAGTATCTTACTAGAAATAGGAAAACATCCATAAAGCCCTAAGTACTTAATAAATAAATGCACATAGTGATTCTATTTTAGTTTTACATTATTTCCAACATGACAAAGTTCCAAAAGACTTCTCTGACTTAATTTAATTCCCCTACAATCATCAATAAATCACCCCAAATATTTCTCATTCTCCCCATATGAATTAATTGCACCATGAGTCTTAGAAGACGACTGTGCACAAATACCTATCATTCTGCTTGCCAATAAAGGATCAATAGCAAATTCTTTACCAGCTCTCAAACTACCTTGTAAATGCTTCTTACCCAAAAAGTAAAACAGTATCAATTAGGTCTGTCCTAAGTAATCTACAGAAGGAGACACTGAAAGCCGAAGGTGCTGCCCAGTCTTCAGGATTAAAACAATTAGCATCTTGCCTCAAACTTCAGTACGGACCTGATCCTGACAAACTTGTAGCAGCAGTTTACAGAGGTGTCAAGACCTCTTCATGTACGCTACAATCATGCACAATCCACTGGGAATATGTTTTGGGGTATCTTCAAACTAGCCTTTCTGTAAGCTACAAAGATATATCCTGGCATTTCTGTAGTACTTTAGATAATCATGATATGAAAAAGAAGTTGGCTTTAAATTTAAAAGTAATAAAAAAGTTTTATGAATCATTTAGAATACTTAAAGTACTATGAGTACTGAAAGCATTGTAATTTAGAATAGTAGAAGTACTATAAGCAAAACCATACCTGGATAAATAGAAATACTGGAACCAAAACCAACAGGCTTTAGCTTGGTAACAGAGCCTCACTAGAACACTGATTAGAACAAATACAGCCTATTCCAGGCAAATACACCTAAATACATAGGAACATTGTTCTCTAAAAAGCTAGTTATACTCTTAAATGCAAAATTAATGTAAAAATTTCTATAAAGCACATAAATGGATTTTGGCTGTATTTATATTAATATATAGCTTTATTATCATACTTTCAAAATAGCTAAGTTCATCAACCAACGATAAGAAGTACTATTTGGCTCATTTCAGGATTCAGCTAAATGTTTCAGTGATTCCAAAGGCACCCATTCAGTCAGCCCTACAAATCAGTATTTTATTCCTATTGTGATGGTATTAATATAGTTTGTAGCAATTCAGTATATGCATTTAAAATCCCAGCAAAGCCCTTCAATGAAATATATAAGAATTTTTCAAAGCTATCTGAAACTAAAGCCATGAACAGAAATATAATTCTGTATCCTTTATTAAAAGAAATGAGGTACTTACCCAACGTCTTAGACTCAAAATTGATGAGAAATTTTAAATTAAAATACTTGGTCAAGAGTTTTTCAGAATGATGCATTATACATAAGAATAGTTCATTTTTTCTTAAACAGTTCTGTTCAAAAATTGAATATTGAGGTTTCATGTAAATTTCTAACAACTGCTTAACTAATGGACCAAGTCTTTTCCATAAAGCAATCAAAATGGAGCACAAAAGCGGCTAAAAGACCAAAAAGCTTAATAAAATACTTTTTTCTACCCATGACTGGTGTAGACCCTATGACAGTCAGTAGACAAAAAATAAACATGGTATCATTAATTGTGTTAATGATTCACCTATCTGTAAATAAGAAGTCAGACTTACTCAGGGTTAGATGAGGACAGCCGTATTTCTCTAGTAACATATTAATTACTGCTAAAGGATATTATTTTCAAACAAAGACCCATTCCTTAATCAATAGTAGACTATTTTGACTGCTTACAAAGTCAGTCTAATTAATATTTTTCTGAAATTGTTTTAGTTCCTAAAGATTTTATATAGCCCTAAATTTACAGTTCTTAACATTGATTCACTTTCCGGTATTATTCTATGTAATAATGCTTTAAACATACAATGCACCCTAAATAAGATAAAATATCTTAAAGAATTACCAATAACTATTGTTGAAGTAACCTCAAGTTTTACTGCAAGGAAGAGCAGATAAGATAGGAAAAACACCCCAAACATAAAACCAAGTTTCACCGTATGTTCTTCCCCCATTTATGTGAATATTCCACGCAGCAGAGGGTAGAAAAGCAGAAGTGTTGTAAAACCACAGATATGACAAAGTGGTTGTTTCTCAATACCTGATGAATTTCAAAAAATTAAACGGTTTCAGTGTTGTTCATCATTTGTTTAAGACTGACATCATCCTAACAGGACACACATTGCAAAGAGAAACACACGTCTTCAGTTTAAGTTTTTGCTTTTTCTTTTAAGAAGTCATTGAAAGTGTATTTGCCATTTCTAGCCCTTGACTCAACTTCCTGATTTGGCCAGCAGCTGGAAGGACGTTAATGTGAGGGTAAGAGAAAGGAAGTGGTAAAACAATATGCTCCCAGCCCTGGCCTCTGCGTGCTCACAGAGAGAATGGATTTTGAACCCATTGCAGACAATTGGATGTGGCATGTAAAATAAAAACTGTATTTTTTTTATTTAAAAAAAGAAAAAAAAGAGAAGACAACTGCTCAGCAGAAGAAACAAACCTGTGCCTTCAGCAGCTTCCTCCTCTATCCCTTTCTCCCCATCAGTACTCCCTCAGAATTCCAATTAGCCTGTGGTTACTGCCTAATCACATCTTAATTCTTCTCATCATGAGTGGCAGGACCTGGAGCCAACCAACATTTCCACTCCTCCTGCCCAGCTGGGGCACATGCAGAGCCACCAAATCTGAGAGGGGCTTCAGAAACACTGATGAAATCCGTGTCAACATAAATGCTGCAACATGTATTTCAGAAGGTAACACGTTCCCATACAAACGCGCACCTGAAAGGAACTGGCAAGTACTTCAGGAGACTGCTGTGGTAACAGTGAAGCCAGGAATAGAGGACATACTGGTTTTCCTGCTTAAGAGAGTTTGTTTTTCAGAAAATAAGAATGATGGTCACTATCAAAAAAATGAAGTTACCAGAAATTTAAGGACACTAAAGATAAAATACAGATTCTATCCCAGCTATCCTCCTTATGCAGGTTAAATACCTGAAGCTGACAGGCTGTTCCTGAACTTTTCCTATGTTCAGTTTTCTCTTTACAAGTTAAAATAAATTTAAAAAGTAAACTTATTAGATGTACAACATCAAATCATTACTACAACAATTTAAGCAGTGTATGAGGTTGCTGTGGAAATTTGACTTTTCGTGGTCCTCAAGAAACTGCCATATATGAAAACAGATTGCTCATGATAAACGTATCATGCAGAGCCCATTTATAATGCTTTAGCACCTATGACAAAGAAGAAAAAAAAAAGACAACCTTTTGCTCCAAGTACTTGATTTAGTCTGTTCTAGTGTAACTAAAGGCCTGCCACATCTGCCAGCAGAAGTTTGTTAATGGTAGCTAGCTACCAAGATGGCATTTCAAAATCTTTTCCAAATGCAGAGCCCTGAGAGCACAGAATGAGGTAAAAAATATATAATAAAACAGAAGTGATCAATACTATTCAATTACAGACAATGCATAATAGTAATAAGCAATAGCACTTCATTCTCACATATATCCCTGCTTAGCTCACAAGAGCTTAGTGTAAACTATAACACAGAATGTTTTTGTGTAATGGTGGGGGGAACATGAGTGTGTGTATACACCCTAGGGGATAGAGCTTGCGGATCTAACTGAAATTGAGAGGGTTTTAAGCCAAAGTACCAAAAAGGGGAGATATAGCACTGTCCCTTTCAGCATCAGTGAGACATTGGTTAAATTCAGTGTGAAACCACATCCGTAACAGATTGAGCTGAAAGGAAGTTAGGTTTTTTTTGTTTTTAACCTGTTTGCAAAGCAGCAGCACTTTAAAAATTACTACCATAGCACTAATGAGCTCCAGTTCTGGGCTACAGAGGTGAGATGATTTTTTTTTTTTTTCAGGCTCTGTCAAAAATCACATAAAGGAGACAACCTTTTTCTCCCAACAGCCTAACCAGCAACACAAGTTAACACATTCACCCCACGAGGTGAAGAAACTATCCTTTTTTCAATTCGATTTCCTTGTTATCCCAAATACTAACATCCTTTTCCACACCACAAGGGCTCAAAGGACTAAAAAGTCTTCCTCTGTGCCTTCTCCCCCGTCGATGTTGTCAATTCTCTTTTTGAATCTAGCAACACAAGACCCCCACCATCACTTATTCTGCTTATTCAAAATTGTGAAAGATCACACCCAGTGACAAGACCTGCTGCTACTGCTGTAAAAAGAAGTAAAGCACTAGAAGAAATTCTCAGAAATCAAGAGAATATTGTTCCATGGGCACCGGTTCTGTGGTAGACTGGGAAGCTAAAATACCACAATGCAATTGTGACATGACAAAAATGCTCTGTGGAGTCAATCCATAGAAAAGGAGACCTTAGAAGCAACAGCTGCCTTGTTCATATGCCAATAAACAAAATTCAGGTGGAGCTGAAGTATATGCTTTCCTAGTACCATAAAAAAAAAACTTCCCTCAAATTCTCAGTACTTTGCAAAATGCAGAACTTCTACCCTAACCTAGCAAAACACAGTGTTTGGCCCTGACTGCAACATTTTTACTTCATCCAGACATTAATTTCACCTGAAGATCCTATGTCTCAGCTGTAGGAGAACAGAATCTATTCACACAAGGGCATATGTATCCAAACAGTAATGTGTAAACTACTGAAATACTTTTTCAGAAAAGGTGCTTCACATTTTGGGTGGGTTCTCCACGCTGCCAAACGTTTAAGGTAGATACTGAGACCTCATCACAGGATTCACGATGAAACCCAAAAGAAGCTGCTGGAATTCTGGGAAAGGAGAACAAAAAACTCATAAAACTCTAATTAAGCCTTCCATAACTCATCTTACTCAAGTCAGCATGAAGAGAGCAGTGCTTCAATATTGCACAGCTGACAAGTCATTAATGCACAGAAGCAGCACTGGAGATTTTAACAGTGGGTGGCTTTCGAAATTAGCTGCCAAGTGGATTTGACAGGTGTAAAGCCCAGCTGCTCCTCCCCACCACTGCAAGAAAAACACCGAGCAGTTGCTTGTGGATGGAAGTCTTCTGACACAGCTTTCCTCATTCTGGACAGCCACCGTTCAGATGGAGGACAAGTACCACACTGACATCCTTCCCTCACTGTACAGCCTCTCAACAGGTATAGATCAGGAGATTTTTTTTTTTTTTAATGTTTTTAATATATAGAGAAAAATATTATATTTGTGTGTATATCTCTATACATACACACATCTATAAATACATAACCACACATATATAAAATGTATATATTTATAAGTTATAATTTATATAAACAGCAACAAATAGACTGTGAGTGACCAGATTGATGGAGATACACAAAAGGCACTGCAGGCATTCAGTCATTCTTCCAAAGCCCAAGCTCTGGAAGTTGAATTTCCAAAATACTGTGCTGAAATAACCAACTGCATCCACATGCCTATATTCTGCTCACCACTGTATCTCCAAAGTTAAGCTGATCCTTCTAGTTCATTGAAGAAGTTCAGACAATCTAGAGAGCTACAAAGCAATTTGTTTTCTTCAGCACAAATGGAAAATTTGTTATCATAAATGCTGGGGGGGGGAATCAAAGAGTTAGGACTTGCCAGTCAATTACAGAGGACCCAGCCTAGCTCTTTGCTTTTATACCTGATGAAGCTGTGGAGTAGGTCAACACTGAAGCTGGAAGTGTGAATGCAGTTCAGATACACCTACACTAACTTCGATCTAGTTGACTAGGGTATCAACAGGAGTATAACCATATACTGAACCAATATAGGTTTCAGCACCAGTTATAAAATCAATATACAAGCAGTTATCCTGTGCTGAGCTCCCTGCAACTGTGGCTGCTCTGCTTCAACTGCCTAGCTTGAATATGGAACCTTGAGAAGCTTTATGTCTATCTTTTACAGAAAAACATACAAATTACCACCAGCATTTCATTGCTATCTGTATTTTGAACAGGTGCGAGTGACAGAGGCACACTCAATTGGGAGTACTGCTTCGTGTTGCAGCTGAAGGACACTAAACAATATCTAGTTAATTTGCATAATGCTTGGAGAACAAGGAGAAGTGCTTTACCAGCAGGAAAGAACCTGAAGTAGAGGGACTTCCAGGATGCTGTGACATACTAAAACAGCTTTCTCTAGAGGAGCTGCCAAAATGGCAACTCTCAGGCCCATATGATCAAAATGACTTGTTCTTACTGTTATTTTAAGGCTAAAGTCTAGAAAATACTCTATTTTGTTTGGAATTCATAGAATCATAGAATAGTTTGGGTTGGAAAGGACCTCTAAAGGTCATCTAGTCCAACCCCCCTGCCGTGGGCAGGGACATCTTCAACTCGATCAGGTTGCTCGGAGCCCCGGCCAACCTGACCTTGAACGTTTCCAGGGATGGGGCATCCACCACCTCTCTGGGCAACCTATGCCAGCGTTTCACCACCCTCAGCGAATTCTAGTACTCCTGTAAATGAATTTGACATTAAAAACAATTCTTAGCATAGCACTTAATTACAAAGAATACTTTATGTATTTTATATATGGAAGCATGCTTTTACAAAACTAAATCCTTTCAAATAAAAAGGGTCTCCATTGCTTAGATGTGCAAGTTTAACAAGAAGAAAGTAAAAAACAAAAAATTAAGTACAGGCTTGCCGTTAGCCAACACCTTGAGACAAAAAACTTTGGAACAAACAATGCAGTGAAGTGCACAGAAAGTACCAGGGCCACATACAAGTCACTGCAGTGAGGCTTTCCACTCCGTCACTCATTTCCAGAGTGGGAAGCCACAGGGCAACACCCATATTTCACAACGGAGCATCTGGGGAGGCAGATTTCAGTTTATTGCTGTTCATTTGGGGCATGTCCTGGGAAGGTAGTGGCCTCTGCTTGGAAGGCAGTGTGGAGAGCAGTGGCTCCCAGTAAGCGGTAGTTTAAAAAAAGCAAGTGCCAAAGTACACAGGCGGGATGTGGCACTGCTTGAGACATTTATGTTCTGTGGGAATATTACAGTAACGTACTCTCCAGCAAAGTAATCTTTGAACCATCTCCAAGTGCTGTTTCTGCATGTTACTGTCTTTCACAATGCAGCAAAAATCTGGTCATTTATGCTCTGCTGAGTCAGTTACTTAAATTTTCTCTTCCCCAAGCTCTGAAGTGTCTTAAATCTTTTCCAAGAAGCTGACAGTTTCCAAGCATTTTCTCCTCTGTTGTGTATATCTCATCTTTACCCCGGATTAGCAAGGTATACAAGCACCAGAATTCTGATGCAGGGAATGGAGAAGCTGAAAAAAATCCACTATTAGTTTTTGATTGTTTTCCCTGGAAGCTACAGCACTTCCTCTCCTCAAATTTGAAATATCCTCAAAGTTTTTACTTAGTTTTAGGACTCAGGAGACTTGAGTCTTCTCTCTGCCTTGCTTTCCGTATACACAGTAATCCTTTGTGAACTTATTTCTTTTTACTGCTAGAGTATTTTGAGTGTCTGCTGAGGATTTAATCGCAGTATCTGGCAGTGTATACCTCTATTTTTCATTGTGCAGAGGGAGGAGAACAGGCTGCAGTGAAGTAACTGAATACGCACAGGGAACATTAGCAGTATCTACAGAAACGCCTGACTTTGAAGGGGATCAATCTGATCCATGGGACCAACATACAAAAGAAACTTACTCAGAAATGCTAAAATTAGACCATCAAGACAAGGAAGAAAACAAATCCTTGAGAGAGTGAAAAGTGGTAGTGCGTCACAGTATAAACAGGAATGAACAAGGGACCTGTTCTACTTTCCATCATCGTAGCAAAAATAAAGAATTTCATTTGTCTCAAGAATCTCTGGAAGCTCTATAGAAACTTGTTGTTCAATCTGTACACTTCTTTAATCATGACACGAATGCCAATAAACTGGCACTTTGTAAGTATTTGCTTTATAATCCAACACAATCAAGACAGCTGAAGCAGAATGCAGTCAAGCAAAAGGATTCTGCAATTGACAGCTGGGACAGAGGGGCGGGGGGGAAGGCTACCTAAGGTCAGAGGACAAGTCTATCCTCCACGTGTCCATGAACACTTCTACTCTTATATTTTACCACCAAGTACCCTAACATGCAGTCAGCACATGGACATATGGGCTCATTCACATCTAACCAGAACAAACACATCCACTACCTCCCAGAACAAACCTCATCTCACTCTTCTGCAAGACAACCTCCTCATTAGCATGATGGTCAGACTGAAGGCCCACAGTCCCACAGGTGCCACTGGCACTGTCCACTGTAAATCAGCTCCAGATTCTCACAGTGGAAAAGAGTTAGTCATTGCCAACGAAGACCTACTCTTTGTCACTGGTTTTGTTATAAGCCTGGCTAAAGCCCTATATTCTTGCAGAGCCCTGGACAGAGTCCCAGGAAAGATTGTTCTCAAGCCACTGTTTTAGCAATGACTTCACTTGTTCCAAGAAAAAGAGACAGGCAAACAGACACACACTCTTTTTTTTTTTTTTGGGGGGGTGGGGGTGGGGTGAGGGGGGTGGGAGAGCAGGGGCCCCAAGATTGAGTTGCTCCTGCAGCTACCCTAACCTTAGGAGACAAGCATATTCAGGATCTCCTCATGAGACATATTTTAGTTTTTATATATATACTCTTCAGAAATACACAATTGCAGGAGAACCAGTTCTTGCTGTATGCCAGCACCAAAACTGGGAGTGATACAGTTATTGCAGACCTTTGTATTAGTTGAGACCACAGGGCAAATCTGTTGGTTTGACAAGGTGAGCACTGCAAAGCTAGCAAAGCACTGTCTCCATATTCAAACCAACAGAGAATTAGTATGGATTCTTCTGATTTATTATACATGAATTCATACTGAATTCACAAGCAGCACTGTATTATTTATAACAGGCAACACATACTTTACAAAACAAACCATACCCAGTAGAACACACAAAACCCCTGACCCGTCACCCGTGCCTATATGTAACCTTCCCAGGCAACCCGCTCTGCCCTGCCAGCTAAATGTACCATTCCCCAGTCCTGTTTTTCATCATATTAGACTGAGTTAAACTGTTTCTTCCTTTGACATCTACCCTGCACAGGACTGCCAGTTTCTTCCAAAAGGAAAAGGCCAAAATAAGATAATACTTTTCCCTCCCCTGTTCTATAATAGTCTCTTCCTTTCATGTTGCAAGTGCAGAAGTTTCTCATGTGCATTCCCTTTCAATGCATTCACTTTTCCTTATCTCCAATTCCAATCCTTTTCTTTCCAACCTCTTGTATTCTCCTAGGTCCTTTTCCTGAAAGCACAAACTTGTCATAATCTATCCATCTTAAACTCCTTTAATCTTAGTTGCATTTTCAGTTACCCTTCTTCCCTTATTTTCTTTCCAAGATGATGGAACATGCCCCTTAAAATGCTTTGTCTTAGAAATGAAAGAAATTTATCTGTAGACCTTCAATGATAAATTTTCATTTCAGCACATTATTGAAGTTTCCAAAACCCTCCTCCCAAACAAATTTGTTAAGAAAAGGCACTCAGTCCACACCTTCCTGTGCCTTAAACATATAAAGTTGATGCTGTTTAAAAAAAAGTGAAAAAGTCTAAGTTCCTACCACAGTGTCCTCTCCTAGTTAGTCCATCACCTTAAACTTTTCTTCCACATTATTCTATTATTCTCTAAAATGTCTCTAGTGGCTTCTGTCCTTAGTCCTCTCTTTTTCTTCCTCTACATTTTATTTCTAGATATTTTAATATGCAATTAGAGAGATAGTAATTCAATTCAAACTGACAGCTTACAGAAGCATTCTGTTCTGTCCACATTAAAACCTTGGCTCCAATTTGTCACCCTGCCCACACACTCACTTTCATCTCCCTTCTTGACTGCTGAGGGGATACCATCATACTCCTAAGACTTCAGACTGAACTGTATCATAGGCATGATTTTATCACTGATCTCTAACATCCTCATACCCAAACTATTTCTACATCAGGGAGATTAATTTACTCCCTCTAAAATATAACTGTTCTTATCCACCCACAGATCAAAAGTTTTTATCCATCATCTCAATTGCTTCAGAGTTGTTTCCTGAGGAATTAAAAAAATCAATTTTGCCTCATTTTTGAAGTACTGGTAATTCTCCTAGCCCATCACTTTGAGCCCATCACTCCCCTGTTTTTGTATCTTTGTGACACACACCCCTTGTTTACCAAACTAAGCTGATGCCTTCAATTTCAACACCTTATCTAGGCTACTTTTCTTAATCCCTTAATGTGGAAAGACACATCACTCACTTCCATTACCTACACTTTTTAAGTTTTCAAAATCCATGCTTTCATTTTTTCCTGTGCTACCCCTTTGGCCGAGAAGTTTTCTTCTGCATTGACATCTGTAAAGCATTTCCATTATTTGAGGTAAACAACAAGCGTTGTTCACCAAACACTCTCTTCCCTAATATCTAGGCTATATTTATGCTGACATCACTTATCACCATTGCTATTTCTTATGCTTCTTGATAGTCTTTTCTTCTATGTTTGTAAATACCCCACATACAGGGTGATTTCCAATTATACCAGTCAGGTAGGCAGCCAAGTTGTTCTCCACTCTTTCCAGTAAATCATCTCACAAGAAGAAAAAGCATTTGATTACAGCATGAACAAGCTGAGGCACTACACTTCCTCTCTCTTTCAGACTCACACAGTGGCCCAGAAACAGGTATCTAGTCAATGTCATCAAAGTGACCCTGATACAATGAAGCATGTTGCTGCCAGTAGGACTCCAGGCATATTTACAGTCAACTTTTCACCTTCGGCATGAATGAGGCAGGAACTCTACTAAAAGAAAAAAATAATCTCATCATGAGAGAAACTTAATTCAGGGGATAATTTATCCCTCCTCTGTTACAGAGTTTTCTAAACAAGGGGAAAGAGGCATACTTCTCATTTCCTCACTTTCTCAGCACCTGACAGCCTAAAAATCTTAAAGCACAGCTACACGAGGTCAATGGTCACAGCTACACCTCAGGCATTCAAAAATAGCAAACATTTGTGACCAACTCGCATTCTAGCAATTTCATCTATAAATTAGAAATTACATTGTATCACACAATTGAGTAATAAGAGAAATCAGTAATTGTGAAGTACACAGATACTAGACTGATGACTGCCCATAGAAAGCCCCACAGGAAATTACAGTCCTTGTCTTCTGGTTAGGTTTGAATACCATACAGTAAATACAGAGTATGCTGATCAAAGAAGAGAAGAACAGAAGGTGCTAACCATCTAAATAAACAAGCACCTTCCATTCACTCCACTAAAGGCAAAGATCCTGTAGAACTACTACATAAAATATACTTAAATATTGCTTTGTTGCATATACATTAACATCCAAAATAAAGTTGTACCAGAAACTTTTATTTTTGGTATTTAATATGAAGACAAAATAGTCAAGTACATGAATGATTTTTTTTCAATATAGTTCACATGCATGGCAAAGACTGAGACTTCTCCTTTAATAACTACAGCAAGACTCAACTTTTCAAAAAAGTGTGCATTATCATACCCACACTCAGGATTTCACAGAAAAGTGCAGATATTCCTATTGCTGTTTGGCAAATCAAAAATTTTTTTACCACTTTTTCCATTGCTTTCCCATTTTTAATACGTCTTGTTTTGACAAAAAAACCCCAAACCTTCATAGAGGTCATCCACTCCACTACACCAGAGTGTTCAGATAGTCTGGAAACAAAACCCGAAAGTATTATCGCAATTTGAGCACCCTCCCTGTTCCCCAAGGCCTGGCGTGCTCAGTGCAGCTATTGATACAGAGCAGAACTTTGGGAGGTCTCTATGGATGGAATCTGCTCTAACTGGAGTTATCCGCACTTTCCCTCAAATATGGGTTTTCTGGAATGGATGACTAGAGGGTTTGACTCAGAAAACAATTGCTAGAACATTTGTAGGCAGGCCAAGTACAAATGCTGAGAACTTGTCATCTTTAACATCTGGAAACTGTGACCCGACAAGCTATTTGAGCCCCACTTTGGACTATATGATTTCAATTTTCTAATGGTAAAAGCAGGAGGTGGATCTTTTGCAAACCTTCCTTCTCACGCCTATCAGCTACCTCAAGAACATAAGCATTAAAACAAGAATAAAAAAATTTATAAGATGGAGATGGAAGAAAAAAAATATGTTTCTGCCTTCTGCTGGACCAGCACAAGTTTGAGAAAGGCTCTGCTGAAAGGTGCAACTAAAACATTTTCACACATTAGCAAACAAAGACATACTTTTAAGTTGGGGACAGGATCAGCAGCCAGACTAGAATACTTTCTAGAAATACACCCCTTCTAAACCCAAGAAGGATCTCTATCCTAGAGGGTGAGATTAAAAGCATGTAAAATAGCAGACTACTTAGATACTAAGTTCTAAGTCGCTAACAGATTTTAAAATACCCATCTCAATCAAGGAGAGATGACATGACTCCCTAAAACTAAAAATTCTTGCTGAAGGATATACTAACATGAAGCAGAAGATTTGCCTGTACAAGCAAATATACCAAACAGCCTGTACATCCAGAAAGTTAGCTTGTTTTACTCAAGCACATTAGCACAAACATACAAGGTGAGTCAAGTAGGAATATTAACTGAAGAGGAGGTAAATCCATCCTAAACCATCTATGCACCTCTTCCACCAATAAGCTTTCTTAAACAGTCTGCTTCATGACCTTCAGCATGACTGTTCCAACCACAGCTCCAGAAAAATAATCAAGTGGCAGCATTTCAGAAAGTCCATCAAGTGCTCAGAGATGAGAATATGAAGGGAATATTTAAATGAAACACAGATACAGCTAAAGTCCGGAGAAGAAAAAAAAACAAACAAAACTATCATCTAAATTCATTATGACTACAAATTTCTAAAACCGAAGACTGAAGTTACAGAATCTAAGCTTAATATCAAATATATTGAAGACTTCCCTTCACCATTTTGACAAATTTGTTGGCACTCCCTTTCACCTGCCAGTCTGTGAGAAATCTTCCCCAACTCTCTGCAAAGCAAAAACATCCAATATAGTAGGTTCCTCAAATCTCACATCTATTTGGCTCTTCTGAAGACTTTGACTGCGCTACTAGTTTCTTTGGAGAAAAAAGGCATACAGGTTTATTGCTTATTAGATTATCTCATCAGATTCTTAGTATACATCAGGTCTATCTAAAGGCATGTCAAGAACCGACACAACCTCCTAGCAGTTCTTTCAGCAGCTTTAATGTTTGGGCATCAATCCAGAAAGAACGAGAGTCACAAGTATCATCTCATAAACCAGGCAAGCAATTGTCACTTACTTTATTGATCTTTGCTCACTTTTCTCATCTTTCTGAACTCTGACCTGAATTCTAAATACACTCAACTCCCACAAAGAAGATATTACAAGCTTAAGGGTTTGTTTTTCACCTTAGTTTCAATCTTCCCCAGAGCAGTAAGATGTGTTGCTGATAAGTTTATATTTGTAAGATGCTTTGACTATGTAAAGTGCCATTAGTTCTATTATGTCACTCCGAGACTAGTTTTGCAGTACTTGAGTTGATTCAAAAAGGAAGATGAGTGACTATTATCACATCACTCCCACCCTTTCAATACAAACATGCTTTATTAGTATATCCTTTTCTTACCCTCCTCCCCCTCCATGCTCACCACTTTCCACCACCACTTAAGTAACCTAGACAGTTTCCTAAGAGGGACAGAATTAAAGAAATTAAAATAGTTTAGTAAATGCAATTGCTCAAGTATCTTACCAATGCAGGCCATTGGATTTGTTTGATCTTTGATCCCTGAGTCTGGCTTGGGTCCTTTCTTTTCACCCAGACCAGCTGGTACTCCACCAAGAAGGTTGCAAAATCTTCATAAACTTTAACCCATTCTCGCTTTTCCCATTCAAGGTCATCAAATTCAACATATACCTGGGGAAATTTAAGAACAGGAAAGGACATACATTATTACATATACACAGCATGTGTGCATCCACATGCACTTTTGAAAGCATGTGTTTTAAAATTTAATGCAAGAGCTTAATATTACCCATTTTACTGTTACGGTATTGAAATTATATAATCGGTTCCTGCACTACAGAAGACATTTTTCTTGGCAGTGCATTTGTGCTGGGGAGAGGAAGTTACATTCGCTACCACATTACCGTTAACATTGGGTATCTTATCTCATGAACGAAAAGTATAACACTAAGTATTTACTAGTTCTAGTAATACATTCATTCAAGTAATACATTCAGCTATTTACATATAAGTAAATAAGCTTTAAGAATACTTCTCATTCTCAGTTCAAATACTTGTCATATAATACAAACCAACCAAAGAAACACTGCTTCAAGAAAAAAAAAAAAAGCCATTTGGAGCAGAACCAGAAAGGACATCCTAAGCCTGCAGACCCTGCTACTACAAGCAAGCCCAACACATGGCACCTAACAGAAGCAGCTCAGTTTCTTGCCATTTCTGTCCTTCTGGAATCCCGCTCCTTTGGAGGGGAAAAAACCCACACACACTTTGTTTCCAGATAAATTAATTTGGAGCCAGTTTGCAACTATTTGATCTTGTGCCATCCCTGTCCTATAGATTATACAGTTCTCCCTGACACCTTCTTAGAGAACAACCATACCCTCCCCTCAGCTGCGTTCACTAAGCTAAATATGCCAAACCTTTTGTCTCCTCTTGTGAAGGGAAGAGGGAACTCGGAGCCAAAAAGCTATCCAAAAGCTATCTGCATTAGCAAACACAAACTCTTCTAAAACCATTACATTTCAAAATTACAGAATTTAATTTTTTTAAAAAATCAACATAATCAATTGTTTTCTTTTCCAAATTATGAGAAAATTCATAAGAAAAACCAGCTCTCATTATAAAAAAAAGTCACTGCTTGTCACACAAACTGGAGAAGAAGGGAAGATGCTTTGCTACTTTCCTGAATTTCAGCTCTCAGCCACAACCAGGCAACTTCTGAAACTGGAGTTTCTTCCTCTATCTGCTTCTGAGAACTTAAATCACTGTCGCAGAAATATTCTTGTCTTAACTTTGGTTAATTTTAGGCCTGCAACATACTTCCTCGTCTAGACTTTCTGTCTCACACTTTCCAAACGTGTACTACATAGTGCTCCTTCTCATCTCGTCCTTCTCCCTTCTGTGTACACAAATTTGCACCAAGCCTCTCCTCGCTCCTGTATTGAAATTAATCATCCCAGTTTCCCCCCAATACTCTTTTTTTAACCCATATTACTGCCATTCTGTTCCTACACACTCCCTTCTTTTTCCCTTCCCTCTTTAAAGCATCAGATAAAGATAACTTACTGCAGTTGCTTTCTGCTCGGACAGCCCATTACTGCATCTCCACTTAGAATTTGTCCAAATAAGAAGGAAGAAGAAAGTAGTTTCTTCTCCTATCAAGCTACACTCAGTCTATCCATTTATTTCACTGTTCCCCCTCCTCACGACCTCCACGAACTGCTCACTACTCTGACTAACCGCAGCTATCGCTCACTGCACACCCAACTCCTTTTCATCCACCCCTCTACCAAATACTGACACCCGACCGTCCCTGCCATCATGCACGCTCATTGTCACCAATATCATATTCATGGCCAACTGGTCTTTCCACCCGTTATCTCACATCTCATCTTACTACTCATTTTCTTTCTTGCCTGGTCTTAATCGCTGGGTCAAGGTAGAGTGTGCGCAGGGCAGCTGCATGCATTAAATGCTGTTCCTTCTTCATTTCCCAAGGGCAGAGCTTTCCCTCTGGATTCACCACCTCAACATCTGGAATTTCTGCCATTTGCCTGCGGCCACTCCTCCGACATTTCAATTACCCTGGCTGATCACAGTCAGCCCCCATCTCTGCATCACCTTGTTCATCAATGCAACTACTCTTTTACCTTTTCCCTTTGCCCATTTCACTCACTGAAACTATCAGCAAACTACTGCTAGTCTTTATGGTGGTATTAGAATCTGCCCTATAGAAGAGTTTGTATATAGAATTATCCTCTCACCTCAATTGTTTGTTATTACAGCTATCACCTGTTATTCTAACAAAGCAAGTAGAAAACAGCAGCAAAAACGCAAAACTAAAAATTGTAAATTGACACCTTTCACTAAAAAGCATTCTTTAATAACTTAATTTCTATAAATTAATTTTAAAATACATAATAAAGTTGCAGAATAATAATTTCTCAGTCAAAACAGAGTTAACAGTAAACATACTAATGCTTTAAAGCACTGGCAGGAAAGCACGTCATATCTCAGATCATCTTAACAGCAGTATCTTGTATTTGCAGTTTTTTTGAACCCTTCTAAAGAGACATTTATTTCTGCAATTGATAGAATGACAAAATTTAAAGACAACCCTCAGTGACAGTACAGTCAAAAATCATTCTCTAAAGTCACCTTCCTCCTGGCCCCTTCTCCTGCAAATTCCACTCAATTATTCTGGACTGGTCAAATAATTTTATTTTAGTATCTGGAAAGTCATTTTACTTGGGTAGTCTATAACAGGGTGTAAGAAGTTAAGCACCAGACCTCACACAGCAGAGAATTTAAAAAAAAATAGGAGGCAAGGTAAATCAAGTGAATAAACGTTTTTGAAAAACACAGATAAGTCTAAACCGGAGTTAGCAGTTTAGAAACCGCCACACTAAAACATACTGTATCTTCTGGACACTAGCCAAAACTTGTAGATAACTGTGATACAATCTAGTGTTTGTGTGCAAGTTTTGCACCCCAAATAAACCGAAATCCAGTGCAACGACAGTGGGAGTTATTGCTGAGCTATCTGCAGAGTCTCCTGGCACCATATAATTAGATCTTCAAAGGAGCAGTTCCAAGAAAAGTGGAGAATGGAGCGTGGCACAGAGCCAGTCTGCCATTGCTCAGGGCACCATATTCCTCCTCTAGTATGATACACACACAACCTTACTTGGGAATTACTTCTGCCAGCTTCCACCACATTCAGGTTTCGATGCCAAGACTATTAACTATCTGCTGGCTTTTCAAAGTTTATTTTTGAAAGGCAGAAACAACACAGACAAAACACATTCTCTTTTTTGCTAGGAAATACTTAAATTAGGAAAATCCATTATGAATTTTTCTAACGCAACAGTAAAGCCTCTGAAGAACACAGGCTTCCTCTCTCTCTGCACACTGACCTACCGCACAGAGAAGAGCAGTATCCCAAGCAGCACAGTTTATGACAGGGAGTAAAAAGGGGAGAGAAGGAGGAAAGGAAGCAATCCAGCAACCTACGCCAACAAAATAAAATGTAGAGCCAGAGTTAGACCCCCTAAGGAGTGCAAAGGCTGAAAATATTTAATCTTTCTTGCTTCACTGACGAAACTCTGTACAGCAAGAAACTCTACAACATTCGCCTCCCTAAGAATGAATGTTGATTTTGAGATTTTTCAGCCAAATTTTGCTTCCTTGCCTTGTCAGCTATACAGAAGTTTGTGTTCCCAGAGTGGCTGAAGTCTTCTCACCACGTATGCATTCACTTGCATAAAAAGGAGAAATTCCCACTGGGATGATATTATATTTATAATTGGCATTAATGTGCTAATTTTGTAACTCTCTACTATTTTCCAACAGGAAGCAGCATAAGCTTTTAGCATGCTTTTCCAAGTAAAGCGAGACAACAAATTAATTTCCAATGGAGTCAGCCAAACAATTGCAACAAAATATTGCTGTTTCAAAGCCAAAACACAACAATCATGGTGAAATTCTCTACATGCAGCACTGTGATCCAGTTTTCCAGTCACTTCTGCTCCAAATAAATATGCCTGACCAAACAAATTCTGAAACCCTTTAAACTGTCATGAAAGCAATGTTGACTTCCAGCAAATTTGACTTATAATGTGAAAAAGCATAGTCCACGCACCATCCACTTTCTTGAAACCACCCGAGTGGGTAGATGCTGTTTGTAACTCCCCCACACTATAGTAGCCTGTGCATTGCCCACAGGCTGATTAGTGCTGAAGACAACTGCAGCGTTAACAATCCCAAGGCTGACTTCAGGTAAGGTTTGCCCTGGCAAGAGCTCCAGGCAATACAGCTACAAGAATCACTAAAAACTTGCATCATTTTAAGGCAAAGTATTCTCTAGTAACAAGGAAATAGAGTGCTGTATAGCATTTATTTACCAAGTTTCTAACCTGGTGTGCTAAAATGATCCATACACCTGATATATATTTAATAGAATACAAGTTCTGTTTTCTCTCCTAAGGGAGGAGCATACAGTTTCCCCTTTATCACCTAAAGATTGTTAGCAAAATATTTATTTCTAGAAGAAAAAAAAAAACAAGCAATCTTTCTTAAGATGTTTTTAATAAGGCAAAGAAAACAATTCTACTTTTGTACCACATCAAATAGTCTTTCATCAACACAAATTTGGCTAGTGACTTCAAGGTGAGTCCCAGAGCACATCCCACTGGGTTTCAATCATAACATTTTTAAATTAAAGAGACAGAATATTACACCATGTGCAATTATAATGCATATATACTTTATATGCCATTTATAAGAGTTGAGAACTCAAAACTCAGGTGCTAAAACTTATCTGTGGAATTCAAAAGTCTTAGTTACACAACTTAAAAGGTAGACCTAAAACTCTTAGCGTGTAATCAAGCATGAAAAACTAGTTGTCAGAGTCTATTTCCAGCCTGTGATGTATGGTCAGGTAAATACAAGAATGTAAACCTTGCGTGTAATTTAGCAGAAAGTTACTTGAAAATACACAAGTATAAAAAAAAAAACACAAGAAACCACATTTCAATGGCAATAAATAAAATCTTTTACAAGTTGGGGGGAGTGGTTTGTTTTGTTTTTAAAACCCACAGTACCAACAGAGGAAAAAAAAAATTCCTGTTTGATGCCTCCAACCTATACATAGTAACCGTAAGAGAATCAGAAACAACATTACAAGATGTCAGGACAAAACTCCCAAATTAGCAAATTAAATTGAAGTCCAAGTTAGTTCTTCCCTCCCCATATCCTCCAGTGTTAACTGCAACCTGCAAACTTTAATTCTGGGGCACATACATTTCATGGGATGTTTAAGAATGGCTTATTCTTGGCCCAGTAAAGAGGGTGCTGGGTGCTTCCTGGTTTTGAGAGAAAAATCTATCTTCAGAAAAGAAAATCCAAGGAGCCAAGCGAGCAGCCAGTGCCTCCCCCTGCTGCCTGCAGAGGTGGACAGGGATGGTGAGTCCGGGTACCCCAAACTAAACCACCACCAGCAGCGATGCGGGTTTGAAATTGGCAGGAAGGTTTCTGGAGGTCTGAACCCTACACAACTCCAACAGCTTGCTTAGCTCCGGTGAGCTTTTTTAGCTTTGTATGTAGTTGAAAATTAAAACAGAGTACACTAGGCTCCGAAAAACTTCTCCATCTACTTATTGAAATGGATGCAACTGCCAAATATCTAACTGGTATAAACTAAAGCTAGTTGTAACTACACAGGGAATGGAGCCGATAAGAGCATTTTTATAAAACAAACTTCCCATCCTGTTCCCAATATCCTTACCTTCTCAGGTTTTTACAGATTGTTTCTTTGATGGAAATGGCATTACCCAGCAGTCAAGTCTTTCTAAATATATCTTTAACTAATGAAATGCAATCAAAGCACAATTTACTATAAAGCAAAACAGCTTAACACAGTAAAATTATTACTGTGTTATACAAGTGCTACCCATTTCCACATGGAAAAACAGTGAAATAGCAACCGAAGACAGCAGTAGGGTTTTTGTTTAATAAAGGGCTTGCAATGTTGTTCTACGCTACCAAAAATTCCCTAGTCCTTCACATTAGCATTCCATAAACACTCAACATTAAAAAGAACTCATAAAAAAATCATCATACCCTTTCCTTTATATATTGACAGGCTATACATTTGCATTTTACAAACTCTTCAAGTAAAACAGCACAGAAAAAAAAGAATATTTGAAAATACATTGTCACCAGTCCATACAGCCTAAAAACACCCAAAATAGCTGGAATAATGGCAATAGATTGGTCTTAAACCATCAAATTCTTTAGGATTAAAAGATGGGGTTTATTGCCTCCATGTAGTCTTAAAAATAGCCAGCATTTTTACTGCAAATCAGACATATTCATTGTTAAGTACAAAAATTTCACTTTTACAAGCGAAAGTATTTACTTTCGACAAAGAAATACTAAATGTACTGTGTATTTTTTGGCAGGGGTGAGTAGACACCCACAATGCCACAGTAAGTCTTTAGAAAACCTGAAAATGTTCTTGACAAAACTGATATATGTTTATTAATCAGACTTTTACAATTCTTCCACCATTTAAGGAACATAGCAGCGTGTCTCAAAAATGTATGAGCTCCGCATCTAACTCTTAAGCACTAGAAAAAAAGCTGTAGAATCAGATACATGTTTTACAGGAAAGAACACTGAAAGCTCCTTAGCAGATGGGACAAATTAATAGTGTTGGTTATTTTATGCTATTTCAGCACTTAAAGAAAAAACATGAAATTGTTTGGACAAATGTTCAAATCTGCACATCTGTTTTGATTATTTGTGGAGCTTGCAAGTAGTAACAAGAATTTAATGGCAGAAAATTTAGTTTTCTCTTAAATGGCAAGAGAAAGTCCTGCTACTTTCAGATGAGCTGTGGAAGTCAAAAGAATAACTCCTCAAAGATTAAATCCCCTTTGACACACCCTACTACCATGAAACATCACTCATTATACTGAAGACTTAAATTCTCTGTTTATTCAAAGGAAAATTGAATAGGCGTATTATCCCAGAAGCAGTCCTCAGTTATAACGTGGGAAGTTGAAGTGTACAAAAAGAGAGGCTAGTTCATTATCTCCAGGGTATTAAGTCTCTGTTGTTTCAGAACTGCCTGGAAATCGCCTTTTTTTTGTGGCGCAATGGTTCTGGGTCTGTGCAGCAGGAATGGACCAACACTTATTTCTTGTAAACCACTGAAAGACCCTGCATAACAGCATCCAGCTACAACTCCTCTGAAATACGGAGATAAGCCCTCCAAAACCACTACTCTTGTTACTGAGGAAAAAATAGTCTGCAGCCTCAGGATCATCTGCTCAAAATTTATAAACTATATAGAGGAGCCTGTATCCTTGCTCAAGACACAGTGACAGACACACTCAAGCTGAGGCCATACTTTAACTGCCAACATGGCTCAATACACTTCATATATAGAAGAATAAGGAAGACAATCCTGCTCTCTCAACAGGCTTCTGAATAAACCGGAGATACACACTTGCTGGAAGACATGTCAAATATATGCCATGTGCAGGAGGGAACGGGACCAGAGGTAGCAAATACATGCTTCAATAAACATGAATTTGAGGTAGCTTCTTTATATCAAGCTTTAAAACATAAAAATCCTACAAACACAGAGAGGCCTTCAAATAAAAGCAATTATTTATTTCAAGCAAACTGTAGTTTCAAGATACATTATGGGGGAATAAACATAGAAATGATCAACATGTACAGTTTATGGTTAATTTTGAAACCCTAATTCTGCATTACCTGAAATGCATGCTTGACCACTGACAATAAAGTAGCTTTTGCAGAAAAAATGCAGAGAAAAATGGTTGCAAAACTGAAGAAAAATACCAGTACTATTGCAACAGCCTGCTGCAGTCTGTAGCTTGGATTGCTAAGCAACCAGCACATCATGTAGAGTACGAAGTAAGATTGCAGGGAAGATGACAAAATAAAAAAAAGCATCCTACTTGGATGCCCCAATACCATCTTTGAAAAATAAAGAAAAACATTTAAAACATGCATGTGTCTTTCATCCCTCAATTTAAAATGCATATTCTAAAGAGAAAGCTGAAGGGAGAAAATATGAACTACACTGAATTGCAAGGAAAAACCCCATACTACTTGTATGCGATTTAGAGTTTTAAATGAGTTTCTCAAAAAAGACTTGTCCCTGATAAAAAGATAATCCACAGGACTGCCTAATTTTATTTTAAAAGCTATTTGAATTACTTAGGTATTTAAAATATTTGACATACCTATTTTGCAAATCTTTTTCCAAATTCAGATCTTAACAGCAAAGTGAAGTGACATGCAAACCAGAAATTAAATCGTGACTGTACTGGACTTACAAAGAAACCAAAGTCAAGTAGCCCCATTTTAAAAATGTTTTAGATGCCAAAAATACACTTAATTACTCATCCAAAATGAGAGATGGAATTACTTACAATTTTAAGAAAGCATAAACTATTAAATCATAGCAACAACTACTTAAAATGTACACATTACACAAAAACTTCCTGGTCCTTCAGGCTTGAAAAAAATCTTTCAAATTCTCTTTGCCATCATACAACACAGGAAACTTTTCTTACTATATCTAAATTTCTAAATGTTAATTTCTAAAAACAATTGTTAAGAAGCATACATACTGTAGAAAGCCTACATATTCAATTTAAAAAGAGGGAATTGTGTGTTCGAATCAGACATTTGTGATTTTATATAACATGAACAAAAAACAATTCAAAAATTTAACTATTTAGATAGCTAGTTAAAAGCAATTCATACATGCATATATGCACATTTTTAATGTCTCACTAAAAAGACCAACACCTGCCATTTAATAAGGAATCATTATTGCTAAGTCTCAATTCAAAAAAGATTATGCTGGTTTTAAACTGTATATATCTCATATCTGAAAATCTGACTAAGAACAACTGAATGGAGATAAGACTATTTAAAACACTAATTATTAGTTGTTAAATGTTAATGGCTTTCAGTCAACTTTTACAATGCAATGGCTTGTTAATGAAGATAAAGTTTGTCTAGCAGGTTGTCAGCAGACAAAGCACTACAGGAGGCTGAATTAAAGTGCATGGTGAAAGGAATAGGTTACTGCCTAGTTAGAATTCATGATTTGCTATTGTTCCTCATCCCCAAAATTCAAGTTAGCTACAAACAGAAATCTACCTCTCTTGAGGCAGGAAACTTCACCAAATCACCTGGCTGTAGTCGTAGCTAACAAGGTATGGCTTTAAAGCCACTCACAGGGAAACAGTCTTCCTGGGACAGTCTGAACACACATAGCTGGAACTTAAGGAGATGACCAGGACCTAAGGAGAGAGCTACAATGATTACATGAGTTTTTCTGATGTCTTGCTCCAGCTGAATAGCCCAAACCTGAACCACTGCTAGAGGGAATTGATAGAAGTGCTAAAAGCAGAGGGCTTTCCCCATTTCTACCAAGACAATCCAATTAGCTATCTTCAATAGGTGAGGAGCCACAAGAGTCTTCTTTCCAAGGTTCAAAGGACTAACCCCTAGATTAGACCTGGACCTAGAAGTATTTATCAGTATCTATCCAGACCAAGGTTCAATCTGTTTTGTATGTTGGTATTGAAAAGCGATGTTCTCCCAAAAACACAGTGCAGAGCCTGAATAAACACTGTACTTTTCAACAGCAAATCTTTCTTTGAGGTGAAACAAAAAAGAGACCGTAAAAGAAAAGCAAGTTTTTGGGTTGAACTTTTGATACCTGTACCTTGAAATCCAGACTAGAAAAAAAGACCAAGGGCCTCTCAGCTGCTCTGTGTGCCCACATCGTTCTCTGGACAGCAGGCCAAACAAACCAGGAGTGGGCTCACAAACAATTTCCTTTTCGTCAGATAAAGCCAGGGATACCAAAAAGGTATCAGCAAAGCTTTAGCACAGTGACAGACAACACCAGAGGAAGCTGATCAGCAGATTTTGTTTGTATCAGAGACATTTTCTCAAGGCCTAGTTCATACCAAGAGCAAGAATACAATCAGACAGCCTTGCACAATTCATCGCTGTTCTTTGGTCAGCTTACAGGAATTAAGGGAAGTGCGGAGAAATATTAAAAGAGTAATCAAGAAACCAAGAGAAAAAGTTCATCTACCAAAAAGACAGTATATACTATTTTTTATAAGGTATTATCAACTACAAAATGGTAATTTTCTGTGTTCTGACGACAATGCAATATTTGCTCTTATAACCAAGATTATTAGCCTTAAGCAACAAGCCAACCAAACAAATCTCATCAAGTAGACGGGAAAATAGTAGTAATTAAAAAAAAAAAATCTTCAAAAGCATCAAGACAAGAATCCTGAGAGGTAAAAGAAATTTAGTGAAATATTTATCTACTTCATTGATTATCCACTAAAATGTTGGAAGATACCTTCCAGATGTTTTGTCCTTCATAAGAGGACTAGAATATTTGAGTAGGGAAGTTAGTGGGTTTTGTGCATTTATCAATATATGGAAAGTAATGTCTAGACATTTCTATTTGTGCCCACTTACGCTCTGTAAATCAGAATGTGTTATTTGTTTGTATGTTGCAGGTCATTCACAAAGTATTACAGAATATTTTACAATGATGGTTTTGATTCTGGTAGCCCTATAACTATATTCTAATATATCACATAATAGCAATAAAATATATCAATCCTTTTTAGCTATAAAACTAATTAAAGGGAGATAATGAGTGTATTTCCTAAAACAATTGAAATTTATTCTCTGTTCTTTTCCAAAATGTTTCATGTGGTACTTTATTTTCCACCAGAATTAAATCAGATGTCACTGAAATAAATAGGAAACCTCCCATTGACTCCAGAGGTTTTACACGAAGTTTGAGTGAACATGCTATGTCTATTCCAGTTAATTGTGTTGGTAACTGCAGTGCACAGTACTAAAACAATACAATGGTCAGAAAAATAATATTAATCACTATTTTTAAAAAAGTAAATACACATTTAAGTTTTATTGATCAAACTGGTAGGCTACTTTCTGAAACTTTAGCTAAAGATATTTGTAGTCCTCAGTTCAGGTATTGAACATTTTCTAGCCTTCTTTCCTCCACTGAAATGAGAATTGAGATTCATGAACCTAAAAGCTTCAGGCTTATTCTTTGTTCAGTTTAAAAAAATTAACTTGCAGATAAGACCTAAGAATGTGGTTTGAGTGCAGAGTGCTTCCTGAACCATGTTCAAGTTAAATGTTACATCTTCTAAACATTTTTGGCATGGAAATCATGTTCCTCTGAAGTAAAATCAAGATCATACACCTGTGTTGGAGTATGAGACTACAAAACAGGAGAACAGCGCATGTAGGCTGTACGGCCTCAAGTTGTGCCAGGGGAGGTTTAGATTGGATATTAGGAAAAATTTCTTCACCGAAAGGGTTGTCAAGCATTGGAACAGGCTGCCCAGGGAAGTGGTTGAGTCACCATCCCTGGAGGTATTTAGAAGACATGTAGACATGGTGCTTATAGACATGGTTTAGTGGTGGACTTGGCAGTATTAGGTTTACAGTTGGACTCAAAGATCTTAAGGGTCTTTTCCAACCTAAATGATTCTATATCAATTACTTTAAAGCTTTATCTCTTATCAGAGAAGAACATTTTACTGTCTTAATAGTAACTTGCTGTCCTCTTTCCTCCACTTAACATGCTATCTATAACCACAGTCTGCAAACTGTTTCACCTAGTCCTGCCTAAATCACCTCTAAGCAGTATAATAAAAGACAAACTCTTTCAAAGTTCTTCCTAGCTAAGACGCAGAGGTATTTCACTTTTGCTGCTGTGTTCAATTTTTATTTTCAGAAATCTGAATTCTTAAAGTCTTCTCCTTTAGTGTTGTGATTGTATTCAGTGCTATCTTGCAAGCTGAATTACTCCTTTGTTGTTTTAGTCAGAGACAGCTTCTTGTTACCATTCCAGTCTCTGGGTTTCAATCTCCTCTGCAAGTCATCTTTCAAAACTACATTGCTATTTCCTTCACATTGTTCATCTTTGTCTAGTTCTTCATACTGAAGAGTCATCACTCATTCAAAAATAGAGACTCTCATATAATCTTTCTGATGTAGCCAAAAGCTTGAAGACACCTGCTAACAAAGGATTCATAAACAAAACTTACAGAAGTCTACTTCTTTCCTATGGATTAACTGCAGCATTAGAGAAGAAAAATAAAATCTGTACTCACAGGCTGAAGCATCAAAGGATTAAAACTTTTCAGGTGTACGTGATCTTCCTTTATTTTTCTGCTTGATACCAAATTTCAAGGCTAGACTTTATAAAGAACTGGGTCATTACAGTTCATAGTACACCAGTGCACAAGTGTCCACAAACTGGGATCAAGGTTCATTCTAACTCTGAACTGAGATATCTCCAAGTATTACTAAAATGCCAGAAGAGATTAAGACCAGGGGTGGTGGCACATGTGAGCAAACAAGACATGAGGAAACATCCTGCCAAAATTAAGCAGCATTTTGGGAACAAAAGGAGGAACGTAACCACGGCTTCCTGGGTTTTCTGACTGTCTTAATCCACGTCCTCAACCTCTTCTTTGCCATAACAACCACTCCTCAGTCATAAATACCTGAAATTTCTGACCAAAAAAATTACAACTCTATAAACAATACGTAAACTACAAAGAAATACAGCAGCCACATAAGTAATTTAGGCAATCATCTTTTCCATTTCACAGTCCTAAGGATATGTTTTACATCAGAATGAAGACTCATTAGTAATGGGCACAGACAATTTGGTCCCAACTTAACCAAATACTTATCTTTTGTCAATGTATTTCAAAAAGTCTTCTAACAGTTGTTTGTGTTTAAAAAAAACAACAAGCTTTAGACATTGATATTGAATTGGGAGTTTCTGCACTCAGTTCATGATAGCAGGCAAGTCGCCATCTCTGTGCTTTAGTACCCATACTCTAGAACAGGAATACAATCACTTCAACCCACTGTTGCCTGTCTTGACCACAAATTCTTTGGGAACAGATTATATGTTTACATGATACAAAATGTAATGGATATCTAATGTCAGTGGGTTTTCAGGTGCGACTGAGATACTACAATACAAACCACGCTGGATCACAGAAATACAAAGACAATCAGCTCCTCTGAACAACCGCCCACTTTGTTGTTGTTGCTCCTGCTAAGGCTACAGCACAGGAAGGACTGCTTCAAATAAACAGAATTATCGATGCATAAAAGCTTCAGCAATATAGGGGTGGAAAGCACTTAAGATTACAGAAATCATTCATGATACGTACATGAAAACTCTCTCTCAACATGTTTGTCTACTAGTTTTTCAGAAGATACACTTTTGCTCTCTCATCTAACATTATTTTTTGTCCTGCAAACAAAATTTCTCAAGTATGTGAGGAACGGTCGTTCAAGCTTTTATATTCTAAATATTAACTAATTTATTTCAGTACCACAATTCTCCAAACTACGGAGAAATTTTTACCTTAATTGCATGAAATCTTTTTTTAAATAAAGCTTACAGCATACCTTTTTCTTTTTTTTATTAGAAATTGGCCTAGAAATCTCCAGTGTACTGCAAATCAGACAAAAAAGCGAAGGCCACGTAATGTTACCCATTTTCTGCTCTTCTAGTAAGGCCACGTAATGTTATGCATTTTCTGCTCTTCTAGTAATTTCTTGCAAAGATCTTTTTAAGGAAGAACAACAGATCCATTGATAACACCAACAGAACAATAGATGCAACAGAGAACACAATCAAGCCCTTAATGCTTAAGCCCAGAAGTAAAGAGGTAAGAACAAAACACTGGCAATGAATATACATCAAAAGCTGCCTAATGAACCAAATTAATAACCTTAATTACTGCATTAGCTGTCTCTGGGTAACTTACTAGTGAAAAACTCAAACAGACATTCCCTGTAACAGCAGCAAGGATAATATTTTTGAATAAATGGCATTTTAAAGATGATGATGATAAATTAAAAGAAAGTTTGTTTATGCACAATGATTTTATAGGCTGTAACTATAAGGGCTATGCCTGGGATTAAAAAAATCCTCCCTGCAATTCAAAATGCATGCTGCAGAGAAGAGAATAAAAAAGCATTAATTCAGAACTATATGTAATTTGCTTACCATCTGTGCAAGTTTCTGGAACAAAAAAAATAAGATTTGCTTATGTCCAAGGCAGCTTTTAATGCTAGAAATGATACATATGTATCATTCTAGCAGTAGGTACAACACAGTACCTACTGTGTTGACTCTGATATTTATAAGCGTTACTTAAAACCTGTATAGAATTGAACAATTAAGATGTGAAGCCTGAAGGACAAATACAAGGACTGGTATTCTTCATCTCCTCCTTTCTCCCCTTTATTTCACCACTATTGTCTTGCTGACTTAAAATTAAGATATAGTTTTATGTATCCCCTGATTCAACCATTGCTATATGCCAAAAATGCAGAACAACTTCCCCAAATTTTAGCACTCATTCTGCATTTGCAAGTTTGTTTTCTGAGGAGATCCTTGTAATTCTGATAATCAAACTTAGATTTTAATCAGAATCTTTGAGGAAATGTATCAACATAAGCAAGTTCTTTTTCGTAGCAAATATTAACACACCTCAGCTACTTCAAGTTTTCTGAGTGAGGAAACATGGGGGGGGGGGGGGGGAACTGCAACAGACCATACACCTACTGTTACAGTTATATAGAATACAGACTAGGCTTCCGGAAAAAATTCAACCAAGTAGGGCCTTTATGACCTCCAGAGGTAACTCAAGCAACCACAGCCTTCCCTGAGTAAACTTGCATTTGAAAATTCTATTGTATTATGATAAATCAGTGCAACAGAAGATATAGCATACTTGCATCATACTTGTTCCCATTCCCCTTGGGAATGAGCAATAAAATTACTGTTCAAGTTAAGGGACACAAGTGTTTCCTTCAGGAAAATGAACACACTGTAAGAAGATATTTTTAATTGAAGGAGTCACCAGCTGCAGAACTCTTAGTGGTGTAAGATAACCGAAACATTCACTGATAATGATAAAGAAGTGAATCTGTTTTCAAAACATATCAGGGAATGACAACTAAGGTTTCTACCTTGCTTTACCAAACGCCTTCCACTTCACAGTATGGACTACTTAAAATCTGGATGTTATTTCTAACAATAAGTCTCATTTCCTTGTAAATTGTAGTATAATATACCTTGTGCTGCAGTAAATTTACTGTGAATGAGAAAGGAACAATTCTTACTCATGTGAAACTTCACTTGGCATCCAAGACAAAAATGCAAGATGGAGATGTCTGTCTTCTACTGTCAACAAACATTAATACTGCAATAAATTAAAAGAATATGCAATAAATACTTTTTAAACTAATGTTCATTATTGGCTTTCTCACAACTTTTGATACATTTATTTCACTGTGATACAAATGAATACCTCACATATCGTAATCTATTAAGAGTATTAAGTATAGCCAAGGCCTGCAATCATGCAACTGCAATATACTTTGAATAGGTAATAGTTCTCAACATTGCAGACAAACACATATACCAGTATTTTTATTCAGTGTATGTATGAAAACCAACTGCATGGAGAAGAAAAAGCCATGTTTTTCTCCCATGCATTTCACTTCCCACAAAACCAGTAAGGCCAAAATGCTTTATTCCCCAGTCACTGCATGGAAAAAAAGAGGGAGGACGGAATGCCACAGCTAAAACCCATTCTTAAGTCTCTCTCTCAGGATGGGAAGGAGATCACTGATGAACCAGATAAACATCTAACCCATTCAGGGAATTGGTAAAAGTTGCTACCATCTCCCAATACCTCTTGTTTAGATCAGGGGATGAAGGCTGAATAAACAAGATTCAGAAGTAACATCAAATGCACAACGCGCAGGCAAGGAGAGCTTGTCTGGTTTTCCTCGTAAGAATGGATCAGAATATTACATATATCCAAAAAACTTAATATGATTTGGTACATGGATTATTAGATACCAAAACGAGCTGCCAAGGAATTTTGGCACAAATTCATGGGAATCATAAAAATAAAGAAACATACCTGACAAGTTCCATAGCACTGGAGAAGTTAAGTGTTCTTGAGCACTGAGAGCAAAGGGCAAAGGTTTCCAGGCTTTCTAATGTGTGTGGCTTTTCTTACCATCACATCCCTTCCTTTCTAACCTTGATTAAAAACCCCCATATATTCACAGGATACATTTTGCCCAAGAGTCCACAAGGCAGGATTGGTTGTTCAGTTAAGAGTACCCCTTGCTTTCAATACAGGCTGGTTTCTTAACATGTTTTCTGTACCCAAGATGTTATTAAAAAAAAAAAAGGAAAAACCCCACCCACCCCCCGAAAAAGCACACAAGTATGCAAGATGTCTAATGCCAAGACAAGACCAATCCTTTTGCAATTATTTGATTTTTAAATTTAAAACCAGATATAGGCAACTTAGTCATTATATTTTTTTCATATTAAACCTCCAATCCTTTAAATAAATTTTTCTTCCCACATGCAACACACTGAAAAACAATTGTAGAACTCTGAGGAAAGCCAGCACCTGCAGGAAAGGGTTTAATCTGGCAACTGCTGGTGTTGTTGAGTTATTCATCACATAAATCTCTTACTAAGTCCCACCTCTTTCCTGTAGTTCTAACCGTTGGAGTTTGAGAAAACAGACCTCGTTTCATGCTAAACTCCCACCACTAAGCAGCTGAATCTCCTACATTACTTAGGATACTGTTCGTGAGAGCAGACTTCACATGGAGTCATGCAACATCCTGTTCCAAGCCAAATGCTCCAGATGGGATATGTTTCACTGCTGCCTCCCCCTCCCCAGTCCATTTAAGCTTGTTCTTTTTTCTTTGAAAGCATTTATCCCAAATTGATGCTATAACAGCACGCTAAAACTGACCTTTTAAGAAAAATACAGACAAATCAAAACTTATTTAAAATCTAAATGTCTTTACTACAAAAAAAACCCCACACCACTTCAATTATCAAAATATTTGTATTAGCTAACCAATTAGCAAAATTACGTATATAAGAAAATGACTTGATGCAGCTCTACACTGCAGGAAAATCTGCTTGCTTCAGAAAGTTTACTAATCATTTAAAAGCTTAACATTGACACGCACATTACTAATCTAATGGAAGTTCTCATCGACATAACAAGGAAAAAACTGTCTAGTCTGCTGATCACTCTGAATGCTGGCAATTTCTCAAACATCTGCTAAAGGTCAGATTTCCACTGCATGGAACCAATCAATGAAGCTACACAACACTCCCAGCGCCATTGGAAGTGCCAAACAAAGACCACTGTTTTACATAAGCAAAGAAACTCACCCTGAAATCTTCCAAAACACTACCAGCAAAGTCTTCGCTCCCGTCGCCACATAGTACTCGTCTACCTGGCAACGGCTGTTGAGATTTATTCTAGTTTTGCTTTTTATAGCAGAAACCAAGTTACTTAATACTAACCCGTTTTCTGCATTGTTAAATAGTGTGCAGCCGATACCACATACAGAGAAACATTACAGAGGAAAAAAATGAATGTATATTTATTTAAATGTTAATCATCATAACAACAAAGTTTCTGAAAACTGAATATTCACACATTTGGTGCCTTTGTTTCAACTCAGTGACTTCAAAAAACCCCCACCCCTATGAGTTCTAAAAAACAGATCTTAGACTTAAAAAACAGCCTGAAATCATGAAATCCTGCCCTAAAATCCTTACTAAGCAACCTCAGAAATATAATCCCAATATCCTAACAGATTAGGGAATTGTTGGCTCCTGCTAAAAACAACATGCTCTGTATTTCAACAGCTTATCACATGACATAATACCAGCGCTTTAGCAAGAGCCTACACAGAAGAAATAAATGATCAATTCCAATGCTGCTGAAAAGCTGAGCTTGTTCTATTTTTACAGATAAAACATTATTTTATACATGGATAATCTGGTATTGATTTACAAGAAAAGCCTTCTGCACACAGGAGAGGAGGGCCAATAACAAAGCAATCTGATGGAATTCAGGGAATTATTTTTTTTAATGGTGTGTCACTAAGTGATCTTCAAACTACAATTTTAGGCTTTTTTTTTTGTCGTCAAAGAAAATCCATTTTAACTTCAGAGCCAACATGGATAAGAGAAGGGAAGCAGAAGTCAGTAGACATTCCAATAAATTCAGCAGAAACATTCTCCTGCATTCCTTCTAACTCAACAGCTAATACAGCAATGGTGTGGTCATGGGGCAATCTTAAATGAAGGCAACATCCAGTGAAAAACACGCAGTTATTACTAGCTAATCACGTTGCCACACAGTCGACAGCCTTGTGCCGTAGCCCCCGCTGCGCGATGCTGCAGTCCTAGCCCCGCGGTGCTCACAGCTTTGCTCCCATCCCCCAGTCCTCCTTGCCACAGCTGGTACAGAGCTACCAAATGACCTCTCAACTCCAGTGCCCGAGGTGAACCACACTCCCTCTTACAGAGGGACCACTCCCTCAGCAAC
Source organism: Aptenodytes patagonicus (assembly GCF_965638725.1). Lineage (NCBI taxonomy): Eukaryota > Metazoa > Chordata > Aves > Sphenisciformes > Spheniscidae > Aptenodytes > Aptenodytes patagonicus. The sequence goes on from NC_134953.1 coordinate 35,791,244, forward strand.
TCTGAGCAGAACTACCGTGCCAGGAACCAGTACGATCCGTGGGGGTCAGAGAAGGTATTATCCTGTGTGAAAGGAGAAGACTGTACAGCAGAGTCCCATACAACGGGGCATGGGAGGAGGGACCAGGACTCCCCCAGCAAGACCAGGCTCGCTGGAAAGTGGTGTTCCGTGACAGCAACAGCGAAACAACAAAAGCACAGGCTGCTTCTACAAATACCTACCAAAAAGTTTTAATGGCATGATAAAACTTGGTATTATGAGACACAAAAATGAAGTTACTAAAATTGAATTTAAATGTGTCTCAAAGACTCGACTCTTCAAAATTTTTTTATTACAGCTGAATAGCAATAGGACTACAAGATATTTCAAGGAGACAGTTATTTTTCCGTACTAGTTTCACTTAATCTTTGAAAACCACCTTCATCTCCTTTGAGCAACTTTTTTTCATGATTGTTTCTTGCCTCATCTAGCTGAGGCAACATTTGGGCTGATCCCACTTTTGTGGAACACTTAGGGGTACGGAGTTTTGTCACACTTCAAAAAAATAGAAGGTAGCCCCAGAAAGGCCCATCAGCATCCAGCTGTGTCCTAACTTTCAGTCATTTAATCATCTCTCCATTCAAGAGAAGCCAAGAAAAGGAACAAACATCTGTATGAGATGCTTCAGGGAAGAGTGCAATGACCAATAAAAGTTTCTATCACACTATGTTTCTTCCAGCAGGTCTGTACAACTTGCCATTACAAAGGGGTTTCTTCAAAGAATGTTTAGAGGCAGCGTATCACCCATAAGGGAAGAAGTGTAACAACATACGCTTCAACGGCAATTCAGTATAAGGATCATAGATCAATAATATCCTATAACCGTGACACCTTGCAGAATTTGGGTGCTTTTATATGCAAACATTGCCAATTACATTAACATATTTGAGTACAGTTTTTATTTAAACAAATATCATACTCAAGAAGCAGCCTGGCCAGATGGGAATATAGAATATATATGAGCCCAAATTACTTACATTAATACACATCTCCACACACATGTGTGGGAGAGTATTGGCCTGGCCTTCCTATTACTTAACACTTTTACAGAAGAGAGGACCAAAGGCATGCTTAACTCAGTACTGAAGCAGAACTGTATTATAAACAGTCAGCAGAATTTACTTTTGGAAAAGATACCAAACAGGGTTAATTTCCCCAGCTTTCCAGTACATGTAGATCCACCTCTGCCTTAGACAGGTTTTAAGCCATTAATGCCAGCTTCCAGAGATTTTTTGATGACATAAGATTAACCCCACAAAGCAAGACAGCAAGTGCCTGTAATGCCTGATAAACTGCACACAGAGTGCACCTACACTACCTTTACTGATTTAGTGTACAACTTGGATGTTAGCCAACAAATGAGGACGAGAGATGTTAGAAGTGAGCTAGAAGATCTGTAAAGACTAGTTTTATGAGCACAGGCCAACTGCCAAAGCATTTACTTTGAACTCCATGTTACCATGGCTATGACAGCTTAAACGCAGCTCAAGTACATCTGCTCTGCACTGCAGTGCACACCCAGAGGCTTGTCAGCTTGCTCCGCTTTGCTCTTAACGTGGGTCACTCACACTGCTTTTAGGGAATCCACTGAAGCAAATTATTGAAGTCATCAGTAACAACCCTCAGTAACACATGTGAGTCGCAATGTCACCTGGTACCAGTGAGTGAACTGTACTAGAGAAGTCACAAATTTACTCATTAAGCAGAGGGAAGAGAGGAAAAAAAGCTGCCTAAATGCTGCTTCCAAAAAGAGCTGTACAGTGAATGACTAACCCAAGAAAAGCACAAGTAGGTCACCATTAGACAGACGCTATCCTAGCTTCAAATAGTTAGGAAGAAGTTCAGTACTTAAACCTAAGATTTAAAGCTTCTAGTCATGCATACCTATAGTTATCCCCTACAGAATTACAACACTTACTCATTCTGTACTGAATGAATTATTTTTTTTAAAGAAATCTCAAAAGTTCACTAGTTCAAAGGATGTAAAATGTTCTTTAAATATGTGCTACCAGAATTGCTCCCCAAATCATCTCCATGCATGTATATTTAAGATTAATATCGTAAGATAAGTTTGTTTAGTGAAATGGAGAGGCTATGAGAAGAAATTTACATTTAGCAGCAATTTTCTCCCATGGCTCTTCAGAGAATAAAGAATAACGTTCTCCAGAGAACCTCTCAAAACAATTGCCCTTTTTCCACAACAGCTGCCATTTACTTACACTCTCAGAAGGACGGATGCCATAGGCTGCCTCTCAGCAAAGAATAACTGTTACCTCGCTTTCATCCTTTCTCAAAGTCATAATCTATATCCCTACAGATAGGAAGCCACTTTCTCCCCTGGGGGCAATTGGCTTCATTCCCAGTAGTGAAAACAGAAGGCAAGTAGTGGCCATCTTTGTTCAGGCAGTTGTGGCTTCAATCAGACTGAAAAATGAGAAGTTGCAGGCACAATGGAGGGAAACACGCTTTTAGGATCCTTTACCTAAAAATTAATCTCAATCCTAAACATCCTCAAACCTGCTGCACCTGAATTAGCCAAAAAGATGGATACACAGAAGGAGGAAATAGGTAAGTATTTGAAGCATGAAAAAAAGGAAATTAGAAAATTCAGGATATATTTCATAAATAATTTCATTATTTATGGAAATAAACTGTGGGTCCTGCTGCCCTGAGTCAGTGAGGCAAGGCAGCTGTAAATCTGTCTAAACCGGCTCTGCATTCTCCAGTTGCTTTGTAGCTCCAGAATGCATAAAACAGCTATCACATGCCGGTCAACCTGACCCTCCGAATTGTTAGAAGTCTACTTTATTTAACATAGATTCACTCTTTAGGGATTTTCTTTTGTGTGAACTGGATAAGAACACTGCCTACATGGAGTGTGAAAGATGGGTCAAGCCAAAGAAATTGCCAGAGGAGAACTACATAAAGGCTGAATCAAGTCACTAATTTAGAATCAAAGGAAGCATTTTACTGGGGGAAGACTGGGGCAAGGTGGGGGGAGGGAGGGGGGCCGGGACACGGACAACATGACACAGACTTACAAAACAACCTTTATAGGTTTAAAATATGTTATTAATTACGCTTACCATAATTAACTGCAAAGTCAGGTAAATGCAGGCTTTAACAACAGACACAGCCAATTCCATTTTCCTTGAAATTCTCTGTTAAAAATTGCTATGCAATAGTCTGTTTAAAACACTATTCTGAAGTTTATGGTTTTACTACTCCAGTTGTTTGGGTGATGATTACATTCTTCCCCCATCCTAAATCACCAATCAAATTGTCTACCTTAACTTAGTAGTCCTTAAGATTTTGTTGCAATGCATTGAAACTACAAAATGTGGCAGGTAGGATTATTCAGCTGAGTTGATAGCTTTACCATTTCCTGACATTTTAGTGCTTCATTTTGCAGCCTTTAATTACATTTTGCACTAGAATAACAACGAATGCAAAACAGTATGAAATGACATAAACGATACTCTTAACTAGAGCTGCCAAGATGCTTTTATCTCAGAGATGCCTGCAGGTTTTTTGCACTTCAGTTTCATACCTTTTCCAACATTTTGAGAAGCATGCTAGGCAGCCAGCTAATTCAATGGATTTTGTTTCATTAAATATTCTTGCATGTAGCGCTTGCAATACTCCCTCCTCTCCCCACTCGCAAGGACATGAATACTCAGTTATAAGAAAGTTTAACTGACGTATCAAAAAGAAATCAATTTAGAAAGCATAATTACACTCTAATCCATGAGCGTACAAATAGTTAGATTTCCAGTTAAACTGTCAGCAAAGGCAGCAGTCTAAAGTTAATCAAGCATGCCATATAAGGTAACAATTAGACCAATTTACTCCTTCAGAAGATAAAAAAGCAGAATGGTGGTTTTGTTTTTTCCTTCTTTCCCAAAGTCCCCAAACTACCAAGGGAACTAAGAGAAAGTCTGCATTGCATGTCCAACAGCCAGGCAAAATCCAGAAAGCAGAACATGCGTTTGCACTGTTAACGCCAACAGGTACAGCTGAAACTGCCATCATACATGCGGTGCCTCTTATTTCACTGGAGATAAAATGGGAATAATGTAACATCTCCTGCTTACACAGATCAGGAAATTAAATTATCACTTTGTATGGTTCACATGGTACAAAGAATATATTCTTACAACAGATGCACAAATGCAATAAACCCATGAAATGCGAGGAAAAGGTTTTACCATGCCCAAGCTTGCAAATGCCACATCTCATCACTGCTCTGGCATCATTATCTGACCAATAATTCACAGACCCTGCAGGGCCAATTAATAATACCTCATGCAGGTGACAAGTTACCAACATCTGAGCAGTTAAACACAGTTGACACACACTCTAGCAATGGCTACAGTATAACTGAAGAACATTAATATCTTTAAGACATTTCCTGAATGACTATAATTGTTATACTCATTATACCCAATTATACTCACAACCTATTAGTGATCAACTCTAAGTATTAGAGATCTACACCTGGCAACCCAATGGCTGAACGGACTTACCAGTATCGAAACCCAGACTCTCGCAGACTAATAAAGCAACCTTCCAGATGACAACAGCTGCTTACTTTTACAGCTATATAGGTTCTTCCACTCAAGTACTTCACCACCAGAAGATAGAGGGGAAACACTCAAACAGTCCCAAGACAGTCTGCTTTTTTTTCTTTTTTTTTTTTTTAATATGTAAAAGTTCTTGATTCACTGCTGTTCATCCCGTGTCTGTGAAGTATCTCACTGCTTTTAGTGTTGTGACAATTCCCTTATTCTAGAAACGCAAGCATATTCAGGATCTCTTGATAAGACAGGCAAGAGTATTGCAATTACCAAATCTGACAAGAACACTCACTTTATTCTTACCTCCCAGAATAAGCACCTTTCCGTATTTCATTAAATACCCAGGCAGCATTCAATTATTTCTCAGAGTAGCATTGCATAAACCTACAAACTGTAATCATCGACGACTTATTTAATTCATCTATCAGCTGGCCCGCCAGTACCATTTCACAGAAGAACTGAGCTGAGACAAAACAGCATCATATGGTCAGCTAAATCTGAACATGTGGGAGGAAAAAAAGGAAAGAAGAAACAAGTCCCAAGAATTAGTACTTCAAGGCTTTTTCTAGAGAGCTTTACTCTGATGTTTCAAAGTCTACCTTCCCAAATCGTTAGCACTCAACACTTAACAGAAAAAAAGGTATGGATGCAAATACTAAGGTATACCACAGACAACAACAAATGCTACCTTGGCAGTTTTGCCTGGCTTGCATTTGTGCACAGTTCAAGCCCAACAAGCAGTATAGACACATTCCAAGTCATTCATTCTTGAATATTTAATTGGATTTCTGTAAATTTTCCTTCCACCTGCAAAAGAAAGCATCAAAGACCTAACAAAAGCAATACTCTATATAGGGGGAACTGTGCTCATTTAATAATTGTTTCGACTCTTATTTCAGTTTATGCTACTATAATTTGAAAGGTGATTTAGTCATCACCTGACAGCTCAGACTTCATGAAGGATGAACAGATATCGCAGAGTTTGCAATTCTGATTTGTTATTACATATCCTGAAGTCTCTCATGGTATTTCAACATTAAAACCCAAGTTTCTACAACATTTTCACGCCAGTATAGAGAAAATTTGTGGGAGTGCAATTTTGAACCATGTTACCTGGGTGCAGGTATTAGAAAAAAAAAATCTCAATTACATTCTCCACATCACATACATAAACTGCTTTAGAGATTAGATCTTGCTTCATTGTTTATACTGATTAACAGTGGATTATCTAGGGCACACCTTCCACATCATTCACTGCTTTCTTACTACTTTTTTTTAGAACTATTTTTTTTCGCAGAAGCAGAAGACAAGTGTGTGGTTTCTTATGTTCCCAAATATACTCTCATCATATTACTCTGAATTCCCTATGGAGCTACAAAATTGAGTTCCCTCCCATAACACACTCCAATCTCTTACTACATCCCAAAGCTGCTTCTGCTCTCACCCTGTGAGCTTACCTCCGCAACACTCTACCCTGTAGTTTTACTCAGCCTGGACTGCTGGGGATATAACGGCACATGCTGTGGCTTAAGCACATGCATGACTGCACAACTGGTTTGTGACCAAATTAAATCATCACCTACTGAGCTCCCTGTGCCTTTGTATGCAAAGTGTTAATTTGGACTCTCATCCACTTACCCAAACATTAGTTTTCACTGAATTCGCTATTAAAAAGTTGTCTTTAGTTATCATAGTTTCATGCCCCATATATTTCACTGAAAACAGTCAAGAGATTCAAATATCAGTCAGAGGGGACAGACAAACAGAACAAAAGCATGGAAATACTTAAGCTTCCCCACCACTGTTCCAATTTTCTTTGCATCTGTCCTAACACCAGGCTGGAAGAAAAAAGAACACAAACCTGAAATAAACATAATGAAACAAGCTGCTGGAGAGCTTTGCCCTTCAAGGACATGGGGAAACGTGCCCACCAGTACAGTCCTCCAAAACTGCTAGTAAGAGAAGCTGGTAAAGCTAGAGGAGAAGAGGCAGAGAAAGTGAGCCTAAATGTTATAGAAAAGAGGAAATTCTTCTAGGAAGACAGATGTGCACAGCAAACAAGGTTCTTCAAGTACATATTTTTTTTTCTTTCCAATGAAGTCTAGAAACTTCCCCAATTTTCCAGTTTAATCATGGAGAGATGGAGCGGTTGTTATTAAAGTTAATAGACTTAAAGCAGCAACACCAGACTAAGTGCTTCTTAAACATCCAGTATCTACTACACTATGCAGTCTTTACTTCAAACCATGCTACTACAAATTGAAATGCCTGTAAAAACGGATAAAGAGAAAAGTGAAAAAACTCAGCATAATAGGCCTAAATACTTTCTTTTGTAGATAGTAGATGCTCTGTCAGCGCATCTACTAGCTAGTAACTGCCTCCCACCTAAGTTAACATTTATAGAGCAGGAAAGAACAGAGTTTCTCTGCATTCTTGACAAACTCTTGGCCAGACACCCAAATACTTTTAGAGAGCAGACCTTTAAAATTATGTTTTTGCCAACTGAAGGGGGAAAAAAACCCCTACCTTTTCTTCTCCTGAAGAGTGTAAATATGGTTCATGTAATTAATCATTTTAAGGGGGATGTCTAAGCAGCAATAACACAAGAAAATACATTGGAAAAACAGAATCAGAAGCTCTTGGGTGGGCGATTGTACTGGGCAGGAGAGGCACAAACTCACTTCAAATACTCTTCTTCGAGACATAATCGAACCACTGTAAAACATCAAAACCTCTACAAAGGCATACATATAAACAATATTTAAAGCATCTTCCCCAATCTCTCACAGGCTCCTCTAACCAATAAAATTCAAGTATGACCTTTCAAGCAGGCAAAAGGGCTTGTCAACCAACAGCAATGGTGATCCCACAAAGAATGTGAGCGATACATCAATGCTAGGACAGCATGTTAAGTTGACAGCAGCTGGGGGTCAGCTGGACTCAACAGCCCCTGCGTGCTGCACCGTCACTGATGTGGCGATTGAGGATCCAGGCATTTTTGAAGTGATCAGTCAGTTGTTCTGACATACTGCCAAGAAAAAATATGGGGCACAATGAAAGTAATGATTTAAACACTTTCTCAGAAAAAAGAAGGTAAAACAAAACTTGAACTTCTGCAGCTAGAATGTCTTTTACAGCCTTTTAGAAGAAAGGACATCTTGTAGCATTTAAAACACATTGCCTTTTGTCAAAAACATCAAACAGATAGCTGCTACCAGGTCACCTCATATATATACATACATACACACACACACACAAAAGAAGTCACTTACTTCCCCCTTCAGACACAACAGTCTAAAAACATTTTGGAATGGGTTAGGTTGTTGTCTGAAAAAGCCAGAAACTCAGGAGGTAAGGAAAAAAAGCATGTCTGGTAACAGCCTCGCAAGTAGTTCTTTACCTAGGAATACTGTACCTGCCCAGCAGTACTAGATCCAAAAATACTGTAGTAGCTTGTTGATTTATCTGTGCAGAGAGATATTTTCATACATCTGGCAAGTCAGGACTCGCAGAATAATTTAGCCCTTTTGTGAGACTGCCAAAATGGCAAGAGCCAGGCATCAGATTTCTTCCAACAATTAAATGGGTCAGACAAACTACCTATCAACTTTCTTCCAGAAAACAAAAATACCCATAATAGCAATAGTTTTATGATGAAGAAATGGAATTTATTGTTAGGTGAAGCTAGCATTTTAAAGTTAGATCATCACTGCATTAGTCTGCAAACTACCTTACTTGAGAGCTGAAAGTAAAGTCTACAAAAAGAGTCTCCTCATAGTTTGATTTTCCTGCAGCTAGGAATCAACACAGGCATGCAATAGCAGTCAACAAGAACAAAATACATGCCTACATGACTAGGAAAATATCTATGAATTCTTCTTTTAAGTGGAAAGAATTAAACATGTTTTGGAAAGCCCATGCTAGAAGACAGAGTAAGCAAGCAGTAAACACGCATAGGTTTTGCATGTGAAAGGCAAGAATCATTTTAAATCAGCGAAACAAGTCAAATCCACTATAGTTGAATGATACATTTCTGTAACACCGTATATCCAAATGCAACTGGAAAGAACTGGATAATGCAGACTTCATCAAAAAAGGACTTGATATAACACCACCATTTTCTTTTGAAAATGTTTGCTAACATTGAGAAGGTGGGAAAATGGGGATCTAGAAGTGGATAGCAATAAAAACAACCATAGTTTAAGGTTCATTTGGGTTTTTTTAGTTTTCTACCAATAGAAATTTGTGAATGTTTGCTATATGAACTTGTAAACAGAATGGTCTACCACATCTACTAAATAACCTCCAGGGACTATAGACTGTATTTCCTTGTCAAAGTGAGCTTAAACTTCTTAAATAACATAACTTAAAGCAAGCAACATAATTATTTTACTGGAGTAAAGAATATCAATTGCAAGAGGCTTCTTCAGGTACACTTGTATTGAATTCACATTCTAAGATCATATTTTAAAAAAATCACATGAAAGCATAACAATGATTCTGCAGTTTCAGTAAATCTATTCAAATACTGAAATAAACATTAGTATCTGCTTCATCTCTGCCAAAAACATTTACACCACAGTATAATTACTTCAAAGTTATGCTAAAGTAGTAACTACAACTCAGGTTATTTTATAGATATGGATCCTACTCATAATGAATGTACACATTCAACATAAGTTCAGGAAATTCTCTTCAGCAGCCTCCGTTAGGGGTCACACAAGCACTCTTCCTGCCCTCACACTCCCAGGCTCAAGCACATAAGGGTCAAGGCAACCCACGCGGCCCCAGTGCAAATAAAACCGAGCTGCATGAGCAGAGGGCAAGTTGCCGGATCGACAAGTACAGAACCTAAGTACAATAGTTATATTAAGTAACAGCTTTTTGCTCAAGTATCCATGCATGTGACTCTCACTTAGCAGCTTGGTCATGTAGGAGATGGAAGCTAGAAATTCAGCTGAAAGATCAGAGAGCTAACTCTCACTGCATCTGTTCTCAGTGCTTCCATCAGCACATTGTTCGGTTAGTGCATACACGAAGACCACGTAGCCTCTCTCCAACCCCTCACCACAGGGACCTCACTGAAATAAGCTATGAAGATAGTCTGAGATTTAGCTGAACAACTTCCAGTATACAGTGGAGCATTTGTTGATATCGTTCGTTGTTATGGCTCAATATGTAATCCACTTTAGTAGCGTGTGCCAAAAACTACTCTTCCTACAATCAAAAGGAACAAAACAATCTAGGCATTAAGCAAATAGATCTTGCTCTAAACAAATACAGCATTTCAAATAATCAGACTACATAATTTTGCTTTAGTCTGATGAGCAGGAGACAGGCACTCTGGACTGAAGAAAGAGAGGTTCTCAGACAATTTGTGAAATCTTAAGTGTGATTGTTACTCTGTCAAAAAAACCCCACTATAACCATAGATATCTTGCTGTACAAGGTCTGATAAACAGCACCAGTGAGGCTGTTCCAGAACTAGTGAGATTACCTGGGCCTTTAACAGTCCCATAAGAAAAGTAACACACCAGTTGAGCCAGGATCCACAGCCAACACTGGGCCTTTTCTCCTGCCAGAATACAGATCTCTGTAGAAGCAGCAGATCTACTTGAGGGATTACTCATTTGAGGGGCACTGGATTCAGAACAGGCTGTCTTAGAGACTATTTTATGAACCAGAGGTTCTACTACAAAGAAGGTCAGCTAATTTGTCAATCTCTCCACAGCCATGAAATGTTTCAGATTTACAACCAATCATTCCCACACCTGGACTGCTTTGGACAAGTTATTTACCTCCCCGTTCATGTTACACTGACCTACCCTGCCGTTCCTCAGAACATCTCCATTTTCCACAGAGAATCAGACAGAAGGATCTTCATGTTTGCAGCTGGGTGTTTGTTTTCACAAAAACTCATGTGAAATTTAATAATCATTGATCAAATGACTGGCAGGCAATGAAAGAGTGAATACACTTCGAAGACAAATTTTTTTCTCACTTTGTTCACTGTTAAAAACAAACTGTCTTACATTTACTTTTTCAAAAAAATGGCTGATGCACCAATGCAACCCTTTAAGTAGTATCACGTATGTACACATTTGAATGCATGCGATGACATCTATTTATTGATGTTGTGGGTGGTTTGTAAGCATAACAACAAATAGCTTTGCATTTGAAATGCGTCTTGATAGAAATCTTTCACACTCTGGAACCCAAAGACCACTGTAGAAAGTTACACAGACTGGGACAGACAGATTTGACCTTTTAACACTGACCTGCACGTCTCTAGGGAAAACAAATCACAAATTACTGTTTTCTGATGAGGGATGATTCAGGCATCTTCATGTCAATGGATAACTACACCTACAGACTTTGCTACCAACAGATAGCTCATAAAATTTTGTGAGCTGCTTAACCACAAAGACCTGCAATGAGTAAAGTGTTAGAGTCTTTAAACCATACCAAAGGTTTACCTGTTTTTGCACTACATAAAAATTTATTCAAAGTAGAGTTATTGCATTATCACCTAGTATCTCTTGGGGAATACCAAAATATTGCTGATTGAGAATCTATCTTCGTAATAATACCAGTATCTGCTACACCAAGAGACTGAAGCATTGCTTTGATAATTAACCATTACCCAGAACAATCTGGCAAAGTTTGCTATCAAGCTCCCTGTTGGTTTGACAGAGGAACCAGTGATTGTTTCTCCAGTGAATTTTGATAGTACAACTTAAAAATAAACTGTTCTGCCTGGAAAATAAGAGTGGGGAAAGAGACAAGAGAAAAAAAAACAAACTTATGGACACCCACCTGCCTATGAGATCAAACTTCTTTTATGAATTGTTCTTTTAATTTCTAATTGCCATGACTGCTAGAAAGAATTGCAGAGTACTGTAAAGATAGTCAAACCCCTGGGAAGGTATCTAATCTATGTGGTCAGCATGGTGTGATGATGTGGAAACAGAAGATAATACGGCCCAAGGATCTTCGGCAGTCTTTAAAATAATCGTCTTTCATGGTAAAACCACTCTAAGTGGCTGATTGAAAGGTGCTGATAAGGCATTTAGGTTGATGTGTACTGGTGTGGGGAGGATTGCACCATTTCTAAAAGAATTTAAAGACTCTTGGCTCTTTAAGTAGAGGACTTTCAAGAGCTATTAAAAAGTTACCTACCTAGCCCAGGAATCATCTGCATATTGAGATCTCTGTCAGGACAGGGCTAAGAAACAACTTTGTGAACCACCCATTTTACTTCACTGATATCACTCCTATTGGGGCCATAGCTGAGAGTGAACTCTTGGTTTACCAGTCAACTTTGAGAGAACCATAAAAAACCTGCTTTGGTAGCTACAGCCAGAAATCTGGTTTCAGGCCTGTAAAAAAGAGAGGCATTTAAAGATCCTCTCTCCTGAAAGAGCATCAAGGAAAAGAAAGATCTCAAGCAAGGTATATTCTAAGTTGAGTCACTTAGCTACACAGTTCTTACTCGAATACTGCACTGAGGCACAGCACTGCACCCTTAAAGGTTAGCAGCTTTTTCCTCCCTTTTCATTAATCTGTCTTCAGTGCAGAGATGCAAAGCTTCTTTCCCATCTCATCCCTCTTATAGCCTAACTGCATGAATATTAATTTTCCCAGACTGTCTACTGCCGCACATTCCCCCAAGTCACAAACCTTCAGTCAGCAAATACCACTAGCCTCACACTCTGCTGTGCCTGAAAGCTAACAAAAGCACTGCTATAGGTAGAGTCAAAGCCAGAAAAGGAGACTACTTTTCTGCCAGACATCAAAATACGAGGTATTGAGAGCTGTGGTACCAATTAAAGCTGCTCAAAGTAAAAAGCAGCTGTATGTCCTGTTGCTGAATGAAGTTGGTTTCGATTAGGGTATGTCACAAGTTAAGGCACTGCAAATAAGTAGTAAGCACTCTCTTGCCCGCAATTCCAAATACACAGTGACTAATACCGATGTCTGCAACATCAAAGCACATGCAAACGCTCACAAGGGGATCAGGTTTTCTTTATCTTTGCCAATGCACGATACAATTTGCAATTAACAGGTCTTTTCTTCCTTTGTCCTTGGGACAAAATTCATAAACATTTAAGATTGTTTGTCTCTCCTTAAAGCAAACAATCATTGATTACAAAAAAACTGATCATAAATGGTATCCATTAAAGCCATCAAATCACCAGCCACAGAACCCTTTCTACAGAACATCTTGAAGCTTCTGAAAGTCCCTCTGATCCACTGAGCTGGAATGGACATACTGGTTATAGATATTTGGGTTCAAGTTAAATAGGCTTTCTATGACTCTCTGAACCTGAATTCTTTCATTTCTATTCCCCTTTGAGGTACCTTTCTACACAAGGCTCCCTTGCCTTCTGTATATGTTCCCTTAGAAATCTGCCTCTAAACTCCAAGTGTCCTAAAACAGAGATGGAGTCCTGCTCAGTAAGAGGAACAGTCTATAAAAATCTCACTGAGGGAACTGGCTATACCTAATTATTTATCTCTTTAAGTGGCTCCCAAATGTTCTGGACCACTGACAGCATTCAGTATGTCTTCCACAGAGTACCTTAATCAAATTTAGATTATTTTTCAAATAGGGAGGCAATGAAGTTTTGCAGACATCTTGCCGCTTTCCTGAGGCCCACCAGTGACACACAGATATCTCTTCTAAACAGAGTACGCTAAAACCACACACTGCCACAGACTAGAAGGCTGTTTCTTTCTCACTGTAGCCACACTTTACAAGAACAAACCTTCCCAATACAAGGCACAATGAATTCACTCCAACTCTCTGCCCAAGCATTGTAGAACATACTGATAGTTTAAAATGCCCTTTATGCCCTTGTGAACAGCACGATGACATGAAGACTCCACATACAATCCTTTATGTGTATTGTTGGTGAAAATTTGCCAAACCTCCCATGCAAAGGGTGTCTGCCAACGGTGACTCTTGACTTAGACTAACTGCATGGTTAATTCAGTAATAGCAAAGACATTAACTTAACTTTTGAAAATTCTAAATTTTGCATTGCTTCCAGGTGTAAGAATGAAAATATTTTGAAAAAAATCGAAGCATCAAACATTTTTCCACTTGAATTAGTTTTCAAAATGCAAATAAGGAACTACACCAGTTGCCTGAACACTAACCTGAAAGTTATGACCAACTGGTTCATAGAATCATAGAATAGTTTGGGTTGGAAAGGACCTCTAAAGGTCATCTAGTCCAACCCCCCTGCCGTGGGCAGGGACATCTTCAACTCGATCAGGTTGCTCGGAGCCCCGGCCAACCTGACCTTGAATGTTTCCAGGGATGGGGCATCCACCACCTCTCTGGGCAACCTGTGCCAGTGTTTCACCACCCTCAGCGTAAAAAGTTTCTTCCTTAGATCTAGTCTAAATCTACCCCCCCCCTTTAGTTTAAAGCCATTCCCCCTTGTCCTGTCACAACAGGCCCTGCTAAAAAGTTTGCCCCCATCTTTTTTAGAAGCCCAGTTTAAGTACTGATAGGCTGCAATAAGGTCTCCCCAAAAGCCTTCTCTTCTCTAGGCTGAACAACCCCAACTCTCTCAGCCTTTCTTCATAGGAGAGGAGAGGTGTTCCATCCCCCTGATCATTTTTGTGGCCCTCTTCTGGACCCGCTCCAACAGGTCCGTGTCTTTCTTATGCTGAGGGCTCCAGAGCTGGACGCAGTACTCCAGGTGGGGTCTCACCAGAGCAGAGTAGAGGGGCAGAATCCCCTCCCTCGACCTGCTGGCCACGCTTCTTTTGATGCAGCCCAGGATACGATTGGCCTTCTGGGCTGTGAGCGCACATTGCTGGCTCCTGTCCAGCTTTTCCTCCACCAGTACCCCCAAGTCCTTCTTGGCAGGGCTGCTCTCAATCCCTTCATCCCCCAGCCTGTATTGATACCAGGGGTTGCCCCAAAACAAAGTTTTGGAAAGCCCTTCTCTTCACACGTTTTTAAAACTTTTAGTAGTAAAATCTTCTATCTGAAAATATGAATTAAACTTGTAGAACTGTTGCTGTAACTGAAAACATAATGCCTTTTTTTCTTTAGTATCTGTTTGCAGGAGAAGCCATGAATAGTCATTTCCAAAGTCTTACTGATGGCTCAATTATAGTTTATGTTGTCATGCATTTGGCATGACAATATCACCCATTCAGTGCTATGTGAAGAGTTCACGACTTCTCTGCCCCCAGGCCTTGAAAGAGATTGCTTACCAGTAAAAGCAGTAGCAAAGCTGAAGTAAATTGAAACTGAAGAGATAACAGGCAAGCACAGAGGGAAAGAAAAAGAATGTATTGGCCAAGCAGTTTTGGTGACATTCAATCAGCAAAAAAGAAAAACCTATGGCAAAACAAAGCTTTTTCCACTGCTCCTGTTCAGGGTTCTGTTGTCTTGTTTGTTTCCAAAGTACAAGACATTAAAATTGTCTTTTTTTCAGGGATGTAGTCTCTCTTTAAGTTATCTTTAAAACAAAAACCGATCAAGTTCACAGTGTTCCTTTTGTGAAGAAAAAAAAAATCAAAAAACAAGAGGTAGTCTCAAAACTTGTATTTATTTGTATTTATGATTTACAAGTCTGAGCTAAGGATTACACTAGAAATTCAGATTTCTTCCCTGAAACAGTCTTTCCAAAGACTTTTCTAAGTTACACAAATGATTTCTCTTCTTCCCTGCCCTCTCCTCCCCCCACCATCTCTTGAGAATCGCCTGAAGGCAAATATAATTGGAACCTTGCACTCGCTGCAGACCTGTCATGAACAAGAACATAATCCAGGGTCAACAGCAGGCTAAAGCCAGCACACTGCACTGCCATGCAAGATGATCAGTGTTTGGATGATAAGCGTGCCTTACAGGCCAGCATCGCAGCCAAGGCAAGCCTAACTGACCTGAGAGAGGGCAGCTCGCATTGTTCTCAAGCAAAATCTGTTCAGATCATCTACAAAACAGCTCTGATAGCTCTGAAAGCAATTGTACCTATTCCCCCCCCTCCCAGTTAAGAGGACAAAACATAAGGTCCTAAGGATTGGGGGGGGGGGGGGGGGGGGGGGAGGGTTGAAAGCAAGGATCTGCTTACAGCCAGAGAAGAATATCATTAACTATTAATAACAAAAAGGCTGCAATGCAGACAGCTTGAAATCTGGTACAGCTTACTAAATCACAACTGCATATGAGACCATTATACTACAGTATACCAGTAATAGCTCCACAGTTCAGAATCCTTACCTTGAAATCTCACTTTCAGTGAGAAATTCATACATTTACATGAAGACCACACAGCACACCTTTCCAGCAATACAGCACTTACTATGATGAGAGCTGTTTGAAAATTCAGAAAGATTTCTTCTAGTCAAACATTCATTTTAAAAGTAGGTCCTTCTGAAACAGGATGTTTTATGTCAAACAATTTATAGACAATATTCAATAAAGCATAAGTGCAGATCTTATTCAGTCTGCAGTAACATCGGGGAGGGAGAGGAAATACAAGTCATACAAACTTAACAAAGTTTCTTCACTAGGAATAAACGATGCAAGTTTCCTCTGGAAATAGTCCTGTTAAAGCCAGCCTCTTATGCCAAGACAGTGGTTCCAACTTCTTTCCACCTCACTTCAGAACACTGGCAATCAGTAAACAGTTAATACTGTATTAATAAAGCAAGGCATGGCAGAGAATTATGCTGAGTGCCAAACAGGGGAGTGGTGGTTTCATTTTTTGTTTGGGGTTTTGTGTTTTGGGTTATTTTATGTTCAGTATACTAGCAGCCTAGGTGGAGCCCTCTATTCACATTAAGGAAATCAATTTAGCTGATCCCACTTTCTTCCCATTCCCTGGACAGACATTTCAAAGAGTATTGATCTGCCCTTTCAGGTGCACTCTTCCTTGGTGAAATACAGAGTAACTGCTATCTGTTTTCCAGAATGACAGGAGGACAAAGGGCTAAAGAAAAACAGGGGAGACTGTCTGCAGGGAGAAGGGCTGGATCACACTGGTGCTACTGTCAGAATATACGATGGGCAATGCCAGGCGTCTCGCAGCTGTGAAATGAGCAAAGAGCAAATTGGGATGAGAATGCCCAGTGCTGAAGCAAAGTGGGGATGCTACGGGAAGGAGAGCTGCAGCCATTTCAGTGCTGCGGTTACCCCCACTCTCCTCACCATGTCCTTGCTGCAGTCAGTTCACAGAGCTGGAATTGTGCGGTACTGTTCCCCTGCTGTCACCCCACACACAGGCTTCACAGAGCAAAAAGGAGCTAAAGAGTCCAGCCCTAGTGCTGGGCCTCACCACTTATGTGCTCTCCTTTCTCAAGCAAGGTGGGTCTCGTAGTTTGGCATGTATTATAAGAAGGGCATATTTGATCACAACTGCTCCTGGTCTGTCAAGCCTCTCAGAGTGAAGAAGGCTGTCCACACAAGTGGGTGTTGCATAAAGACAGAAAATAACAAGGTAAAGAACCATTAACAGAAGATTTTTAGTAACATTCCTAAGTTCACAAATTAGAAATTAACAACATGGTTTCAGAGTAACTCATACAAGAAATACATTGGAGATACAGAAATAAAACACATGTAGAGAACTAATTTTATAAGAGTGTCCAGAGCCACACCAAGACATGTCAGGGTGGAAAGCCAATCGGGACAGTTCTACAACAAAAACTGCAGATAGTAGGAGGGTGGTCCACTTACTAGAACAGAAGTGGAACAATATAATAAATCTGGAGTCACAACCACATCAAAGGAATACTGCATGTGCTTAAGTGTAAACTTCCTTCTTTCTGGTCTTTAATTTTATTTGGGGATTTGAATGTAGCAATTCATTATCTCTGGGAGTAAAAGTAAAAACCCTGGAAAAAATGTAGAAGTTAACAAATCTCAAAAAAAAAGAAAACCAAACCTTCTTTCTCAGGCCTGAGAAACCAGCACAGCTCACTTTCATTTCTTTTTCTAGAATAGAAGCTGGCAACTTCTCAAAGTGTTTGGGAGAGTATTATTTTTTCCCTTACACTTGAAGTTAAGCATGCTGGTAACATTTTTTGTCCCGCCTTCCCATTCCCACTGAGTTTGGAACACTCAGGAGTTCAACTTTCACAGACACAAGACACCAAAAGACATCAGTGATTTACAGCATCTTGCCATAATGAGAGAGAGTGGATATCTACTCCTTGCTCTGAGCTCTGCAGGTCTGGAGTGCAGCAGAAGCAAGGGAGCGGCTTTCTGCCCTTGTAGCTGCCTAACAGTGGGTGCACAGACATTTTGAGAGAGGCTCAGTCCAAATCAGGACCAGAGAGCCATTTCCACTAAAACATATGACCCACTGCTCACAAGCCAACGTTTGCTGAAACACTGAATTCGCCATGTCATAGCCTGCAGGCTCCCTCCAAGAGGATGAAATTTGATGTTTGGCCCTCACATTCAGGGGCTGTTTGTCAAAATTTTAACATACCCACAGTGAAGAAGTGCAGTCATGCATCCAAACACAAGAAAGGTTATATTTAGAGTACAGGAGATCATTATGGAAAAAGACTAACACGAAAAATTTAATGTTGGGAGTGGATAAATGGTTTATCATGATGAACAGCACTGATCATGAGCTATACAGTTGATTGTAGCAGGGCAACACTCCTCTGAGTAATGCAATGCCAAATTAATGAAGCTTTGGGGAACATCAGAAACAGAAAATAATAAAATTATTTTGTTCAACGTATGTTTTGAGACTGAAGCTAAAGTACTGCATCCATCTCTGATATCCATACTTTTAAAAACATGCTAAAAAAATGGAGGAGGATGCAGAAGAGTGCTGAAAAGTTACTGAAAACAGGCAGGAAAATTCGTTTAGTGCCATATACTCAGATTATTAACAAAGAGAGAGAAACGTGGCTCTAACTTGCAAGTATTACCAGGAAATACTTCACAGGAAAACACCAGATAGTAATAGGCTACTATGACAAAATCATGACTGGGGATCCTTCCAGATTTTTTTTTTTCCCCTTCATCTTTATTTTCTGCCTAAAACCTCGAGTAAGCTTTATTTCTTATCAACATTAAAATGTCTGCACAGTCAGTAGTCCTCAAGTTATATATATGGAGATACCTAAGTTTCATAGAGAACTGGTAGGTGATTCTTTTCTTCTTTGCTGTTTGTGAAGGCAAGGTATATTTGCATGATCCAAACAAATCATCTGCTGAGAAGACGAGTGATAATGCTGTCTGAGCTGCCAGGATCTGAGACATTTTCGAGAAAGCATCTTTGCATGACAAAAACCTAATGCTACATCAGACAGCTTTTCATTAGCAGAATGCTAATAAATTTATATTCTTAAGTAACTAATTACAAAGACTCTCGGCAACAGGAAGTCTCACAGCAAACGTACATTCAATTTTCATAAAGATGTTTTGCCCCAGTAAGAGCTCAAGTTTGGGGAAGACAGTGCCAGATGAACTGAGGAACTAAGTTTCTAACAGGCTGCAAATCTGCTCCATTAGTTCTCAGCTGCACTTTGAAAACCAAGCCAAGCACTAGCAATGATCACTGATGCTTTGTTTCTTTCAAAACGCTCTGTACTTTAACAAAAGGGTATTCACTTTAAAATTCAGCTACATCTCTTTTATATTGAAAGCCTGCCTCTGGATAGCACTGGAGGATTCCAAGATCTCATGGACTTTTCAATCTGTAAATCACAAGGCTTTTGCTCAAGTACTAAAAGCAAGACTCACAATAACATTAGACAGAGACTTGGTAGCAGGCAGCAAAGCAATGAGAGGGGAATCACAGGACTTGAAATTCACCCTGTTGTGCTTCTCAATAGGAAATACAATGCTATTTTAACAACAGTGATTAATCACTAACAAAGGAAGATGGATTCACTACTCAGAACCTTCAAATCAAGCCTAAATGCCTTTTCTGGAAAATATGCTTGCATTAAATGCATTTTGAAAACCCAGCAAGACAACCTACAATAAGGCTTCATAGCCTCAATTATTCAAGAGACCATTATTACTAGATCATCTAAATAGATTACTTCTATTGCCAACAGTGCTGAATACTAATTATGGCTCAGGATTTCACTGTGCAATATACTGCACTGACAAGTAAATAGACACTTCTAATGTAAGAAACCTAGATTTTCATTTTTATGATTAGTTTTATCAATAAACCAGAACAGAATATACCAGCAAGTGCCACTTACATGGGATCTGCAGCTGCCTTGCATCTGCAGTGCAGCAGTTCATTTGCCTAAGTAAACTCAAGAGTTTTGGTACTTAACTGGCAACAGATTTATTAGCCTAGAGTGCCACATTAGCAAAACCAACCCTGGGAGAAAGCTAGGCAAAGACCAGCTAAGAAAACATTAGAAAGGAGTTGGACAGAGTGGTCTGTGAACACAAATATGAGCAGCACCTGAGCATTGAAACCCACAAGTTACTGCAACCTACAGTTTGTCAAAATTCTCAGTCAATGCATGACAACTGGTTAAATTGTGAGCAGGACCGATGGTGAATAAACAGATTACTACTTAGCACAAAAGATCATAAATCAGTTCACGTTTTTGTTTTAGAGGGTTCTCTTTTGCACAAAATACTAAGCTGGCTCCTGTCCCAACGCTTAGCAGCTACATTAGCGCCAGACAATGATTTGCCAGCACATCTAATGCCACCACAGTAAACACATTCCGCAACAGACATCAAAATCCTGGGATCTTACACCTGCACTTTCCAGAATGTAACATTCCTCGTCCAATGCACTACTGTGCCTAATGGAAGCTAAGCAGCCGCTGTAATAGTGGAGCTCATTAAGGAGACATTTACAAAGGACAGAAATATCCAGCTGCCAGAGTGGGACATCACTCAGAAAATAATCATCTCTGTGCTCTCTGCCCTGATCCACAAGGGAAACCTACAAAACATATTCCAAAAAATGAGCTTTGGAACAAACTTCACTGAATACCAAAAACCATGAACTCAGTAGATATAGAGTGCCATAAACCCAGTAATTTTACTCCCCTCCATTCACCTCTTCATGTTCCAAACAAACTACAGTATTTTTCTTTCCCTGGAAGATAAACTCATTTTACCACTTCTTTCACTCCCTCTTCCCATCCCCTCATCCCCATTTCTTCCATTTCAAAGACAAAGATTTGGACACCAAAAAGCTTGTCTAGTTTCCCACACACACGCCTACACCAAAACATTTAATAATAGTTTCTCTACCTTTGAAACTCGGTTTGCCTACACTCTAACACAGTCACGCAATAATGTCCATCTTTCAAGGGCTCCTATTTTTTCTTCACACGTTTGCCAAATCTAGATGATCTCCCTTCTCAGTTGCCCTTTTAACTGACAGCCTACTATATATACACACACCATAAACAGAGGATACAAAAGCTGCCATCAATCCAGTTCATAAAGGCTCTTCCTTACAAAGGCGGATTCCCTCCCATCATAGCAGGATAAGGCAGAAAAACTTCACCGATTCTCTGAGCATGAATTGAAGAAAGGTAGAATTTGGGTCTAGTTATAGAACTAGCTTTTGCTCCCGCTCATGGTTCAGCACATCCGCCTCCAGGGACCCAGATGCTGCAACAGAACCTATCCATACATCCAATTCCTCTGATCGTGCTCTTTTGACAAAACCCTGTGATAACTGTCATTAGTACCCTTCATCATCTAGAGGGTCTACCCTGTTTACCGACTTTGATACTTTAGACCACCTTTTTAGGAACCTGTGACCAAACTGATTTCCTATTTTTATTTAAGCGCAGAGAAGAGAGAAAGATTGAGAAATAAGTCTAGAGAATGTCTATTTTAACATCTTGTGATGATACTTAAGGCTATCTTCATTTTTTCAGGCACACCCATTTTCAGGACTCCTACATCTCAGTCTGAATCCTGGAATTATTACAACCCACTCTTATGAGTGGGAGTTGAAAAAGTGAAAAAAAAAATCTTCTACATCCAGCTTTGGTTCTTCTGAACACCACCAGTCCTGTAGGCTTAATTAAAAACAAAGAAGCAAAAAAAAAGCAAAGAAAAAAAACATAAGGGATGACAGAGTCACTGGCTTAACAGCACTCAAATTCTCTGCCAAGACACAGAATTCTTTCTGTTCCTGCCTATTTTCCCCAGACACCTCCACCTCCTCTTCCCCATTAAACTAAACCAATATGTTCACACAGTTAAGCGTTCCAGTAACTTGGTCAATATAAAATATTCATAGTACCTCCAAATCTATCAAATTAGGATAATTATTCCCTCCCAATTCAAGAGACATAAAACATCAGAGGACTGCAAGTGCATTGACGCTGGCAACTCCGTAAGATTGTCCTCTGTGGAAGAATTAAGAACTAAATCATGAGGGCATTTAATGATAGCACGGTCCAGATTTCATCACGTTTTACCACTTTCAATGGTTGGAGATGTTCAAACAAGGTGTCACAAACCCTACTTAACACCTAAAATTTTGTTAGGCAAAACTGAATGAATACAAATCAGAACATATGGAGCATTTCTTCTGTCTTTCTTGATGCAACCCACAGAAGTGATTAGCTTGGCTTCTGACCAATTTGACATCTTGACAAATTAGTCAGTTCCTCAGAAAAAGGATCTCAACTATTACATGTTTAGGCAATGCAGGTTAATTTGATTATTACTCAACTCTTCTCCCACTCCCAATTATTCAAACCTCTACAATAAAGTGAAAAACAAGAGGTCTTTGCACATCTATAACAACACACAATTCACATCAAAAGAATATGTGAAAAAGCCTGCTGGCAACTCAAGTTGCCACCAACCCTTGTTGTCAAGATGTCTGTGACTGTGGGCCTACTAAATCATCAGAAAAACATTCAAATAAAGTGATTTCAAAGCCTTCAGGACTAAAAAGCTATTGTTAGCATTCAAACTTCCCGAGATCAGTATTCACGTAAGCTTTCACTAGAAATACTATAGAGGCACCCTGGTTCCACTTACCACTTAGTTTCCTAGACCACAAATGGTCTGCACACAGTTGAAAAAAATCACCAGTGTAATCCATTTCAAAAATCATTTCCTGAGTTCATACTACAGAAACAGAACACGTGTGATGGAAATGAAAAATATATTCTCTGTGCTGGGGGAAAAAAATCCAGAATGTACTTAAAATAGGAGCTAAACCAGACTACTTAGAACAACCCTATGGTTAGGGTCACAAGTACCATTTAAACTCACTCGCTGACACTAACTTGCATAATTTGCACCCTCAGGCACAACATGGCTAAGACAGAGCTTTCAGTGTTCATCCCAGTACTGTTTCTATCAACTCCTCCAAAGTCCTTACCCTGAGACCTATATTTAAGTCTTACCTAGGTTCCTACCTCACTTATTAGGTAATTTTTTTTCCTTTGGACTTCACAGAAATCTGCTCCACATACATCCTCTTACAACCCTGCTACACAATAATCATTCTACTATGTCACAATGACAGCATCTGTCTTTTCTACATCATTCTGCCTCCTTTCTCTATCAACAAACTTACTGGGGTTTGGTTTCAAAGTCTTCAGACTCAGCTACAAAATGCCAAGTCCTGCTTCTGATCCATACTTAATCAAAACCTCTGCCATAGGCGGCTTTAAAAAAAAAAAAGAGGAAAGAAAAAAACAGTTTCAGCCTACCACCTTTGAGTTCTATCCCTGGCTATCCTTCATGTTTGACAGCCATCACCAAGAAACACTGGTAAAGCTACTTTGTCATACGCCTCAAAAACCTCCCCTACCTCTCCTCTGTCACAAGATTTCCCAAAGGTTAGGCTGCTGTACACAAATAACACATCATTATAACCTCATTTCAGCTCCTTGTCCTTCCGGATTTCATAAACTCTGAGGCACAGACAATTTTAGCTCTGTGTTTGCACAGCACCTACCACAGCGAGGTCTTGGTCAAAGAGTGTCCTACAAAGTAAACAGAGTTGCATGGACACATAAACAGTAATCTCAGCAATTCCAGCACTAAGACTTGGCAGACGTTTAGCATGTGATTCACAGTCTATTTACCCTAGAACATCTCATTCTTACCTTCAAACAAAAATCACATACACGCAAATCCATTTTTTAAGTTAACCCCCCCAATCTTTCAGATCACCTTCAGCAAAAACACACCACTACTAAATCTTTGCTCCATTTATTACCTACAGAATCAAAGAGCCAACAAATCTGTGTAACCATCTACTACTAACAGAAGCAGCCTTGATGTCTTTAAGATGAGCAACCAACAGTTTCAGTAGGTTTGAGCTTCACATTAAAAATGGAAGTTTTAGTTAGCTAACAATATCTTATTGCCTAAGAGAAGGGAGGTTTACTGGAAGTCTTCAAACTGTGAGGACAGGACAAGATGTTTATGAGAAGCCTGAAGTACTCTGACCATAGAAAGATGCAACAAAGAGATGTGATCTAAGGAGAAATTAAAATACAGCTCATCAGTGGGGTAGGTAGGGAACAGGAAATGCTAGACAAGACTAGGACAACATCAGATGGAGTGTTTTGCATGGGATGAGAGAAGATTAAAAGCAGTGTCAATAATTTTGACTCATGTATCCAGAAAGAACGCAATCTAATCTTCTCCTATTTATACCTACATGACAGTTAAGACATCTTCTCCCTGCATAACACTTACCATTGCCAATTTTCTCATGCTGGCTACCTTGGTGGTTTGATATTTCTAACATTAGAAGGTAAGAAAAACACAGAACACAACAAGGTGCATGGGGTTGTTATTTTACAACACATGTCAAAGCACCTCCACAATGCCTTTTAGTTGGAATGGCAATTATATTAACTACTCTGTGAAAATGTTTTAAGATTTCTTTGTAATTTATTTTTACATATTACAACCTGTAGAAAAATTTTTGTTGTTTCTTTTTCCCCAGGTGTGCATTTCCCATAATGCACACATACTTTAAGTTATAAACCACTGCAAGTTTGACCCAATGTCACAGGCTAACTACCCTTCAAACCGTTAACCCATTTGGCATGACTCTGCTAAACCAGGACTTTATTTTCTTCCAGATTATTAGTAAAATCTTTCATTAGAGTATTTGAGCAAGTATTTTCCATTTTAAATAATGTTAATAAAGTGTTGGGAAACCATTAAAAGGACTATACGGAAGCAACCAATAGAGAAATAGGAAAACACTTCAAAGCACAACTTAACAGCATATACTGCCCCTAGTCCATCATTACCGCTCACCATAACAGCCTTTACCACTACTACAAGTGCTGTACACCACAGAACCCACAACCATAGCTCTCTTCTCTCAACCAACAATACCAACAAAACATAGCAGAGGTAAAGTCCTGCATATTCCACAGCACAAGTACTACAGCAGCAATTTTCAAGTTCTGTAGCAAAGTGGATATATTCATTTTCTTATGAAATACCTCTAGTTTTTATCACCATGAGTGCCAGTACTGGTAGACAATATCTCATTATCACACAATTTTTTTTTATTACTTTCTACTACTGTTTCTAGGTATAGACTTTTTTCAAGCATGTTTTCCAGCCAAGACTTCCCTATTAACTTTAAGCTACTGCCAAATTTCAGAAGATCTGGAAGTTTCTGTCCACACATGAATTTCTTACAAGACGCTTGCAAAACAAGTGTATGGATTTGCAAGTCACTTTACTGATGGTGAGCCAGCTGCTTGCCTAATCGGCACGCCTGCAGTTCCAAACCTTGTGCTGCCACTGCCCAGCTGACAGGCCCAATAAAGAAAGGTATGGGATGTGGGCGAAGCCAACAGCGATGCAGTGAAGGAAGCACTTGGTATTAAAAGTAGCTTTCAGTGACACACTCACATATTTAAGTTAGACACCACTGTCTTCTAACCTCCGAAGGAAGAAAAATCAACCCCTCCACACTGAAGGCAAAGGTTAATTCTGTAGCTCCATCGGTTCAGACAATAAGCTCACACTGTAGAGAGTCTGAACAGCCTGAGGGTGGATAAAGCTGCAGAGTTTGCACTTTACTAGACATCTGATAAACTAATCCCCATCAAGGCAACCTGCCTGTTTGAGCTCTCATAACTAACAGAATTCAACAGCATCCTTAGTTAAAAATCAGCTGAAAGAGCAGCCAACCAAACAGCACAAATTCAGAGACAACCTGACTGCATTAGCACAGACACTCTCAGAACCACTTTTCTGTGATCCACAGGTAGCCCAAACCTACCACAGTATCAGGCAACATCTCCCTCCACCACAACACGTATTAGGGAAGCAGCTTTTAAGACCTAACTTTCCAACTCCCAGAATTATGCTGCTGTGTTATTCTCCACGGTACTTAGATTGCCAACCTACAGTTATCTATCCCAGCTACCTTGCTATAAAGTAAGGTTTGAGTTCAGGCTCTCCGTCCTGTACATGCAGTCCCATGGAAGAGCAGCACATGCCTGCTACGTTACAAATGAGTCTCCCTTACAGTGAAAATCTGACAAGTAACAAGTAGATGCAGGTAGGTCCTGGGAAGAGAAGGAAACAAGGCAATTAAGAGCAGCCACAAAAAAGCTCAGTTCTACAACTGCCTTGAAAAGTGCCAAACTGACAGCCTTAGGAATAAGAACTGCACATGGCCCAAGCTATCATTAATGAAACAGCAATACCAGCTTCATCTCTGCTCTCCGACTTTAAATTATCAATACTTTTTGAGATTTTGTTTTTCTGAGTTTAAGGAACCATTAGGTTTGAGTAAAACTGTGAATGCAGGTATTGAACTTCAACATTTAGATTTTTTCTTTACAAACTTCTTAGTATTTCCTTGTGTTAGAGAATGGACCCACTGCTTCAGGAGCCACAAGCCTCACAGGAAGGGATGCTGGCTTTTGGGCAGACAGAAGGAGCCTTCCTTTTGTCAACTTACATCAAACTATCTATGGATTTCTACATCTAAACCATTGTGGTCCTCTCTTCTTTCCTTGCCTCCTCTGCTGATTGACCCATACACTCTAGTTCCTGTATGTGCCTGCCCAGTCTTTCCATAAGCACTGATCAAAGAAAGCTCAAGAACTGATCAAAAGGTTTTCAGCAAATAAAAAAAAGAAAAAATTAAAATATGTTCATTTCCATTCTTTCCCCCCTCCAAATAGTGGCCAACTCAGTCCTAAGATCCCTAAGGGCCATTCTGCATGTCCTTACATTATCCTCTTCTCAACTGAAGACATACTTCTTAAAGCGTAGGCATGCTAAACTCCAGACCAAAACCAGACTTCTGTAAGAAAGGAAGGAAAAACACAGACATCGAACTAATTGCTCGTTTCCATTGAAGCACTAACTCTTTCAAATATACCAGTAAACACTCCTGAAATCACAAGTACCTGGGTACCTGGAAATGGGTAGACTACCATAACATAAAACACGTTAGAAAAAAAACATAAAAGGGTATTGAATGCCATCCTTTTTCCTCAGCCACCGAACCTAAGAACCCTCTGAAGATACAGACTTCATCCATTTCAAAGGTACCAACTGAAGAGCCCTATTAAGTTCGGCCATCACTCAGCTCTTTATTGCTCATTATTTTAGCAGAAAAGCAACATATGAGCAAACTTAAGACTTAACTTGTATTCTGTTTATCACATTTGAAACCAGTCAGCGTGCAGCGATCAACTTTGACGTGTTACTGAAACATGAGCCATGCTCAAATGTATTAGAAAGCCAAAATATTTTAAAACAATACTAAAAATTAGATAACAGAAAAATCCATTCAATGTCAAAAAAATTTGACAGAAAAAATATGCCAAAGTGTACACACACATCTCACCTTACCTGAACAAGACACTATTACAGAACTCAAAAAAACAGATTTAGTGTCAGCAAGCCATTTTTCCAAGTGTCAACAGAAAGCCAAGTCTTTCCATTGTAATATATAAAAATCTTTATTATGCTTTATTAAAGTACTACATTCAGTTGCAAAAGAAACCATCTGATGGAATTATAAAGTAAGTTAGTCAATGAATAATTTATCAAACAAGATTTTTCATTTTACATTTTATGTAGTCTTAGGCCTGACTCTCACTAAGTTGAAATTTTGTAAAAAGCTATAAGTAACAACAGGAACAGATTAATCTAGACTACAAATTCCTAAAGGAAAAATATGGTACAAAGTAACAAAGCACTTGAAACATTTTCTATATATACAATGATATTGAAATTTCTTTCAATGAGTCAAAATTGATGATCTCTTAAAAGATCATGCAGAAGGAGACAAGTACCCCATTACAGAGAAAAGCTACCCATCAAATTAAGAAGTCTTAAACAGGCAGACCAGTTATCCTCAGGGTACTCAGCCCCCTGAGCTGGAAGACGGGGACAGCGAGCAGGATGAACCCCCCGTAATCCAAGAGGAAGCAGTCAATGACCTGCTACGCCACCTGGACGCTCACAAGTCTATGGGGCCGGATGGGATCCACCCGAGAGTGCTGAGGGAGCTGGCGGAAGAGCTTGCCAAGCCACTCTCCATCATCTATCAGCAGTCCTGGTTAACAGGGGAGGTCCCAAACGACTGGAGGCTTGCCAATGTGACACCCATCCACAAGAAGGGCCGGAAGGAGGATCCAGGGAACTACAGGCCTGTCAGCCTGACCTCGGTGCCAGGGAAGATTATGGAGCGGTTCATCTTGAGGGCGCTCACAAGGCATGAGCGGGACAACCAGGGGATCCGGCCCAGCCAGCACGGATTCATGAAAGGCAGGTCCTGCTTGACCAACCTGATCTCCTTCTATGACCAGGTGACCTGCCCAGTGGATGAGGGAAAGGCTGTGGATGTGGTCTACCTGGACTTCAGTAGGCCTTTGACACTGTCTCCCACAGCATTCTCCTAGAGAAGCTGGCGGCTCACGGCTTAGACAGGTGTACTCTGCGCTGGGTAAAAAACTGGCTGGATGGCTGGACCCAGAGAGTTGTGGTGAATGGAGTTCAATCCAGTTGGCGGCCGGTCACGAGCGGTGTTCCCCAGGGCTCAGTACTGGGGCCAGTCTTGTTCAATACCTTTATCAATGATCTGGATGAGGGGATTGAGTGCACCCTCAGTAAGTTTGCAGACGACACCAAGTTGGGCGGGAGTGTTGATCTGCTCGAGGGTAGGAAGGCTCTGCAGAGGGACCTGGACAGGCTGGATCGATGGGCCCAGGCCAACTGTATGAGATTCAACAAGGCCAAGTGCCGGGTCCTGCACTTCGGCCACAACAACCCCATGCAACCCCTGTAGGCTTGGGGAAGAGTGGCTGGAAAGCTGCCCAGCAGAAAAGGACCTGGGGGTGCTGGTCGACAGCCGGCTGAACATGAGCCAGCAGTGTGCCCAGGTGGCCAAGAAGGCCAATGGCATCCTGGCCTGTATCAGAAACAGTGTGGCCAGCAGGAGTAGGGAAGTGATCATGCCCCTGTACTCAGCACTGGTGAGGCCGCACCTCGAATACTGTGTTCAGTTTTGGGCCCCTCACTACAAGAAGGACGTCGAGGTGCTGGAGCGTGTCCAGAGAAGGGCAACGAGGCTGGTGAGGGGTCTGGAGAACAAGTCTTATGAGGAGCGGCTGAGGGAACTGGGACTGTTTAGCCTGGAGAAAAGGAGGCTGAGGGGAGACCTCATCGCTCTCTACAACTACCTGAAAGGAGGTTGTAGCGAGGTGGGTGTCGGTCTCTTCTCCCAAGTAACTAGCGATAGGACGAGAGGAAATGGCCTCAAGTTGCGCCAGGGGAGGTTTAGATTGGACATGAGGAAAAAATTCTTTCCTGAAAGAGTGGTTAAACGTTGGAAGAGGCTGCCCAGGGAGGTGGTTGAGTCCCCATCCCTAGAGGTATTTAAAAGACGAGTAGATGAGGCACTTAGGGACATGGTTTAGTGGGCATGGTGGTGTTGGGTTGACGGTTGGACTCAATGATCTTAGAGGTCTTTTCCAACCTTAATGATTCTATGATTCTAAGTGGTCATGACATCATCTAAAAATATTCACGTCATGTTCTGACCTATATACAAATGTCAAAATATGACAGTATACAGAAGGATCAGGTATATTTAGGACAGTCCACCTGGATTAATAGTTAGCAAGCCAGAAGTATTTCACTACCACCCCCCCACCTTTTTTTTTTTTTTTTTTTAAAGCTTTACTCACTGCTTAACTGTTATTAAATACATCACCACCGAGGTTTGACCAACACCTGGGTATACTAAATATAAATGGACCTGCAATAGACAATTTGGTTACCATAACTGGGAAAAAAAAGAGTCAATATACTCCAGTGGAAAAATAAATTTTTACAATTTAAACCTCATTTTAAATGTTACTTTATTTCCTGAAAAAATTTAAACTCAACTTGACAGTATTAAATCTATTCAGAACAACCTGCAGAAAGGAAATCATGTAAAGATAGGTGTCTCGGTGCAGATAGCTATTTAAGATATGCAAACAAACTGCACACTCTTTGGAATAATCTGGTTCAAACAGACATTTATTTGGACAGGGTTGGTAGGGACTGACAGACAGAACAGATACCTCTGAGTCTCTCGGGTTAAGAAACACTAAAGGAAAATTGCCACATTTATATGCTCCAAGAGAGGAGTATGTAGTACAGCAGAGCTAATAAAATCATGAGTGGCATGTAAATGGCAAGCAAGGGGTGACTGCTGACTTGCACCTCACAATGCAGGAACCAAAGCATGTCTGAAACAACAGCAAGCAATCCTGAGTGCAACGCGCAGTTAAAGCCTCACCTTTCTTTAACACAGGATGTTGCAAAGTTCACAGGGATTCAAAAAGGTTTCCTACAAATTCATTTAGGAAAAATCCAGCAAGGGCTACAAAACCCAAAGACCTCTGCTGGAAAAAGTCCCTGAGCTCCAAATCACCGTAAGGAAACACTGAGGAAGTACAGCTATGTGCCAGAATTGTAGAGGTATGATAGCTAAATGTCACAACAACAGCTCTTAAGACGACAGTTCATTCATGTTCAGTCTTCAACTACATCAGCTTCTGTATTTTTGACTGAAATGTTGGCACTAGATCACTGTTAGCTCCAAATTCTTTAAATATCACTGTGGGTTTATAGCCCAAAAGTCATTAACCTCTCCCCTAGAAACTGCTCACACCACGCCTTGCTTGCACATATTCGCTCCTGCCTTTGATGATGACCAAGGCTGCGAAACTGAAGTCTTCAAGTTTTGCTTTAGGAATCATAGAATCATTGAGGTTGGAAAAGACCTCTAAGATCTTTGAGTCCAACCGTCAACCCAACACCACCATGCCCACTAAACCATGTCCCTAAGTGCCTCATCTACACGTCTTTTAAATACCTCCAGGGATGAGGACTCAACCACTTCCCTGGGCAGCCTCTTCCAACGTTAAACCACTCTTTCAGGAAAGAAATTTTTCCTCATGTCCAATCTAAACTTCCCCTGGCGCAACTTGAGGCCATTTCCTCTCGTCCTATCGCTAGTTACTTGGGAGAAGAGACCGACACCCACCTCCTTTCAGGCAGTTGTAGAGAGCGATGAGGTCTCCCCTCAGCCTCCTTTTCTCCAGGCTAAACAGTCCCAGTTCCCTCAGCCGCTCCTCATAAGACTTGTTCTCCAGACCCCTCACCAGCCTCGTTGCCCTTCTCTGGACACGCTCTAACACCTCAACGTCCTTCTTGTAGTGAGAGGCCCAAAACTGAACACGGTATTCGAGGTGCAGCCTCACCAGTGCCGAGTACAGGGGCACGATCACTTTCCTACTCCTCCTGGCCACACTATTTCTGATACAGAATAACTAGGATGCAAGAAAAACTACGGATTAATGACAAACTCCAGTCTAAGACTTCACTACTAATTTCCTGTCAGTCTTTCTCCAAGATTTGATTTACTAACCGAACAGTTTAAATCACGTATTTCCTATGATTATCCAAACAAGTTTCTTTGTCTGTTTGATAACGGCTTTTAGGTTGTTTTGTTTATTTTTGAAAGGTAGTAAATTTACATTCTGTGTTTTTCAGGAAAGAAGAAAAGCCAAGACCACCAAAAAATAAGGAAATAAGCTGGAGGACTGTTTCAAAACAAACCATCTTTGCCAATGCTCCTCCAAAATACAGCTTTCCAGTCCCTCCTCGCCAGACATGCAGGACTAAAGAGATTTGACTTGAGCCACCTGGCAATGACTCAGCAAGTGCTCTCTTTCACAGAGCAATCATACTCCAGATTTTAAACCATCATTTTACTAAAGAGCCCCGTTCCCTTAGCAAAAAAGTAAAACCCTGGTGAGTCAACCCAACTACTAAGTCAGCAGTGTCTACCTGTGTTGTCATACACAGCAGTAAGTTACCTGCAGTGAAGCCTAACTACAATCATTTCAACATCTACATTAATTACAGTGCTGATCAGAACACTCAAAAAGATCATATTTATGCAGAAATATTTCATGCCTCAGTAAAATATTGCATATGAGGTGTATGCATTTTAACATATAGATGCTTAAGTTTCCCTCAAAGCATTTGATTTCACATCTATTGTGAAAGTTGCTAAGCCACTATCCATCGTATTTGAGAAGTCGTGGCAGTCCAGTGAAGTTCCCACTGACTGGAAAAGGGGAAACATAACCCCCATTTTTAAAAAGGGAAAAAAGGAAGACCCGGGGAACTACAGGCCAGTCAGTCTCACCTCTGTGCCTGGGAAGATCATGGAACAGATCCTCCTGGAAGCTATGCTAAGGCACATGGAGGACAGGGAGGTGATTCGAGACAGCCAGCATGGCTTCACCAAGGGCAAGGCCTGCCTGACCAACCTAGTGGCCTTCTATGATGGAGTGACTGCATCAGTGGACATGGGAAGGGCTACCGATGACATCTATCTGGACCTCTGTAAGGCCTTTGACAACATCCTTCCCTCTAAACTGGAGAGGTATGGATTTGATGGGTGGACTGTCCGGTGGGTGAGGAATTGGTTAGATGGTCACATCCAGAGGATAGTGGTCAACGGCTCAATGTCCAGATGGAGGTTGGTGACGAGTGTCAGGGGTCCGTATTGGGACCAGTACTGTTTAATATCTTCATCAATGACATAGACAGTGGGATCGAGTGCACCCTCAGCAAGTTTGCAGATGACACCAAGCTGAGTGGTGCGGTCGACACGCCAGAGGGACGGGATGCCATCCAGAGGGACCTGGACAAGCTCGAGGAGTGGGCATGTGTGAACCTCATGAGGTTCAACAAGGCTAAGTGCAAGGTCCTGCACCTGGGTCAGGGCAACCCCCAGTATCAATACAGGCTGGGGGATGAAGGGATTGAGAGCAGCCCTGCCGAGAAGGACTTGGGGGTACTGGTGGATGAAAAGCTGGACAGGAGCCAGCAATGTGCGCTCGCAGCCCAGAAGGCCAATCGTATCCTGGGCTGCATCAAAAGAAGCATGGCCAGCAGGTCGAGGGAGGGGATTCTGCCCCTCTACTCTGCTCTGGTGAGACCCCACCTGGAGTACTGCGTCCAGCTCTGGAGCCCTCAGCATAAGAAAGACACGGACCTGTTGGAGCGGGTCCAGAAGAGGGCCACAAAAATGATCAGGGGGATGGAACACCTCTCCTCTCCTATGAAGAAAGGCTGAGAGAGTTGGGGTTGTTCAGCCTAGAGAAGAGAAGGCTTTTGGGGAGACCTTATTGCAGCCTATCAGTACTTAAACTGGGCTTCTAAAAAAGATGGGGGCAAACTTTTTAGCAGGGCCTGTTGTGACAGGACAAGGGGGAATGGCTTTAAACTAAAGGGGGGGGGGTAGATTTAGACTAGATCTAAGGAAGAAACTTTTTACGCTGAGGGTGGTGAAACACTGGCACAGGTTGCCCAGAGAGGTGGTGGATGCCCCATCCCTGGAAACATTCCAGGTCAGGTTGGCCGGGGCTCCGAGCAACCTGATCGAGTTGAAGATGTCCCTGCCCACGGCAGGGGGGTTGGACTAGATGACCTTTAGAGGTCCTTTCCAACCCAAACTATGATTCTATGAATTCCAAAACTTGCCTTTGCAAGTAAGTATAGCATCAACAGACATCAAATGATCATGTTACAGGTTATTTTGAACATATATTTCCTTATTCAAGTGAAAGAATAAATTATTCATACTAAGTGAATAAATATCATTAATTCAACTGCAGTACAAAATCCCTGCATTACAGCTGAGCAAGTTAGGACACATTTACTAGTTACAGTGACTGCAACTCTCACAAAGATATTTAAGCTAGTTTTCAACTACTTCATTTAGGCCATGGTCCAGAGACATTTCTCCTGGAAATGGTGCCAGCTTAAGCTGCTCCCACCCTCAGCCATTTGCCTCTGATCGATCCCATACCACCTCCTCAGCCTCAGTACAACTGCTTGAAGTGCCATATGGTGAACGGATCAGGAAACTGCTCAG
The DNA here is from genome assembly GCF_965638725.1 of Aptenodytes patagonicus. NCBI lineage: Eukaryota > Metazoa > Chordata > Aves > Sphenisciformes > Spheniscidae > Aptenodytes > Aptenodytes patagonicus. The sequence goes on from NC_134953.1 coordinate 35,825,262, forward strand.
GGTTAAAAAAATTAAGCCAGCACTGCCACCAAGAGAAATGTCTGTGGAACCACAGTCTCCAAAACTTCTAAAAATGTTGCCATGGGAAGGTAAAGCTAAAAGCCTTAAAGCTTACCCTGCATATTTTGTGCCCATGAAGCTCTGAACAGAGTACATGAATTAGCTCAAACCCAGTTTCTGTATGCACACGGAGGCAACTTCCTCATGAGCAGATTAAGTTGCTCCATTCCACTTAATTCTGAAAAGTGGTAACAGCTGTTTAAAGTAAAAGTGAAACAATTTAAGAAGTCGATGAAAATATTTTTAAGAAAATGACTAGAAAGCAAAACACAGCAAAATCCCCAAAGTTCTGCTGGTTCCCCTGCTCTCATTCCATCTTATAACATGAAAGTTAGCAGTACATGGGAATAACATCAACTAACGACAGTAACTTTCTGGATGAGTCAATATAATGAAGCAACATAGCATTCATTTAGCTTAGAATTCTCCACCAGCTTCAAAGAACAAGCTGGTTATGAGCAGAGCAGGCCTCAGTCCCCACCTAGTAGGGCTAGGAGGGAAACCATCCCTGCAGCAACACTGAATGTCAGTGCTCAAAGCATGAAAGCAGGCAATAACAGCACATCATAGCGGTGTCTCTTCCGAGACAACGACCTTATTGCCAACTTCAAGTAAACTTCTCAGATGATCAATACTTACTTTCTTCCAGCAAAAGCAGAAGCAGCTTACTGAATCCTCCTGAAAGGGAAGGTCAAGCCTGATGCCAGCAGAAATTCAAGATCACCAATGGAACTAAGCATCTCTACAATTCACTGATAGTAGGATCAGAAGAAGGTTGAGCTTAGTACCACTTTTAAAATTCACTCAATTTGACATTAAAGAACAGTTTTGCTGTTCTCAAGCAGGTTTTGAGGTCTTTTGGCATGTGCACAGAAAGAACGGCTTCCTACAAAATGACTACTCATCCTTCAAAACTCTTTAAGATGGCTATGCCCTGTTTTTTTGAGACACCTCCAAAGATTCACACAAAGTTCTGCAATGAGAAAAATTTGATGTAATGTGAATGTGGAATAATACATTATTTGTATGCATGGCATATAAAAGGCAAAAGCGAATGCTTTTTTGATTAAGAAAATACCTGATATATCTTCCTTAAAGCCTCCTGAAAAATTTAAGTATAGGATCAAACCTTCCTTTTTCCATATTTCATTCACTACTGCATACTTTGCAACTATGCAGCAAAGTAATAAACTGATTAATCCCTAGCTCAGGACACCTAAGTTCTGTTTGCAATCTTGAAATTCAAATAAACCTTCCTCAAAATCTATCAGTCTAAGTGTATTTACTTGCTGATCTACATCGTATTCAGGTTTCTATTAGTACAAAAGCAAAGAGGAGGGAAGGGCAGAGTATAAAGCATTGAATCTTTGCAGTCAATTTCACAGGAACACTCCTGTGTTTGATCTTTTTGTCAAATTACTATGAAAGAGATACTCCTTCCTGAACACTAACTGAACTAACTCTGGAAGACAGATTAGGTGACATTCACAGGCACAGGATGACAAGCTCAATCTTATTAGAAACACAGAAAGGAAATAGGAAGTTTTCTTTACTGCTGAGCCAAGAAAAGATTGCCCAGCTGATATGCACCAAAACTTACAAGTCCTTTGCTGGCTTCGATACTGATACAGAACAGTAGAAACAACTGAAAATGGTCTAAATCCCTGTTGCATTTTGAGCTTCTCCCACTCCTTTCAAACCAACTTCAAAACACACACAAAATTCATCCTACAACACCACTCCTTGTCTGGATCCAGAGGTAGCAGTGACATGATAAACTCTGGCATGTTTTTAGCATCATCTCCAATAGTTGGAGTAAATAACGTGACAGGTTCCTCACCAACAACTTGCTCTTCATCTTTAACCCAGATGCTGGTACAGAAATATGTAGTATTTTTAAATTCCACTAGCCACCACCAAGCTACACACAACTAGTTTAAAGCATATTTCTGTATCTTCCAGCTTATTTCAGGGTTAACAAGTAAAAGCTGCAGAGCATGTACTTCTAAAATAAGAAATGAAAAAGTCTATTTCATTTTTAAACAGATTAGGTCAAATGTGTTCAAAAAATTCATATATTCAGTTTCTCCTTGAATACTAGCTTAGTGAAAAGAGAAGACAATGCAAAACACTGCACTAAAAATCAATATATGGCAGAAAACAAATGTAACCTACAGAAGTGCAATTCTGTGCCTGCATGACAAAGCCATACTGCATTCAGAAAGTTTGGGAATGCAGAAGCAGGAAGATTAAAACAATTACAGGTGGTAAAAAGACTGGGTAAGAACAGCTCCACACACAGCAAAAGCAAATTTAACTTCATCTTTTAGTGAGAAACTCTCAGCATATGAAGTACTTCTCTAAAATATCTTCTTTTATTTTCAAATCATCAGCAATTATTTCAAATTATTTTCATGTTATCTGTAATACAGTACTGATAAGTTTCCATTACATTCTGTGAACTTCCATTTTACTGTTAAGCAAGGGCAAATTCAGTTAAAACAGACACATGAAGTCTGCCGCTGTTCTCTTCAAATGGTTTTACCAAACATAGTGAATTTTTAACAATTCCTTGTTTGCAGATTACTGAAGGTGAGATACTAAAAAAATACAATTTAACAAAACTATTTATGTATTATTTCCCTCACTGTATCTTACCAATTTTACTGTAAATAAAAGTGAAACAACTGCTTCAAACTATCGCTAATATTTAGGTTTTTATGAAGGATATCTAACATGGTGATTTATTGCCACAATATATTTCCCTATGCACTTACTAGATGTCACATCTGCCTATCGTAAGACATTAAAGACTACCAAAGTACTCAATTCTTGATTTTGTATTCCAATCCATGGATGTCATGGCAGCAAAATTCACACATCAATAAATACACAATTACAAGTCACTGCAACTTATAACTATACTTTTTATTAAGGGTTGCACATTATGTGTTTAAAAGCTTATTTCCATTTTCTCTTTCATGTGGAGAAAACAGACCGGAAAGTATGACTATATTCAATGTAACTGCAGGACCATGAAAATTCAGAACTCTGAAGCACTTTCAGTAAGCGAAATAATTTTAATAATTTGATTTATATTTTTAAAAATTTACTCCTCTAAATAATCACTTTTTAAGCACAATATAGAAAAACACCTCTCCCACCACCATGTCACATCTTGGCAGTAGTGATTAAACAGACATTTTGCAACCTGTGGCCGGAAAGCAATTCTTATGGGACAGCAAAGACCAGGGAGATCATATGGCGTTGACTCCACCCCTTTCCTCCTGGCCGTTTCTTTATTTGCCCAGAGTTATCACTGCAATCAGAGCAGCACACAGGCTTTTCCAGGCAGTTAGCAGTAAGGAAAAATAGAGTTCCCAGCTTCCTCCAATAACACCCGCTGTTACTTAAGCAGAAAAACAGTTATGAATTCTCTCAATGACTAGTGAAACACACACACGTATATATACACACAAATATATATATAAGTATAGGAAACTTTTTTGCTTGTGTTTTTATTTTTAAATAAATGCTCTTCATGCAACAGGAATGTTCAAGAATGAAAGATCAAGAGGTCTAACTATCAAGTTGTGACTCAGACCATGAAAATCATCAAGAAAACTCCTGGATTAAATTGTATCTATTGTTCAGATTGTACCTGTATAGCAGGCGGTTTTAAACATCTGTAAATGTTACAGGATGACTAAGAAAGAGGCACGGGTTCCAAATCCTGGCAAGAAGGATCTGCATGTAATGGCAAGAGCATTCATCTTCCAGAAGACCAATAGTACTCACAACCAGTGCCAGTTGTTCTCACCATTTTCCCCCACTAGCGGTAAATTAATAGGAAAGCTGAGGAAGGCAAGATTTCCATAAAATAGTGGGAGAAAAGACACTTTGGTACTGTTCTCTTCCTTTGTAAAAAAAAAAAAAAAAAAAAAAGCCAACAAAAAACCCCCCACAAAACATTTTAAGAAAAAACAGAGACTACGTATCAGCTATGTTGCAATCATGAAAAGTATAAGGAAAGAGTCATTTAACATACTTTCCTGGAGTAGGAGAGACCAATCAGGAAGAAAATACTGGATAACTGAGTTCTTTTCTTCATTTTCTTACCAGGACAATAATTTCAACCATGAAAATATTCATTAATTTAGTTATGAAAACACAATCATGAAACAAACTTAGCAGCATATGAAAACTGGAGTCTTCATTTGCTTGCTCACCAGCAGAGAGCAGCTAGTCCAGCCTTCAGGTCTGGAGTTCCCAATTTAATGAGTAGTCCTGTTTACAGGAGAACTAATGAAGCTTGGTTTCCTGCTGATTTGCTCCTAGAAGCCCTGTGGCCACTTAACATTAATTACGTCAGTTGCCTCTAAGCTTGCCCATGTCTCCCTAAGATCCTTCACCTCATAAAACACTCCATATATTCCCATATATGTCCCTATATTCCCATATCCAAATACTCATTCTTGCTCTCATGCTTTTGTTAATGCTCAGCTCTTTCTTGTGCCCTTAAACCCACCTTTACATACCATCAGCTCCATCCCCCCCATCACGTACCTATCTCTGTACGGTGCTAAGCAAGAGGCAGCATATGCTGTAGCTGGTTTGAAGCCCAGTGCATGCTGGTTGGCCAGCTGGAGACCGCCTCTTTGCTTCCAGGAGGAGTGCACAAAATGCCGTGACCTCCTTGCCTTTATGGTTTTTGGGAGGAGGGCTCTCACGGCCCCTCAGCTGTCAGCTTTCACAGACTGGGGGAAGGTAATCTTTCTCAGACTTCTCCCTGCTCTTAAATTGGTTGAAACTGACTGGGGGGTTCACACTTATTAAGGAAGAAAAGACACAAAGGCAATGTAAATGATACTTCCTTCCAAAGCCAGGATTAAAAGCTAACTCAGTTCTGGTCATTTGCAAAGCATCTTGAAAATGCCCACTGCTGCCCTCCTCCCTTCCTGCAGCTGAGGGCATCTTCTGTATTTCTGCAACATCCATCCCACTCAGAGGGATCAGGAATACACAAAATTGAAAAAGTCGATTTCAACATTTTTATGCTGCACCCTGTGGACAGCAATGAAACTGTCAACAAGAATTACCATTTCACTCCACTGACAAGTTGCAGAAGGCTCTGGAGCTATTCATAGGGATGGCCACCTCAAAATGAAAGCCATGGAAGGATAACAGCAGCACTCACTCCATCTAGGATAGTACACATGGAACCAGGGCTCACAGAAAAATGCCCTTGTCCTTCACTGGGGGCAGGAGAAGAGGATATTCATGTTAGCAAATATCAACTAACAAGAGGTTAATGTTAATTACAAATGCAAAAGGAGAGCCTAACCCACAGAAACTACCTGTTGCTAACAAAAACCTTATTGTTTCTTCCTCTACTCACTCCCTGTGTGATTTATACTTGTTTGTGCCTTAGGGACAGAGAACAGGTAACACGAATTATATATATATTGCACTTAGAGGGGGCAATGATGCTCCAGTAGTTAAGTACTAGTCTGGGACTCGTTAAACCTAGATAGTATTTCCAAAACCTTCCCAGGCTTCCAGCACTCCTAGGTGCCTAGGAGTATACCTACTATAGCATAATGCAGTGCTGCTATCTCAAAAACCAGAAGGAATATGGCCACGTTAGCACTGCACTGCACCCAGGCTGAAGTGCAGGCTGGAGCATCCATCCTGCTTCTCAGGTAGTTTGGATCTATCCAAGTGGTGCTCCACTATGACACATAAGCATACCCTTAGTCATCCTGCCTCAGAAACCAGCCACAACATGACAGTTCTTCCTTAAATTACCAGGAATTGTAATGAAAGAGTATCTGAACAGAAAAACACTTGGATACCAAAGTCAGGAAGAGGAGCAAGTACTTACAGTAGGCAGCATACGTTACCTATTTAACATAACAGATACAACCCCTGAAATGCCTCGGTTTAGCACCCCTTCTCTCTTTATGTCACCTCTGCCCCTAGAGTTTACAAGTTATGGCTCTGACTTGTAAATGTTAGTAAATACCTCCTTAAACATTACTCAGTGTTTCCATAATTGTATATAGATTCTAGAGAATACTACCCTGCAAGAATAACATCCAAAATAGGTTCTAAAAATAAAGCATTCTAGATGATTCTCACACATAACCAAAGGTTGAAAACACAGGCCATTTCATAAAGGGCATGAACAGCACGCTAGTTGAATTATAGCTGAAGAGTGGAAAAAAACCAACCCACAATATAGTAAAAAAAAGTAGCATTTCAAGTGTCACATACATTCTGTTTCTAAAACAAAGCTTAAAGCCTGGGATGTACGAAAGCAAGAATTCTTAATTTTGTGAATCACACTTCTCACATCAAGCAATCAGTAATCTCTAAAACCAGGCAATTATTTGCTTGATGAGTTTGTAAAAAAGGCAACGTTCCACCCCGAACCTTGTTCGCCTGTGAACGCCTCCCCCTTACCAGCAGCAGTATGGATTGCCCAGCGCAGTTCGGCGATTCCTTTTTTCAGCCTATGTAATGCCTATTTACACAGTCATGTTATTTTTAAATGCGCTTTCAGAAGCACCAAATAACATAAAAACATGGAAGGAGACAACCACAGCAGTAACATAACACTCGTTAGACCACAGAATTCACAAATAAAATAACGACCAAGTCCACGGAGCACAGTAAAACTCCATTTTACGGATTATGCATTCAGAACGCTAACCCAAGGAAATCCTGGTCGTGCTTCCCCCCCCCCCCCAGTGAGAGTGTGCCTGGGCACAACAGAACATATCCTAGCTCCTTCGCTAACCTCCACGCACATTCCTACACCCCTTAGGAAAACAGTGACAGCGGACATAAAAGGAAGGGAAACAATGACATTCTTTTAATAACAACGTTCGCTACCGCGTCCAGTACGTTAGACACCGTCGGTCAGTGCTACATGACGACAGTTTCTGCATTCCCCTGGAACAGACGCATTCACCCCCAGCCCGAGCTCTGCTGCTCCAGGAGCAGACTGATTTTCCCTCGGTGGCCAGGCCAGGTATTCGCCCTCTCCTACCGCCGCTGCAGCCGGAGACGGCTGCACGGCCAGGAGCCGCATCCGCGCCTTCCGCGCGAGGGGCACGAAGGGGGCCGGGGCCGGAGCCGCCGCCGCCGCCGCCTCCGTCCCCCCACACCGCGGCCGCACACGCCGAGGGGAAACGCGCCTCGCCCCGGCCTCGACCCCCGGCGGCAGCGGCGCGGGCTCCACGTCAGCCGTCCCCGCCGCCAGGGCGCTGACACGCACTTTCCCCCCGCACCCGCCGCCCCCCAGGCGAAGGACTGTGTCACGCCGGGCCCGCCCGGGGCGCCCCGCTGCCCCCCGCCGCCGCAGGCCCCGCGCCGCCGCCTCGGCCCCACCGCAGCCCCCCTGCCCGGCCCGGGACGCGGCTCTTACCGCCAGGTCGGGGCTGTGGGAGTCCCGCTGCGAGACGGCGCGGATGACCCCGGCCCGCCAGCGCCCGCTCTCCGGCGGCTCCTCGCCGCCGCCGCCGACGCACAAGAACCGCTTCCCCACCAGCTCCGGCCGCGTCTCCACCGCCACCGCCATGGCCGCCGCCGCGCAGGCACCGCACCAGCCGCCGAGCCCGCTCCTCTACGGGCCGCCCATGGCGGGAGCGGCGCGGAGCGGGGGCAGGCGCGGGGCTCTTCGCCTCAGCGGCGGGCTCGGTCGGCGCCCCTCGGCCGGGCCGGCGCCGCGGGGCCGCTCCGCCACCGCCGCCAGCAGCCTGACACAAACACCGAGGGGCGGGGGAGGGCCAGGGGCGCGCGCTCGCTCCCTCCCTCGCGCGCTCGCTCACCGCCGCGCTGCGGCCCCGACCACTCCGCCCACGCAGCCCACTGCCATGGAGACCGGCACCACGCGCCGTCTCCCTCCGCCAGGCAGCGCGCGGGGAGGGGGCGAGCGGCCGCCGCCACCGCCGCGCGGCAAAGAGTCCGGCCGCGGCGGCACCGGCACCCGGGCTGGGCGGCACCGGGACCCCGCGGCGACTCCTCCCGCCGGCGGGGCGGGCCGGGGTCGCAGGACGACTGTCCCCCGCGGAGGTCGCCTCCCGCCGGGGGAGCCCCGGACCACCGCCCCCCCGCCTAGCCCCGCGGCGGGGGGAGCACGGCCCGCACCTGCCGGCCGGGGCACCCCCGATGCGGGCGGCTCTGCCCGCCCCGCCAGACGGGCTTCTCGCCGTCTGCGGGAGGCGCAGGGAGAGACCCGGGCACCCTTCCGGCGGCAGCTCCGCGGTGATCTGGCACCGACAACCTCACGTCCAACTCCGGTCCTACGGCGGGATTTCAGGCACAGCCTCTTCTGGGCATTTCCCCTCGCTTTGGTAAGTGGCTGCCCCCCTACCCGGCACGCCCCCACCCTATTTAAGGTGCATGGCTCTGAGAGCTCGGGCTGGTGGGACCACTCCAGGAGCCTGGCACCAGGAGCCCAGGATGGTGGTGATCCCAGTCCTCCACAGGTTGGGAGAGTTAGGACTAGACCTGCCATCAGCAGCGCCTTCTCCCCCCCAATTTAGCTTCTTATTAGCTAAACAAAGACAACCATCCATCTTTCCCTACTGCAAACAAGACCAAAGACCACAGAGTCCTATGGGAATGCACCACTTGCTTAGCCCATCATAAGCTTTTTACAGGCATAACACTTCAGACCTAGAAGACGTTATCTGATGCCATTGAATGCAAGTGAACGGAGGATATCAGAGCAGTCAGCTCGGAGACAGACATGTGCTTCAACCGAGAGCTTGGGTTGTAACACATAACCAAGCCATGTTCTGTAGCAGTTGCTATCAGTTTATTGTTTTTTCCATGAAGCCTATAGTCACACTGTAGTAATGCCATGTTTGCCTTTTAAGAGTTTTTTTCTCTTCATGTTATCTAGAGGTGTAGCTTTCGTGAACTTCTGCCTTTCTTTACTGGTACACTTGCTCTCAAGAGAGGTGGTTAATGATCTCTCATCTAGCACTAGAAAACAAATTTGAATAGTGCACTTTTGAAAATAGATCATGAGGCAAAAGCAATAAATCAAGAGTGCCAACTTAGCACATTCCCATATATTTCAGTGGAACAAATAACTTCTGGTACAAGAGAAGTTAATTAACAGAAAGCAAAAAAACCACCGAAAAATCAATTCATCATTCACCATGACAAGTTCGTTCACAGTATTAGAATAACTTAGAAGACATAACATTTATACAAGAACCTATAGCTGCCTGGCATCCCATTGGCGGTAGACTAGGGATGCATGGAGGCATGCTCCTTAGAAGCTGTAGAAGAAACCACAGTGCGTTTGAGCTAAATGAGTTCTTCATCCACATTTCAAGATAATGCTACAACCGACAAAAAAGTCCTGCAGTCTTGCAGAACGAGCAAAAATTATGTAAGTACAGAGCAGTTATTCATAAAGGGTATAAAAAGAAGTTACAAGAACAACTAAATAAATATTAATCATATCAAAACTCTTTATAGTTTTATTAGATTCCCTCTTGTTTAGCCAAAGAGTAATTTGAGATTATTACTGAATTATACACTTAAGTAGATTACATTAGTGTGCAACAAACCATAAAATATGCCAAAAAAAGCCGAGTTACATGATTCTAATAGACTGAAATTGTGAATTTATCACAGAATACCAAAATATTAAGAATCAAGTATTTTTAATTTGTTCCAAAAATTCCTATCACGAAGTGCTGACACCAGAATTATGTTTTAGTATAGATTAGAAGTCACTAAAGGCTATTGTTCAATGCTGTATCATTTTATAGTTGTTATCACCTGAAAATATCAGTGAGATCAAGTAACATCAACGTTTAGGTGTAAATTCCCACAGCCAGCTGTCAGTTCCCAGATGCCAAGTGAGAAGGGCAGGACCTTTGCCCAGCTCCCCACCATGCCATCAAGCACAGTGCTGCTCAAACAGCTTTTCACATAGACCAGGAGAAGAGAGCTTAAGGGAGAGCCTTGGCATATCGTCAGGTCAGCTTCACTCCCCGGTCACCCCACATCTCAGCTCTTCTCTCTTTCAGTTATTCAGCTTTGAACAGCTTTTGTTACCCATATGTGCTTTAGGAAGGTCAAAATGACTATGTTCAGGTGGATCAGCGTACAGGAGACCCACGGGTTGATGAACATATTTTCTACCTTCAGCAACTTATTTTCTTGGCCTCTGTTCACTTACCCATTTCTTCTTTGCTTCTTCTGTCCTTGTTTCTCTGCGAAGTGCTGGAAACTGGGAAAGCGCTAAATGCTCAGGATGTAGGCAACTCAGGGCCTCCGGCTGCAACAGAACATGAAGTAATGGTGCTGTGGCCCAAGGCCTGAAGATTGCCTAGAGACTAACTTTTAGACAGTCTGTGCTCTATCACACTTCAGTAGGACTTCTTCCTTTCTCAGAAGCCTTTGCAGGTGTCAAGCCAATACATTAATTCCCCTTTCACAGCAACACCTCCTCTATTTCCTTGATAAATATGCAATACTTGAACTGAAAATTCAAAGCACCAAAATTTGCAGGATTGGAAGGATTAGGGATGGTATGAATTGATGCACCTTCTGAAGAAAGTGGCGTAAGGAGGCCTCTTCTCATAGATTACTCTGAGAAGGCCAGAGGAATCGTCCTCTTGGAGCTCAGGAGCAACGCTTAGAGCCGGGTGCCCATGGGCAACAACAAAACAGAGCTGACACTTTCAGGCTGGAAAAGTCCAGAAAAAACCAAAGCAAAACGCCTCTAGGCTGAACGCCAGGGAAGGAGGTCTCTTCTTGGGAAACGGACTGCGGGCAAACTCCCCCATTGCACTCCTACATGGCCCCAGTGCAGCTTTGGCAGTAAATAAGGTGACTGATCAATTCAGTCACCAAGGTCTACGGGCAACGTAAAAAAGTTCAGCCATCCCAACAAAGTAAAAACACTGACACTAGATATGACCTGCTGGGTCCATCCTCTCTCACCCAAATTGCACATCGAACCGATGTTAACCGCCTGAGCCCACCTGAAAGAGGCAACCAGGTCCTGCCACAAAGGCACGGGAATAGGAAGATGGGGGAAACAAGACTCAGTTTTCTATCCCTTCAAGCATCAAGAAAAGCGATTTCCACGATTTCAAAAATCACTGCAATGATTTGCATCTTCCATCTTTTGCTATAATTGAAAAAATATTGATGGTGCTGTTTATATCTTCAACAAATGGCTTCTATGGCTATATACCCCACTTCAGCTGGGCATTTAATCACCCAAAAAGGCTGTCATGCATATAGTGTATTAACAGTATCCTTCAAATCACACAGATTGCTAAATAAAGTTTTTTTTCCCAAGTATTTTCAGTCCCACTTCCCTGAAAGTATACATGTTAGTCAGTTACAAAATTAAGATCTTTACTGAGAGCTATTTCGAACTTTTAGATTGAAATGCAGCACAGCCTGTATTGGCAGTAATCGCACCTTTTCCATACAGATAAATACTGCATTTAGAAATGGTTATTTCCACTTTGCAGGACGGAAAATTGAGAGAGGGAGGCAAGATGACTTGTCAGTGTCACAACTCTTAAGCAGAATGAATATTGAACCATCTCTTCCTAAAATCCTCTGCTGTATACTTTTAGATCTATTTTACCTTTCCTTGGGAGATAGCAAACATCAGTTTCCTCTGAATTCATAACTCCTCAGAAATTTGGAAAGTCACATTTAATGTTTTCCCGGGTTCAGCATCAGAAAATTAAGAATCTACATGTAATAGAAACTTGCATCATTTGGTTTAAAAGTTTCCTAACTTGAAAATTCATAGCCAAGAGAAAACCAGTTTTCCCTCAAACATCAGTTATTTCTACTATAAAGCTAACTTTAGGTTTCCAACTGTGTTACCTTATCTTCTACATAGAGTCCAAGAGCTTTTCTTAATGCATCCTACCAAAAAAATCTTCCTTGAAAGCATAATTATTTGAGTGGTGAGGCAGTCCTTGAGCAGTGAATGGGACACAGGGTCAGTGGGAAAATATGACTATTTAAAGACAGCTATTTAATGCAGGTGCAAAGGCTGCATTAAACACCTGGGGGTGCAAAGGTGCATGACAGTAAGAGTTGTGGTTCATGGGATTACTTCCCCCCCAGCTCTACCACTAACATCCCATATGGTGATTTACTATTACTTGCATCACTGACTGTGTACAGCCACAACTCCATCTGGGGCTGTCAACTGACCACTCCTGATCTTTTCCTGTGTCTTGGCTTTCTCACTTGTAAAAAGGCTGCAAATTTACTGCTATATTTACACAGCAGGTGAATGCAGTACCCCACCATGCCCAGGTATTGCCTTCAGGACTTCCTCAATACCTGGCTGTTGCTACAGCACACAAAGGAGGAAGATTTAAGTTTATTGCATTTGTGAATCACTCCAGCCATATCTGCACTAGAAAACACTGTAGTTCACAGGGTGCCACTCCATCAATGCTGACAACAGTAAGGAGCACTACTGAGCCTCCATGTGATGTTTCACAGTCAATTTGTAGCCTAGAACAGATGAATACTCACAGCACACTCTGATTCCAACATTTCTTTCTGTTCCAGTTAATGAGGTATCACCAAAAGATGGCTGAACAAATTAAATAAATATGGCCTTCAATACATCCCCTTCCTCAGAAGCTTGCTGACATCTTAAGATATTAACCCATCCATATTCCCCCCTTCCTTCTTGTCACCCTCAAACACTTACCATTGCCTTATACTTGAGCCAGCAAAACAGAGCTCATGAGCATTCCACATCTGTTTTAACCACGCAGTCAGCCAGCTCAGCCCGATGAAGCTGCAGGGACAGGTTCTTGCTGAGCCCTGGGACTTCTGCCCTGGAGCTGCTGGACTCACTCCTTGTCCTCTGCCGTGGGGCTAGCCACCTCCCTCCAGCTGGGGATGGCACCACCTTTAACAGCTGCCACAGCTTTCTGCAGTATTTAACGGCAGCCTGAGGGCAGAGTATCATTAGACCAGCACTACACCTTGGTACCGAACAGCCCCTCTCACTCCTGATGAGTTTACACCCTGTAGAGACAAAAAGCAGAGAGTGGGGGAATAGAGATAACAAGGCTGTCAGTCTCCACCTTTCTCTGAATACCTACAGGCTTAATTCCTCAGATGAAACTTCAGAGCCCTGCTTTGGCCTTATCAGATAATGTCCTCATCTAAAACAACCTCTTTGAATTTGCTTGGGGGGAAAATGTTCTCAGTTTCTTCAAGCCGCAGATGGAAGATGCCATTTCCTTGGCTAGTGGTCACTCAGAGCAGTGCAAGCATTGAGAGCAAGGACAATGCACAGGCTGCAGCACTATAACATTTTTGTGGCTATTTTGTGGCCATCCTAGTAACGTCAGATCTCCATTCCAGTTTCTTCCCTGCCTTTCAGTGAGCTACGCATGCCAGCTTGAGGCTTTGGTACTTCTCAGGAATCAGACTTAGCTTTAGGTGCACTGCAGAAGGATTCACATCTGTCAGCCCCTAACAGAGCTCTCCTGGGACAACACATGCTGTATCGCCCAGAAGAAAGCACCAAAACTGAGAACAAATTATTATTTAGCTGAGGGGATCTGCCTACAGAACAAAACTCCGGAAAGGGATGGGGCATATTCACAGCCTGAGCAGCCTCAGCAGCGCTGATGTTCCTCCTGAAAAGGCCTGCCTTTCGCAGGGCTGCTCCCAGCAACAATGCTCCCTTCTCTTGTCAATCACTCACACGTAAAACCAATCATCCTTAAAAATGAATAAATCACCTTTCCAGGAACCTTCACCTCCAGCAGTGCTTCCTCACACCCGCACCTAAGCTGTATAAAGGCCAGTAAGTGGTTTGCTACTCCTGGCAGAGCATTAGGTAGCGGTATAGCTAGGTGTATAGCAATGCCTACTTCTCTCACATAAGTTCCTGGAGACCAACTTTGTGGGTTATCCAGTGTGTGAATATTTTTATTTGTTTTTACCTAATGTTAAATGCTTGGCTACTGCTATTTCTGTGTTTTTACAATTAGTAGGTTTCTGAGATTAGCAGATGGACAACGGTTAAAAAAAGAAAAACAAACCCAAAACATCCCTGAAAACATAAACAACCCTGTGAAGACTGTTATTACTTCTATGGCAGACTTTTATCTCAGTTTTAAGATGTGCTAAAGTCTCTCAGAATCTTGTAGAAGAACTTCTTTCTGTGTTGGATGAAAAGTGTTTAAGTAGATCACTTTATGAGTAGGTACTGTTACTGATGAAAAGAATAGGATATATTTAGCACTGAAATAAATGTATAGGTCTTCTTTGAATTAACTGGGAGCTGGGTCAGGACTCTTATCCTCACTGGAGGTCATTGGTATATTGTGTAGTAAAGATAAAAAAGGGAAAACAGGCAACTATAGCTGGCTGGAACCTTCTACTCCAAGTGCTTCAATCCACCACTTGTAAGGTGCTGTGAGCACCTTTAACAACTCTAACTTAGGAGGCAGAAGTCTTATAATCTGATTAGTACTCTGTACATAACTTTCTCAATACTTATCTCAAAGCTTCTTATACATCTTTAAAAAATCACTATTAAGAGTTGTATTGGTGCTGTCATCCAGGTAACTTCCTTCTACTGAATCTCCAGTTTCTGTATGAATTGTGTTGGGGTTCTGATCTCTTCAGAAGCAGGGGCTCTTGCCGACAGCAGCTTTAGACTGAAATCACTTGGATGTTGGTATTATTTATCCTGACATAACTAAAACTGGTGATGGTTATGGTAAGGAAATGGCTTAGCATGCTGCTACACTATACACACAATAAAAAGTTAATGGGGTGCTTTGCGGTCTAGAAAAGCTCTAAAGCTGAGGTGAGAAATAGCTAAGTTTAGCTATCATTAAACTATGCACTAGGTAGGGAAAGTAAATGTTACTTATGGCTACTTCCTTGTCTGGAAAAAAAAAACCCCAGAAAGGTAGCTGGGTCTTTCTAAAACTGAGGTAGAAAGAAAAGCTCACAGACAATCACTTAAAAAAAAAGTTATTTTAGCTAACTTTTCTTTTTTAAGGTTCTGTAATATCCTTTCTCCTCAATGTCTTCTGTCTGTCTTACCCTCACTCTCTTACTGCTCTGCTATCCAAATTCCTTGGCATTTTCTTAATGTAACTGTAGTATTTTCCCTATATCTATATATCATTAAGTGCAATTGTTTGATACCAGCTTTGTCTAAACCAGTAACTATCGCATGTGGTAACTATCCTTTAACAAACTTTTCTGATTGCTGTTTTTGTGTGATGCCAGTTCTTTTTTCCCCCTGCCAGCAAACTGGCTCCGAACTGGATTAAAACCAATACACAGGTTTCTTTCTTGTATTCCAACTGCCTGTCTTGTTGAGTTTCTGTGTCAGGAAAGGCTAACAAATTAGTGTTAATTGTGTCCTGCAATTCAGTAATAGCTATTATTTAACAATATTTACCTCTTTGGTAAGGATTGTCTTAATATTTCATAGTGTTGTATGGCACAGGATGTAAACAAATGATGTTACTGATTCCATGCTGATCAAGCAACAGGACTTTCTTATTTTTCCTGGCAGTTATCCCAGTTAAAACTATCACAAATTTTCTACTGAGCCAGTAACTTCTTCAATTAATTTACTGTTCTCATTAGGCATGTTCCAGGGTCTGTCTGTCACATTTGTTCAGTCTATACTCAAAATTGGTCCTGGAAAGGGAATTGATTTAAGTCTGTCCTTACTGCAAGAACTGTAATGAAATATTACATCTTATAATGACAATCTGAAAAGGCGCAGACCTCCATAAGCAGAGAGATGAGAAGGGACTTGCTCATCTCCTTGGATTTAAGAGCAGAAGATTGTGTTTGGTTGTTGCTGTGTCATTTAATTGAATGAAGAGATTGTCTCGGAGTCACGGACTAGTTGAGGTTGGAAGGGACCTCTGGAGATTGTCTAGTCTGACCCCCCTGCTCAGAGTAGGGCCACCTACAACAGGCTGCTCAGGGCCACGTTCGGTCAAGTTTTGAATATCTCCAAGGCTGGAGACTTCACAGTCTTTCTGGGCAACCTGTTCCAGCGTTCAACATCACAGTGGAAAAAGTCTTTTTTCTTAAGTTTAAATGGGATTTCCTGTATTTCAGTTTGTGCTCGTTGCCTCTTGCCCTTTCACTGGGCACCACTGAGAAGAGGCTGGCTCCTTCTTTACTCCATCTTCAAAAAAGATTCCAGCAACCACTCTTATTTACATTATTATTTGTATTAATAACACCCTGATTATTACCAAGTCTATATTATACATTCATTATTGACTTTGTGGTGCCAAAGGCATCCACTTCTCTGTCCAAATCCACCTCCCCAAGTTATCTTCCTTGGGTTCCCATCCCAGCAGTGCTACCAGCTCACTACATCTGCATCCTCGCTGCTGCTCAGGTTGCCTCTTGCACTCCCATAGTGGTTGTGACGCTAGACTGGAAAAGGTAGAAGCAGAAATTGGCTCTCACAGTCTAGTTTGCTGAAGTTCAGCCAGCAGATACCTCTCTTGCCTTCAGCAAATGGGCTCTGTGGATGCAAGCACAGACCAGGTGCTCTAGTGTACAAACCAGGGAGTTACCTCTCTCCCTGAGGTAAGTCCTAACTACAGGTAAAAGTCTAAAACTTAGAAAGGCACATACTCTGTAGCTGAAGCATCAACTGATAGTAAACATAACTGAATAGGGAGAAACATTCTTGGAAAGAGGGATTAGTGGAGAAAAATGTGCTCAGTCCTCAGTAGTTGCAGGTATCTGCATTGCTGTTGTTATTCCCAGTGTAACTGGCACTCAATCACACTTCTTTGTGTGATTATTTTCCTGTTGCATATGACTTCTGGACCTGAAGTTTCTGTTAATTCTAAGAAATTAGTCTCTTCAAACTTTCATCTATACAGGGACTTATCTGGTCCTGTCCCATACTATTTTGTAGGACGATATGCAGGAATCCTAAGGAACAATCTGCTTTAGATTGTGCAGTTTTCTAACATTCAAAAAACGCTTTTAATACAACACCTGCTGAAGAAAATTTAGTAAGGTGTGTGCAGGCAGTTGCATGCAGGACACAGACCTGAACACAGAGTGCCCAGGTCTGCAGGAGACCTACCTCCTTTCAGTAAGTGGTCTGAAGGTGGGCTTGCTCTCACTATCAAGTCTTAAATCCAAGAACCTAATGGGTGCCAGAGGGAGTACTGTGCTACCCTTTCTATATTTAGATACTGATCACGCTTTAAGAGTAATAGGCCAAAATACTTGTTAGCTCTAATATTAGAAGTAGCTGCAGGGAGGCAAAAGGAAGAATAGTAAGTGAAGATGAATCTTCGTGTCTCAGTCCTCTATTTTTCCCTTCCCTGTCATCTTTTTTCTTTTAATCAAAATGCTGTTTCCAGAAAACTTTGCTCTGGTATTACTGAGTTGCAGGAGTAACTATATGGGAATATTAATTATTTGACCACACCTAAAGAAAGATGACCCCAAATTATAAAACATTGAGTTGCAATCGTAACGGCAATGAGAGAATACAGTATACAGAAACTTCCCCAGCACAAGCTGGTCTGTATCTAAAAGCACTACATGTAACCTGGACTTCAGGAAAGGCCAGCAAGCCATTTCTGCTGGCTTTGTTTGGATGTTATTTACCTGAAGCAGACTTTAGATGACTGCACAGAGCTCTATTTGAGATGATTCAGAAAGGTCAAGGTCCAAGGCGGGTGGTGAGCTAGCCTGTGTGGCTGCACTGATGTCCTGGACTGGAGGGTGACATTCCCTTTGCAGGAAGAGGCCTTAAATGGCTCTTATTAAACCCATAATTTGGGACTCCCATATGCCTGAATGTAATGCAAATCCGCTGCCTTTCTCATCTGAAGTTACTGACAACAGAAGGCAAAATGGAAGTTCAAGGAAATGGTTATAATAAACACTACCTCAGAGCCTCATGCTGACTCCAGTTTCCTTATGTCTTGGCCTGCTTTGAACCCTCCAACTAAGTTATGTCGCATCAATTTAACACTTGAGTTTCATGTTGAAGTGAACTTTTTTATAGAAAAATGAGGCTGAAAGCACACATTTTGTGTTAACTGCTAATCCAATTGAAGACTGAAGTCGTTGCTACAAGAGATTTAAGGTGGTTACAGTTGTGATGCAACTCATCCACAGGGAAATAAAGTAAGGGAATATATTAATATCTTCCTTCCAGCATTTGCATTATCTACAAGACTTGTTCTATGCCAAGGCTGATGGAACTTGGGTATTTGACTTGTATCTGAGAACCAAGTGGGTCAACCATGTAAACTTTACAGCCACTCAAAACCATAAAGGTCACTTCATGTTTCTTAATTCAGCTGATAAACACACTTAATTGTTGAACATCCATCACTTGTTTAGTCAGTGGTCCTAAGTACTTCAGAGATCAGCTGCTGAAGTTCCTGAGTTTTGGGTTGCATTTTGGTTTTGGTTTTGGTTTTTTTCCCGTGTGTTACTTCTACTACTTTTCATGTATCTTGGTGAATTGTTTTTCAAACTTAGGAGAGAGGATAAAAAAAGAGCATGTGGAAGAACTGTGTCTGTACAGGAATGTGGTGGGAAAGGGGGATATAACAAACCAGCTCCCGATTCCCATCTTTGACTTGTTGGACGGTGACTTTCAGTGTCGATTTTTGATGGTTAACTGTTCTTTCTGGCAACTTCAGGGAGACAAGGGGTATGCAAAAAAGGGTAAACCTCTGTGGGAAGAAGTTTTGATTTGTCTAGACAGAGCTTCCTTGACATAATGTAGATAATTGTTCCCTAACCTCTTGCAGACTACCAGCTCAGAGCAGCTAAAGCAGCAGTGTATCTATGCCTGTTAAACCAGAAGTTCTGCCTTCATCACTTTCCTCTGCTATAGTCCAGCTACCAGGACATTAAACATTCAGCATCCAGAATGTCTAGACAGGCTGAAAAACTGTCTGTGCTCCATTTTTTTCAGAGTCAACTTTCCTAAGAACTAAAAGGCTATTTGGAAAGAGAAGGTGGCAGAGTTCCTAGTACGAGATGCATCTTCAGGCTGCCTTCCGAAGCGAGTACAGAGTAATGCAGTCTGGTAGGGATTTCTAGCAGTGCACAAAATTCCTGTGCAAGCCTCTCCCTGCTCTCCAGAGAGGCTTCAAGCCTTTGACAATTACTGCTAATGTCTTAAACAGCTTGCACTTGTATTCTAAGGATACAAGACTACATAGAAACGTACCCTGTTAGCTGGTAATGTCCTGTTAAAATAACAGAGGGAAGGACTAAAGGGTGACTTCCTTGACACAGAAGATGGTAAAGATCTTTGAGGCAGAAACAAACAGTTTCCATTTAAAGTACAGGACCTGTGGATCAACAGATATATTTTGCTGTGCATATCTGCTGGCTTTAGCAATGCCAAACAAGCAAGCAAACAAAAAAGCCAAACATTTTTCTGTATAACCTTTGTTATTTTTTCAGTGTGGACCTTAGTCATTCTCCATATAGGAAGAAACAAGTACTTGTTTCTTGCAGGGTGGAAATGAACATTGTTTCTAGAAGCGTTGTAAACTGTGAAAGTTGGATACAATATAATGGCTAATGATCCTGATGCTGTTAATCTACCTGCACACTGTGTATGATTGTGCTATATCTCATAGAAAACTTAAGCTTTTATTTCAGACCCCAGGATAAGCCTGAGAGGCTTTATCAGAGGTGAGGAGGAAGGGAGAGCAGTCAGCCCATACAGTGTGGGCTGCTGAATTCTTGTGTCACTTGTAGGAGTGAGGACACAAGGGTGCTCCTATCCAGCTGTGCCTTTCGGGTCCATCCCAGCTCCCTCTTTCCTGGGTGGCTGAAGATTCCCGGGGATCCTCATGCTAACCCTCTTAATTTCCAGCGAGGGAGAACAGCATCTTTGTGTAAGTACTTAATAACCTGGGCTCTTCAAAGCAAAGTAGATTTTGCTGTATTAAATATAAACATCAACAAAGCCTTCAGACTGGTAGCCAGGGTATTGAGAAGCAGCACACAAGAAAGATGCGTTATAGTTATGTTAATGTTATATAACATTTTGTTACCTCTATTAATGAGAATAAAAATGTAGGTGGCAAATTTATTACCTTATGCCATTCAAAGTCATATAGAGTTAACAGAAATCCAGTTACAATGTCAGTATATGAAAGTGCTGGAAAAATTTCGGGATAGAGCTAGAAATATACCATAAAGCATTTAGGGACTAGGAAAAAAAAAAAGTCGTTTAAAAGAAGCTTGCAGTTTAATTTGTCAAGAAATTGAAAGGTGACTTACGCATGCATAAATCCTTGTGGAGAGACAATGAGAGCAAAAGAGCTCTTTAATCTATCACTTAGAACATAGCAAGAACCAATGACTGGAAACTAAAGGCAAATCAAAGTTTAAAAGCATGTGCCCAGTTTCATATAGGGAAAAACAATGACGAAAATCTGTTACTGATGAAAATTAAAAAACCCCAACAACAACAGTGTTCTGATGCCTTCAAATCAATATCCTTTGTCAGCAGCACCCCTTCTAGAAAACAAAGGTTATCTGACACAACACATGAATGAATGACTTCTGTCTTGGGTTTAAGTCAGCTGAAATGATTTGATATTCCCTTCCAGTTTTAAGATCTATAAAAAGAGATCTCTTCCCCAATTTAGGGGAGAATGCAGAGAGAGGACAATTCTTGGGAGAAAAAGGACAGAAAGCATTGCTCCAAGAAAAAAACCCAACAGGGTATTATATAATAAAACAGCTTCCTTAAATGCATTTGGTGGTCAGTAGTTTTGATCAGACCTGTCTTAGGATGAACAGGGAAGACATAATGAAGTCAGCTGGCTGAAGACTCACTTTTGGTTGCATGTAGGAATTGCTAATCTGGCTCACAGCAGTGGTCCAGCTGAGTTGCTCTCCCAGCTAATTATGTTGTCCTGCCCTGGAAGGGTGGGAGAGAAGGAAAGGGAAACCTGATAGCTCCGTGTCCTTTGCTGGCAGCCTTTTGACTTGCTGGATAATCTATGATGTAGCCCTTCAGTTCTCATTGCTGATTAGGCTCCTCTGGAGCTGTGTGTGTGGATTTGGGCTCTGCATTTCAATAAAGAGCTGGATGTAATAAAGGGAATCTAAAGGTCTAGAAAATGTGCCATAAAATGGTCAAATAATTGGGATTGCTTCTTCAAGGGAAGATGTAATAGCTTAAGTACTGTTTTCAGTTTTTGAAGTTGCTGCAAAAGGAAATTAACAATTTTCCTTCCACGCTTGGGGGAGATGGGATAAAAAGTCCTAAATACCCCTTGACTCAGTTTAATTTTGGTACTAGGAAAAGCTTCCTGGCAGGATAATGAAGGACTAGTGAATAAATAGCCTAGAAAAGACGTGCAATCTCTGTTGCTGAAAGGCTTCAGGAACAGGTAGGACAAAACATCTGCCCAAATGACATGGGCTGATCCTGGTTTTGTTATGCAGCAGATAAAATTGCGTCCTTTCTGGTTCTAAGAATTTTTTTTTCTGCCTTTCTTGGGCTGATGGCCGTGGGCTGGTGCACAGTTTAGCTGGAGGGTATGACTTTCTGCGAATGGATATTGTGCTGAACAAGGTTCTAAGTATTGCCAAAGAATGTATATCTCCTCTTCATTTTAAGTAAAATCTATCAGCCAGTTCAAAAGGCAAACATTGTTCCCTGATAAAATGCAGCTGGTGTGCATATGAGCTTAGTCAGCAGACTATAAAATAGCATAAGCTTTCCATAGTGATCAGAAACATCAAAAGCAGAAAGTGTATTTAAAAAAAAATCTCCAACAGATTGCTATAATTATTAAATGTGATGCATCACAAGTAGTGATGGAATATAGCTGAGATGATATTACCCAGACAGGAAGGAATAATATGGCTTTGGTCTGTGTCTCTACATACAGATTTCAAAACACAGAGAGAGGGTGGATCATCAGATACCAAAGTATGTTTAGCCCATCATTTAAAATGGGTTTGCACTCATGAGAGAGGCATATAGTTACTGTAACATTCAGCTGCAGCTTTTGAACAAGTTAACAGCTTTAAAGCCACTCTACTTGGGAACAGGGGAAAAATAAACTATACAAATCTGTCCAGTGGACTGCCCTACTGAGATGCACTGGTGTATAACCCTTGTGTGTGGTTACACTTATCTACAGAGTAATGTTTGCAGGTCCATGTGCAATACACGTCAAAAACCTTTCTACCTATAGCTTACCAATACAGAAGTAGGGGAGCGATAGGTATGGCACTGATGCTCTGTGAGAGTCTCAGATACTCTTGATAATCTGGAAATCAGCTCCTCTGTTGCTGTTGCTTGCCCTTGCGGGGCTGCATCTCATACGCTTTCCACTCCAAATGGAAGCAATAACGTAGGATGGACATAAGACTGCTGCCAGTAGAACAGTCTCAGATGGAGCCGTTCTGAACTTTCCCCTTCCTCTTTAGATCACGTTTCCCTTAAGAGCACCCCTTAGGATTTTTTTTCTTATGTTTCTGCTAAGAAAACAAGGACCCAGAGCCATTTAACCCATTGCAACCAGTCTTTAAAAACTGATACAACCAATCAACAGTTGCATAATAAGCCTTTTCACAGCACGGTGAATTTTCTTTTAAAAAAAAAAGTAAGCAGAATACCTTTTTAATATTCATACTTTTAATGAGATTAATCAGATTCTGCCTGAATTGCCTGGTATATTCTATTATGCTGCAGTCAAAACAGGCTAGTGCTGGAGCGATGAAGATGCTTTGGCTTTATATTGGCAGGAGGGCTGTTCTGGGGTTCTTTCAGTGCTCTGTTTTGGCCTTACCTGCTTTTCCTAACCTATAGCTTACTGCATTAAGAGTGCTAGATATCATTCTTTTGTACTCTTGAAAAAAAAACCCACCTCTGGGCCTGTTCTTGCATTTGCTAACTTCTCTACTTGTGAAGATTTCCTTCTACTATGCGGTTCAATCATCCTACAACCCCAGTTGGATGATTTTTTTAACTCCAAATTCTGTATTGCTTAAAATTCATACTAATTGAAATTGTTAGGGCCCCAAAAGTCAGGAAACTAACTTGAAGAAACCCCCCAAACCATGAATTTAACATTGTTGCTGTTTGAGTTTTCAGTCTTTGCCTTTGTAGGTATATCTGCTAACAAGAGGGGAAGAAATTACTCAAAACCTAAGAATTTTATTCATTAATAAAGAAGCAACAGCTTTAAAAGGAATGTCAGACTGTGTGTAATAAAACTGTGAGAATAACAGTGGTTAAACCTGCCAGATTAAAAAAAAATGCAGAAATACCAATTTTAAACTTTTTTCTTTTTCTTTTTTCATTAATTTGGATGCTTCACATTCCTAATTTGGAATGTTAATAAATTTCACAAACATATTTCTGAAAAAATAAACTTATGGCCTCTTGGTATACTGTCTGTCTCTGTATTGTAAAAATCACTTAAAAATCACAGACAGCTGTGTTAGACACTAACTGGCTTTGCCATGTTGCCCAGCGAGATGCTGCACGGGGAGGTTGGAACACACACGTGAGCAAGAACTGGCACATCCAGAATTTTGTGCAAAAGCTTCAGCTGCTTTGATTTCATAAAATGTCCACAGTATTGCCCAACGATCATTCTAAGATGAAATCCCATTAAGGCAGTAGGACTACTGGGCTGTTTGTCTGGTGATCAGAGCCTACCTTTGCTGTCACTTCATGCATAGGAAAGATACACGAAGAGTTAAATATTTGAAGGTAGCATAAACCATAGATTTCAACCATATTCATTAATAATCAGTTATGGGAATCACACCAGGTTAGAGTATTCTAAGAAATAATCTTCTTCACCCATTCTATATTCTGCTGTTTCAACAAATAAACTGGTATCATCTGTTCCATATTCTGGCTCCAAAATTACAAACAACTCAGTATGATTCAGTAACTGAAAGAATTCTGTAATTTTTTTCAAATTTCAAATTGTTTTATATTTGAGACTCATTTAGAATATATTCATATTAAACAGCAAAGTTAAGAAAAACCCAGTACCATGATTAACATACATGCATTTTTGGGAGCTGCGTGAAAGTGGTGCTGTCTTTGGGGAGGTCATCCTCCTAGTGCAGGGGACCGAATCCCACAGATCCCACAGACAGCATCAAAAGCTCTGTCAGGAACTAGCTAGCCTTCCTAAATGTTACTCAGTTGCTGTTTTCACAGCTGCAAAGTAGGAAAAATGTTTGTTTACCTGTAAAGGAGGTGAAAGTTAAACATTAATGTTTGTATACATACACTGTATTATACCAAAGAAGTTCAAAGAAAATTCAGGGCAGGTGACCTTTACAAGTGATTTTCCAAACACTGTTAAAACTATTTAAAGCAACTTTTAACTATATTAAGTGGCTTGGGGGGGGGGGGGGGGGGGGGCTTAAAAATAACCTATAATGAGATAGCTGTAATTCTCTTGCTTACATAAAAATAGACAGACATATGAGTAAGACACCCAGGTTTGAGTAAGTACATGGCATGGATTTAATTGCCATGCTGCTCCTTGTGTTTCTGCTGTGCAGGAGCATGGAGTATCATTCTGTGTGAACTGGAACATGGGAAGTCCATGTAGCATCCTCTTGCCTGTCTGCTGGGGGGCCAGCAACCACCACCCAGCTTGTTGCACTGAATTAAGTCTCAAAACGTTATGAAATAAAGCATAATCTTCTTAGCAAGATAAATTATTCTTAGGAGCCATCTGCCTTTACCTTTTAAAGAATGTCTCTTTAAATGTAAATTTAGCTTTCCGCCAGATACAGTATTGCCATGGCAACAAACACAAGAAAAATAAATGTCTTTATACAAAATAAAGAGTGTTTTTTCTCTTAAACATACTCCATATGAAATAAAATATGCAGCTATGGAATTAATGTATACGCTATCTCGGACAGTAAAAAAGAGTATCAGTCTTTTCCTGGAATGGTTCTCTGAGATAGTATCAAACACACAATTGCTTGCAGTAAAGAAATCTATTGTATACTTATTTAATATGCTATAAACTAGAGCTCTCATCTTGCAGTTCGCTCTAGATGGACTGGAATGCTACAAACTTCAGCGGAGTGTTATGCAGGCAGCGGGATCCGCCTCTGCGCAAGAGTTTACGGAACTGGAGTCTAAAATGTAATCTCTCTCATGTAATTTATATTTCAAATGCTTTGCTGTGCAAGTTTGCTTTGTACAGTCTACCACTGGAGAGTTTTGTTATTCAAGAGGCATATAAGTAGTGGTTCAGATTCCTCGTTTCATTGACTGCAATGAAGAATGCATTCAGGTTAGGCCTGTTTCAAAAATAAGATTGATGAGTGGTGTACTCTGAATTGCCCACAAACAAATTCCTCTCTACCTCTTTCTGCATCAGTTACCCCCTACAGAGGTCAAGGTAAGGAGAGACCCAAGATGGCCAATATCACTATTTTCAAGACCCAAATCCCTGCATGGTAAAAATAAAAATTATTTTTATATTATTGTATACTTTCCCATTGCAAGCTTCAAATTTCACAGTATACAACTATAGCGACAGTTTTCAAACACTGCATGCAATTGTTGAAATGTTCTGTGCTGGTTTATTTACCCTTTTCTTTCTTTCCCAAGTCACTCTTAGCCTTTTGGCTGCACGTGTTGTGTTTGAAGGCTGCAGAGGAGTGAAGATGCCTGTGACTGGGTTTTACTGGTTCGAGTAGAGGAGGAATTCTGGTGCTTGCCTGTGGAACAGAAACCATCCTGTGCTCACCTAGCACCTCTCATCTGAATAAGACAATAGCTTATGAAGCTTAAGACATTTCTTCTCACTGTATGGTAGGAAAACTATGTATCATCCCCACTTAAAGACATGTCGAAGAACTAATTTCTGCTACAGATTGTGATGCTGACCTTGGCATGTCATTTACCACAAAAGTCAGCAGGAATGATGCTGAAAGCAATAACCTCCTCTTTCTCTACCTTAACTGCTGAGTGGCACGTTCAGTAGCATCGGCATCTATCACTTCAGGTATCACTCTGTTTGTCGGTATCAGAAGAGTAAAGTTGAATGTTTCCAGCGATGGCATGGGCAGAACTTTCTACAACCTGCTCTTCTGAGAAAAGACGAAGCAGGCTGTTTCAGCAAAATATTGTCCTTTTACGTGTACAAACAGTTCTGCATGAACTGTGAAGCTGGTATGCAGAGATGGATTGCGATAGATTAGCTAAGGTATTAGGGAGTATTCAGCTTCTCCTGCATGTCTTGACCTGCCTGACCATGAGCTTGTCAAGAGTATCTGGACTGGGTCATGCTGTGGACTGTCTTGCTCGGTGTCCTGCCTTGGGCAGCGGCTGATAACAAGGTGTCTAGGGACAGAACAAAGGTAACAGGGCACACGGGCACTAATCCTTCCCACACGTATTCTCCCGTCCTGGTCACCTGAAGTTTTGGATCAACTGCACGTAGCAGTCTGTGCGGCCCACATAAGGACGTGTCCTTAGACAGCCTTTGGGACTGAGCGCTTGTAAACAAGCGCTGAGGAGAAAGCTGTGGGAGCTGGCACCTTCCCGCGGTAGTTCAGACGGGTGCTGGAGCCCTGGGGAGCCAGCTGGCTCCACAGCTCTGCTCTGAAGGGAGGGCTGCAGCCCGTGTGAGCCGGGTGAAATGTTGCGCCCTTATCTAACCCCTCCAGCACGCACAAGTGGCTTGGCACGCTCTGTACCACAGCAAGCGAGCAACCTCCAGGTCAGCAAGGCCGATGTTAGGTGACTTGAACGTGCGAAACAAATGTTTTGATGGGTCCTACAGCAAATAGGATGTAAGCAAGCCGGGAACACAAGGAAAAATTGCAGGCAAGGGGTGAGCGTTCCAACTGGCCTTTCTCGCTAGAGTTGGTCACTGAGCTTCGAAGGGAAGAGATGAGAAGGGGAGAAAGGGTGCCTTACGGCATTCTTAATTAACTGCATCCGTTCTTACCGGGTGCTGCGCAAAGGCCGCCTGAACGTGTCACACTGAAAACAGACGGCACTGCTGCAGGACGGCGGAGGACGAACCCCACCGCGCAGGCACGGGCAGCCAGCCGCAGCGCTGGGCCGCGGGAAGAGGCGGCAGCTGCGGGCGGCAGGCGCGGCCCCCTCCTTACGGCGGGGCGCTGCCTGCAGCCACCTCCAGCGCGCGCCGTCCCCGGGAGCGCCCCGCCGGCACGGGCGGCCTGCGGAGGGAGGGAGGGAGGGAGGGAGCGGCGGTGGGACCTGCCCGGCTCCCTGAGAGAGCCCGGCCGTGCCGCCGGGGTAAATAAACCGCCTCTATTTGCCTCCCCCGCCGCCGGGCAGGGACGCGCCCCCCCCGCACCTCCTGCCGCGCCCGGGCCTGCGCGGCCGCTAGGGCGCATGCGCGCGGCCGCCGAGCCAATGGGGCGGTGGGGGGCGGGGCGGCGGCCATTCGGGCGCGGCTGGCTGAGGGGACGCGCCGCCGCCGCCGCGATGGTCTCCTGGATGATTTCGCGGGCCGTCGTGTGAGTGCCGGGCCGGGGGCAGCGGGCAGCGCCGGCCCTCGGGGGGCGGCACGTCGCCAGTGGCGTGGGTGGTCTCGGGGCTTCCCCCGGCGGGCCTGGGCCGGGGGCGGCGGGAGGGAGGTGACGCCCCTTTCCTCCTTCCCCCCTGTCCCCCTCAGTTGGGTGCCCCGTACGGCCGTTGAGCTGCTGTTGGGCCGCGGGAGGCAGGGCGGCCGGCCTCGCCGCTCCAGCACGGCACGGCCCGGCCTGGCCTCGCTGCTCCCGATGCGGGTGGGGCAGCGGTTGAGCTGTCCGGCACCTCAGAGGGTCGTTGTGCTCACAGAAGAGACCGCAAAACCAGTACCGGGCTCCTGGTGAGCACAGGTTGTCTCTCCTGATCGCACCGTGCGTCTCCCGCTGTAAGTGCGTGTTTCCTAGGGCTGTAAAGCCAAGAAGCTTAGGCCGCTGGTGCCTGTCACACATAAATTGTGAGCGTTGCTTGTAAATTGATCCAAATGAACCTATAAAATCTGTTTGGTAACTGTTTTCCTTTTTAACTTGTGGCAGAGCTGAAAGGGCTGGGAGAACGCTTGGGAGTGTGAAATGGGGGTCTGTGGTGAGTATAGGTCATCAGCTGAAGAGATAGACTGGTAGTGTTACAGTGTACTGGTCTTTGAAAAGTTGAGTTTTTGTCAACCAAAGGGGCAAACTTTCTTAGGTGAAAAGTATCATCTTACATGTGGTCCAAGTTCTATTTGAGAAAGAGTAAACTTCAGTGCAACCTCTGGTCTTTTTCTTAGGCGTTGCACTGTCTCTTCATGAAAACTGATGGGTTATTTTGCTCATTTAAATAATATTCCGTAATCAGTGTTGACTAATATTTGAGCAACTGAGTCTTCCTTGTGCTCTTTGCTGAGTAGCTCTGTGACTGTGGGGGGCCCAGTGCTTATTGGGTCACTTGAGCTGATATTTGCTGTGTGTGACTTTTTGCCAGACAAATGAAGCGAATCTGCTCACAAAGCAGTCCAACAAACATCTGAATTAGTGCAAAGTGTGGAGCAGGAGTGTATGACCCAAAGCAGGGCGTAGTAGGATTTCCCTGTTTTGTTGGTGACAAACATCCCCCTTAAGCTGTTTGGTGTAATTTGATCTGAAAACTTTATTTGTTGTTAGGAAGCCTGCTCATACTGCCACGTACCGTTTTCCTGCTGTGATCTAGTCACCTAGATAAGTAGCAGTCCTCCTCCCTCTCCCTGCCCTCCCTGAGACTTGTCAGGTAATTGAAACTTGCAAAGTAGAGCATCATGTTCCAGGATTGGCAAAGGATGACATTGGTTTGGAAGAGGGAGGCTGTGGGAAGAATTGCTGTTTGTGCACTTTGTCAATGTGGTCTTCCCATGGGCAATACATAGCACTAGAGGCAAGAGGCATATGCTTACTTTCTGTACATCAAATGTAGCTGCTGAACCTGTTCCTACTTTGTTACGTAAAAGCACCAACCAGAAAATTTTTATTTTAACAGCAACTCAGACTGCGTTGGTTGTAAGGGTAATATCAGCGATGCTGAGCACTTTGATTTCTAATGACCAGATTCTTGTGAAGTTAGTTGTTTTTTCCTTGAAATGAATTGCTAAGGGTTGTATTTACATTTTGAGGATTAAGTCCTCTATGGGCCTAACCAATAGCACAGGGAATGAAGAGGATAGCTACTGCTATCCACAGATTTATTGCAAGAGGCAGTAAAGGACAATGTATTGTGTAGTTTGGTTTTCTGGTTGCCATTGGTCACTCATTTGTGTGCCCTAATTATTTTTGCTAAAAGGGGAGTCCTTAATATTATTTATAAATACTCTCCACCTTCTTGTGTCCTTGTTTCCTAGCTGTGGGACTTAACTAGTTTGCCAGTGTTCAGCTTCCCAGGAAGCGGAAAGTGTTCAATGAGAACTAGGACAGCTTCGAGGCTATTGTTTAACTTTCCTTAATAGAGCAAAATTCATGTGGAAAAGGAAGGCGGGAAGTAGCACAGAAGTAGATGTGGTGTTCTGTAAGAGGTCTTAATTTCAATGGTCTTGAGACTGTCCTCCTTGTCCTCTTTTCTCAGTGTCTATTACGCTATCTTCCTCTGTTTGATCTGTTTTCCTTCCTGGTCTCTTTCCAGACATACCTGTTCCAGTGGCTTTGTTTCTCTGATTTGTGTGTCATGAGTTTGGAAGGTGTATACTACCTTTTCCTTAAATGCCTTGAGAAAGATGGAAATATTTTCAACCACTGCGTAGCTGCTAAGACCTGAGGTTCTCTTACTTATGTAGTGTTTTAATTTTGGTGTGGTGACTTTGTTGTATATGAGAGCTATGGATATCCTACTCTGCCCATAGCAAGTCCAAGAAGCTCTGTTGTCCTGTGTGGGAAGCCATCAGGAATACCTGTTGCCTTGACTGGTGATTGGAAAGAGCAGCAGTTGTTTTGGCTGCAGCAGAATTCTCTCCTGACTGACCTACTATTTCTTTAGGGCCAAAAGAGCAGCAAAATATTGATTTGTAGGCGTGTCACAGTGCCCTCTGCTGACTTTTGATGTGGAGGACTTGTTCTGACACGCATGTCCCAAGCAAACTGACTTCTGATTCAGTTTGAGAGTTTGCAATTTGGTGTTAACCAACTCCACTAAAATAGTTTGGTTAATGCTTTAAGGAACTAGGGAATGGAGCTAGTAGAGAATTAGAATTCTTAATTGCATATGAATTGTCTTGAAGAGTCATGCACAGGAAACAGGGAGTGGTTCAAATTCACTGCTCCACATAATAATCTTTGGCAAAACTTCATTTTAATGAAATCTTCTCCCTTTGTTCTAGAAATGCTATTATAGATGCCTATGCTTAGGCATCTGAAAATGTGAAATACCTGGTATTAATTGCATGTCTTATCCTTTCTGTCAAGAAGCAGAAGACTTGAAGCACATAATTAAAACATCTTTTAATTTTAAAGTTTTGTCTCTGGGGTGCTGCTGTGGTAAGTCTAGGTCGTTATTAATTCTAAAACGCACTGGCTATTGCAACAGTTTTCAGAATGATTACTGCAGGGTTTTTCCTTTTTTCAGTTCCAAAACCAAGAAGAAGATAGTAATTTCTTTCTGAGTCTCAGAAAACGTCTCAAAGTGGTACACCTTGTCAAGTTCTTAGTCTTTAATGGTGGGAATAGCTTTTTAAATTTGTGGCTGCCCATCTTGTTAACTTCTAATAGAGCCTGTGCCTGACTTTTAGTCTGCTTTGATTGCTCATTCTTCTCATTTGTAAGGTCTGAGCAATTGTGTACACATCAGTTGCTGAGACAGTATTTAATAGTAAACACGCTGAGTACTTGTCAGTCGCAGCCTGGTATGGATGAGATCAGACTATCCTCTTGTGCCAAGCAAAGATGTGAAGCATCCTAAATACAAAGTAGATGGCCATTTTGTTCTTGCAATCTGTTAAAGCAGGCTGTCTGCTGTAATCTGTTAAGTTTTTTTTTTTCCCCTCTTCACTTAAAAATGAAAGTTCTCCCATCTGTGTTGCTTTGCAACGCTCTCTCTACCCTCATGTATGAGTATATGTTTTGTTTTCAGTAAAGTTGGTCAGTGGTCATGGCTGTTGGAAGGCAGAGTTGTAGTGGTCCACAGGAGGATGTATTTGTCTTGGGTACTAGTAGTTACTTTTCTGTCTGCTTGTACTTATAATGCCTGCCTTCCCCACCCCCATTTTAGAGCCTCACAAGGAGCAAAAGATGTGCAAGTAAAAGATTCAACAAGCATTCCTTGGTTCTGATATTAGATTATAACTGTAACTACATTAAGATTGACAAAGACTGGGGCACACAGGAGGTGACCTGAAGGTAAGTAGTAGTATTAGTCTCTTTCAGCTTTTGCTGCTTTACAGGTTGGAGCTGTTTCTTTCATGGTAGTTTCCAAGGCATTCTCTTACGCTACTTTTAATACTTTGTTGTTGTTTTTGTTTGATGTTTCCAGACATCCAGCTGCCCGTAGAATTACTAGACATCTGAGAATGGGTGGCTGAAGGCATAGCTTCTGTATTGATTGGATTGTTGTCAGGAATATCTGGCTTAGTGTGATGGTGATGTTTTATGTAACTGTGTATGCTTTGTGAACCTGGATTGTGTCTTGCTCTTTGAATACAAATTTTTTAATTAAAAGCAGTAAGTACAAAAATATTTACCCTCTTGTTTGCTAATCAACATGCTGTCAAACATGTTGTCTTGAAACAACCATAATTCATCAGATGGAATTAAGTAACTATACCACCACATGCTATGTGGAAGGAATAGCCATTTGTGGGAGAGTTTCTTTGACTGTTTGTAGCCTGCTCGTCTCCTGGCAGGATGGTTCCAGCTGAGGTATGGAGGATGTTGAGTGTTGTTGGATGCTAAATGCCTTCCGGTATCCTTCCAGTTTAAAGGCCTATAAATTGCTGTTGCACCTGTGGGGAAAAAGGAGTTGCTGTCATAGTGTGAGCCACTGAGATGGTGAGATGTGCTGAAATGACTGTCTCACCACAGAACTGCAAAGATTCAGTCACCATGTATCAGTTATCCTTGGCACTTCATGCTATACTTAAACAGATCTCACTGGCCTGTTGCTGGGAGGGGCCATCCTGCCCTTCCCCCTCCCCTCATTCTCCACTTTCCACAGGGTCCAGAAGTTGTGTGGCCACAGGGTGAGTCTGGTTGTTTTGCCAATGCAAATGAAAATTAGCATGCTTGAAAGACGTTATCTTTTGTTAGTTGCAGTGAATTGCACCACCACTGTTGCTAGGTAAGTGCCGTGTTGAGAATGAAGAGTTGCAGGACAAAAACAGCATTGTTTTTGGCATCAGCATATTACCAGACTGGTTAAAGCGTACTCTGAAACTACATTCTTCACTTGCACATTGCTGCTTATTCTTTCTTGTAGTGAAACTAGTTCCAGTAATAACGGTGCAGCTGTTCTAATCAAACAAGGTGTCAGATCTTTTTAAAGGGTCTTAAATTGTATAGGTTGAAATCTGTAAGCATATGTAAGTCTAGGGATTAAGTGTATTGTCTTGTCTTTGTGAAAGTTTAAAATAATTTACATAATTGAGCAATGAAATCATCAGAGCACTTCTCTCCAATAGTTCAGCTTCTCAGTTAGGCAGTCCTAATATGTACAGCAAAAAGTGTCTGCTCACTAAACTTTACTTGTAATACCTATTCTGTAAGTTAGTGCAATGCAAAATGACTAGCTCTGACAATTTGTTATAAATAAGTGTCCCCACTGCCAGCCTGGCACACCTTTTCCTTAAATCAATGTTTGCCATGCAGTCTAGCTGCTCTGTTCTCTCCTTTGTTTATGGGATTGCGTAGATGCAGAGCATGTGTGGTCAGTGTTCACAGCCTATGGCAGGCGGGTGGACTCTTTAAAGCTTGCTCAAAACAGCTGGAGCGCAACTAGGGGCGTACTGTGGAGTCTGATGTTCTTACTTAATGATATTGACATGTACTCTGTTACAAAATGTGCTGAAATCCAACATTTGTGTCCTATGCATTGTAGATAAAGGAATACCAAGAACTGCATGGTCTGGCACAAAAGGACATTTCTAATTAAAACAAACAACCTCCACTCTTGCATGTTCCACAAACCAATGTCTGCTTCAACCGAGCATATTTTAGGCTCTTGAGCATTTCTGCAACCTAGATGGAACGACTTGTCTTTCCTTGTTATTTTGTCTGTAGAGCCAACTCCTGATACGCTCATATTGCTGAGGAAGATCCCAAGCGAAATTCTGATATTTAAAAAAAAAAAAAAAACAACCAAAGTGGCTTTGGCTCAATACTTTTAATCCTTGATAGAAAATTATTAAAAAAATGTAAAAACATGTCTGGCAAAAAACCCTGTTCTGGTGCTTCATGTGTAAAGAAGCTTTCTTTAAGCTTTTTGATCCTTTTTATTCTGCTTTTGAAATTTTGGAATTTCAAAACCTGTACTATTAGTGAAAGTGTAGGTTTTTGGAGAAGAAAATATTAACAGCTGAAAACAGTACGATCTCTCTTCTGTGACTCTTTCAAATTTTAAAGACCTGCCAAACTAGATTTTAACAGTTTACTACTGGACAAATGAGATGACGTGTATAGAGTCTAGGTAGGAAAGATTATTGCAGGTTTTTTGCTGACCAGTCTGACTTTAAACATGACTGGTCTTGGTGGCACTGAATAACCAATCTGATGAGATGCTTTTGGACATAGGGGGAAATAAAACACCCCATAGTGGCTAGCTCTGTATTGAGCCTTTTGTCAGCCATCACTGTTACTTTCTAGTTCAGTTTATCACTGACAAAATAATAGGGCGTTACTTCTGTTTCTGTGGTGTTTTATAGCTAGTCTGCAAGCATCAACATGGAAGTGGGTTTAACTAGATGAATGTTTTCCCTATGTTTATCATCTTTGAAGTATTGCTCACATATCCTGAAGATGGTTGGAACTTGCATTTTATGTTGAAAACTAAGTGCAATTTCTTTTAAAAGCCTTTAAGCCAGCGTTTAAATGCAAGGATTCACAAAGCAGAATTTTTCCTGAAGTGAGAAGTCTGACATAATGCTTTACTTTCTTCTGCTAATAAAGCTGTTGGAACTTGCAGTGCTTGAAGGGGAAAATGAGAAAACAGTTTGCTTGTGCCTTCCTACCACTGTCTGGTTTTGTTATTTCCTCCCCCCCACCCCATTTTGTAACTCATTGATTGAAACCATGGAAAGGAGAGTGAGGAAGATGGTCACTAGCTTAGAGATATCTTGATTAGTTTTGATAGTATAGTAACATTACCTTAAACTGTAATGTTAAAAAAAAGAGTTAATTCTTTGGCTTTGTGCTCTTATTATTCACTTTTGTCTGCTAATCTTTTTTCCCAGTCTAGGACTTTGTTCTAGAACACATGGTTTCCCTTATGTCTAAAAGCATGTCTAGTGTTACTCAGTTGAAGTGTATTTACTATTAGACTGTTTTAGAAGCCAGAGAAGAAGCTGACTTACTCACATTTTTCAGCAGCGAACATCTTAAAGTTTACTTGGAAGACAATATATCCACAGAAACATAAAATACATGGTTTAAAAGACTGCTTTGGCAGTCATTAGTTTGCCACAGATGCAATATAAGCAGTATTGGTTTTACTATTCTACATATAGAACTTTGAGTGGTAGTTTTTCTTGAATAAAAGTTAACCTTGAATGCCTCAGACAAAATGGAATTTACATTTGTATGAAAAGGATAATGTGAATCAGGCAAATTACCTTTTCATTCGCATTTGGCAAATGACGTTTCTGAAAAGACACACTTATATTCCCTCTGTATCTTCTGGTTTCTTAGCCTGTTTAATATTACCAGTCAAGCATGTTTGTGTTAAGAGAATTCTTCTCTCAAAAATGAACCTTTGGTTAATTAGCATAGTGTGCATTATCTGTTTTTAAGAACAAAACCTACCCCTCAAACTGCTTTATTCATGCATGAGTCTCTAAAGAAAAACCAATAGATGATTGGGGTTCAGAAGGGAGGAAATGAAGGTATCTTTTTAGCATGGTATTTTTGACATTAAGGTTAGGTTACTAATACAAGTACATGAATAAGTTTGGTAGAGATTCTGCATGTTGTCAGTTCTTGACTTGGTGTCTAACAGCATATTCACAGAGTTCTCTAAGTACTGGTTATAACTGGGGACACGTATACTTTGGAATGACAAGTCTAGATGTTAGCTCAACAGTATCTGAAAAACAAATTTCATAGAAGCAGCTTTTTCCTGTGTGCAATGGGGAAGTTTGGTTTTTGAATGCTCTAAGAGGCTTCAGAAACACTTTTCTGGGTCATAAGATTAACAGAATTGTTTGGAAATCTGGGACCTTAAGGCAAAAATTGAGATGTAAATAACTTCTGATGATCAAAAGCAAAAAACCCAGCTGTCTGGGGAAGATATAAGATAGGCTAATTTTTACTTGAAGTGTTGGTGTTGTGTGGTTGCACTTTTTTCTTTGCTCAAATTCTTGTCTTTGTAGCATTTTCTTGGGCGAGGCAGGACCTTGAGGCTGGTCTGCAACAACACCCTTAGGTTCTAGGATGTGTAATGATTAAGTAGGAGCTTTCTGGGCCTTCGGGTTATGAATGTCACTTTTCTCTCTAAAACAAGGCAGATTAATATTCCACATAGTGTGGCCTGTAGCAGTGTTGGACATTTTTTTCATTAAAAAAAACACGCAACCCATATGATGAATGTATGGTTACATGCAGTGTCGTTTGTCTTTCACTTACAAAATGGCTCAAAAATAAAATGTGGTTTTCCTTGGAACAAGCAGAAGCAATTCTTAGTTGGGACCACTCCTATGTTAAATCATAGAATCATTAAGGTTGGAAAAGACCTCTAAGATCATCGAGTCCAACCATCAACCCAACACCACCATACCCACTAAACCATGTCCCTAAGCGCCTCATCTACACGTCTTTTAAACACCTCCAGGGATGGTGACTCAACCACCTCCCTGGGCAGCCTCTTCCAATGTTTAACCACTCTTTCAGGAAAGAAATTTTTCCTTACGTCCAATCTAAACCTCCCCTGGCGCAACTTGAGGCCATTTCCTCTCATCCTAGCACTAGTTACTTGGGAGAAGAGACCAACACCCACCTCGCTACAACCTCCTTTCAGGTAGTTGTAGAGAGCGATGAGGTCTCCCCTCAGCCTCCTTTTCTCCAGGCTGAACAGTCCCAGTTCCCTCAGCCGCTCCTCATAAGACTTGTTCTCCAGACCCCTCACCAGCCTCGTTGCCCTTCTCTGGACACGCTCCAGCACCTCGACGTCCTTCTTGTAGTGAGGGGCCCAAAACTGAACACAGTATTCGAGGTGCGGCCTCACCAGTGCCGAGTACAGGGGCACGATCACTTCCCTACTCCTGCTGGCCAGGCTATTTCTGATACAGGCCAGGATGCCATTGGCCTTCTTGGCCGCCTGGGCACACTGCCGGCTCATGTTCAGCCGGCTGTCGACCAGCACCCCCAGGTCCTTTTCTGCTGGGCAGCTTTCCAGCCACTCTTCCCCAAGCCTACAGGGGTTGCATGGGGTTGTTGTGGCTGAAGTGCAGGACCCGGCACTTGGCCTTGTTGAACCTCATACAGTTGGCCTGGGCCCATCGATCCAGCCTGTCCAGGTCCCTCTGCAGAGCCTTCCTACCCTCGAGCAGATCAACACTCCCGCCCAACTTGGTGTCGTCTGCAAACTTACTGAGGGTGCACTCAATCCCCTCATCCAGATCATTGATAAAGGTATTGAACAAGACCGGCCCCAAAACTGAGCCCTGGGGAACACCTCTCGTGACCGGCCACCAACTGGATTGAACTCCATTCACCACAACTCTCTGGGCCCGGCCGTCCAGCCAGTTTTTTACCCAGCGCAGAGTACACCTGTCTAAGCCATGAGCCGCCAGCTTCTCTAGGAGAATGCTGTGGGAGACAGTGTCAAAGGCTTTACTGAAGTCCAGGTAGACCACATCCACAGCCTTTCCCTCATCCACTGGGCAGGTCACCTGGTCATAGAAGGAGATCAGGTTGGTCAAGCAGGACCTGCCTCTCATGAACCCATGCTTGCTGGGCCTGATCTCCTGGTTGTCCCGCAAAATGTTAGTTTCCTATAGCCAGTTATTTTGATGTTGGTGGTGCTCCAAAAACGTTGAGAGAAGATAGTCTCTTAGTGCAGCAAGCAATGGCATGATTGTGGATTTTAACTTGTGAGATTCTCCAAAGTCTCTATCAGACTAATGTAAGGTGAAGAAGCAAAGGTGACAAGGTAAGAATCCAAGTGGAAATCCATTTTTTTGTTAACTATATGGCATTCTGAGGTATTAGAGGGAATGAGTTTAGACTGTAAGTGATGGCCGAGGCCAGGATGGGGAAACTCCAGTGCAGTGGCTAGCTTTAAAGCCACTTTCCAAAGTTGAAGAAAGGTTTGGATTCCAAAAATGGTTGAGAATGAGCATGACTTTATAGTCTTAACTTGAGAGAATATAAACTTTTTCCTCTAATATTGAAAATAATATTAAGAGTACTAGATTACTGAACTTCTATAGTTCGAGTGTTGGATTATGTCAGGTCACTTTTTCGTTATGCAGCTGCTGAGACAATAGAGAAAATATGCTTGAATACTTTAATACAAAGAATTTCTCTCCATCTCATGCAGTTGAGACTTGGATATCTATATTGTGCAATTATGCATGGGCTTCCCATCATGGCCTTCATAGCTTCATTGAAGATAATTTAACTAACTTAGGGTAAATATGCCCAAGTTAGTGCTTACAAAGAAAAAGCTGGCCTTGGATCCTTTCAGACAACCAAAAATTTTTTTCCCATCACTGAAAGAGATTACTGCCACTTAAAATACTGAGTTATCTTGCTTTGGGACTTAGATACATTAATGAGTGAGGCTACTTTAAACATAAAGTACAGTTCCTGTAATGAGAATATATTTTGTTGGGGTTTTGGGGGGGGGGGTTATTCTGGAGATGTGTTCATGTATTTTTGACAGCATTTGTTTTAGTTTGTTTCTATCAACTGCAGGACTTTTGTCACTTAATTAGTATTGCTGTTCTTCAGCTATGCTATCTTACTGCTTCTGTTCCAATTCTGTACTGGATAAAAGATTACCTTCATATGCAAATATGATTCTTACCTGGTCATTTCACCAGGATTGGGATCTT
Organism: Aptenodytes patagonicus; assembly: GCF_965638725.1. Lineage (NCBI taxonomy): Eukaryota > Metazoa > Chordata > Aves > Sphenisciformes > Spheniscidae > Aptenodytes > Aptenodytes patagonicus. The sequence continues at coordinate 35,863,571 of NC_134953.1, forward strand.
TGAGATCTCCAAGAGCTGAAGCTTTAAGACTGTTAAACATGTTTAAAAACATTCAGGAGTTGGCAGTACTGAGATGATAGTATTTGCTTTATTTTTTTATGCTAGTTTTGGCTCTCCAAACATCGATCTATCTTTGCTTGTTTCAAAATTTACTGTGGCATGGAGCAGAGAAACCTTTGAAAAGAAGTGGCCACTGACTTTACTTCTGTTTTTATTAGTTGAAGTTATTGTAATGAACAATTTTTCAGTGTACCAGTTAGATTAAAATGGAAGGTGTTTGCAAGGTCTCTCCTGGATTCTTCTAGAGTATCCTTGATATGAAGGACTTCTTAATTTCTGTATAAGAATATGAGCTAATTAAAAAAATCGTAGGAGCTTCCAAAATTATTTTGAAGACACTAGACACAAAGCTAAGAGTAATAAGTAGGTAAATGAGAGAGCTGGTAATTCTTTACTTCAATTTATCAAAGCCAAGAAACTACGTATCAAATGCATATGTAACTTTAAACCTCATGACAAAATTAAAGGCCTCGTTCTTGAATTTGTAATGTTCCTGTTAATCTTGCTCAGCACTTCATCTGCATTAAATTAGTGATGTCTTTTAGGAGCTCACCAGAAGTATCCTAAATTGAGAAGATCACCTTGCTCATGGAAAACTGCACATGTAGGTTGTAGTACCTCTGAGAGTAGTAAGTCTAAAGAACTTTTTCAAAAACAAGGAAGCTCATAAATGTGTTTCTCTGTCAATCACCTTTATTAAGTAAACTCTTTTAAAGCATAATCACCTAAAATAGAGTTTATGCTATGTGACAGTTTCTTTGAACATCCATGTAGGTATCAGCTTTCATCTTTAAACTTAAAAAATAATTGTGGTCTTAATTGTGTTCTTGCTCACCTGCTCCATGGAGTAAGCTTATTCATGCATGTACTAAATTAAAAATAGAAAATATCTGCTGAAAACTAGAGTTGGTTTGACCTTTTTGAAAAAAATTAAAAATAACAAACTAGTCAGTTGGTCTCCTCTAACTGACATCTTTAATCCAGCTGTCAGTCCTTGCTGATCATTAAAAGAAAAGCACAGTTCAGTACAAGGACACATCTTTTTTCTTTGAACAAAGTCATGCCAGGCTCTCTGAAGAGCTGTGTGAGAAGTAGATACAGTCATTCCTAATTGTTGGCTAGTTCTCAGTGTTCAGTTGTGTTCCTGCCTGATGCCACAGGTGGCTGCTGTGAGGCCACAAATACTTTGCTTCCAGTGGTAAACAGTCATAGCAACAGGTGAAATCAGGGACTATTTAAGGTAGATTTGAAGGAAGATAACTTATTTGAGGTTTAAATAAGTGTGAGCAGCTTTGGAAATTAATACTTCTCCAGCAAGGGATGAAATTCTGCTATTGAGCTTGAGGTAAGAGCTAGGTGAAAGATTTAAGTTCTCTAATAAGGGTTACTCTGTACTGAAGTACTTCAGTGTTCGCTCTTCATCATGTGGAAGTGTTATAGATGCATCTTGTTTCAGTTCCTTGGTGTAGGTGCTTGGAATTTATGAGCTCACCTGCTGACTGTTCTGCACACGTGGTTGAGCTTAGTAAGTCTGTAAACAGGAAATAGTACAGGGATAGTCAGGATGCTATTACACTAGTCATCAAACATATGTTAAAATAAAGCGATCAATAGGTAGGCATGCAGAGAAGTGACTAAGAGTTTTATAACAATTTCCATTCCTACTACTTTTTCTATTCTGCTTTCCAGTACTAGCTTTTTGGAATTTTCTGTACTGCTGGGTTTGTTGGGCCTTTTGACTGTATGTTTTGAACAGGATTTGAGGGCTGGTTGTGTTGTTTTTTGTTTTGTTTTTTTTTTAATGACATAGTGATGGTATATCCAGCCTTACACCCTTCTGTTAAAATATGCCTAGGCTATCCAGCAGCACAAGAAAAATTGGTCGGTCCTGGACACAAGTTTTGGACACTGTCTCCAGACATAGGCATAGATTCTTCTAGTGAGATTGATATGCAGTAGCTTCTCCCCGAGTACTTCTGCACTGTATGTGATCTGTACATGAACAAGAGGTGAGTTGTTTCACAGGGTTTGTGTATCAGTAATGCCCTGTCAACTCTGAGAAGAGAGTGACTGGGAGAGCTGTGTTGTTAGACCACTGATGCAGCTTGTCCATGTGAAAGACAGTCTCCAGGCTGAGTCGTTAGAGAGGGTAGCCTAGATTTTGCTTTGGGAGTTGTTTTTCAGCAGTACCTTGTTCCAGACTGCCACAGGCCCCTGAGAGAGGACTGTTACGACACATATGCAGTAGGTTTGTTGCTGGGAGAGTGGGACTCAAGGGACTTGTGTTTGGAGCATATTGCTAGCTGCCTGAACTGGCCTAGTAGGCCCCAAGCCATATGTAGGCTGCGAGTTGGAAATTCAAGGTTAATTCTCGCTGAAGGAGGTAGCATATCTAATGTGTGTTCAAGTATCAAGTTAATTGTTAATTAAGACCGCTCTTTGATCTTTATTGTGTTATATAGCATTTTGTAGTAGCAAGTAGAATGAGTAACAGGCAGCCTAGAAAATGCTATGAAAGTTTCTAGTGCTTTCAACTCTTTTTGAGCATATGGAGAAAACAAATGGGAATTCTTAGGAGGATGCATTTATAGGTGAATTTTGCTTAAGGTAATGGCAGGACAGGAAAATCCTCATTTTGGACTCAAATTTCTCTGCATAGAAAATGGGTTAAAGGTTTCAATAATCTCTTGGCTTCTAAATCTTGTTTTCTCTGGGAGAAACCTGGTGAGCCTATGCGAATAAGCGATCAGTCTTACTGATGTATCTTGCCCATAAGCACATCAGTACTTTCGCACAGATTCTAATACAGAACATCCCTTACAGAAGATATTTCCTCTTAATTTTTTTGGTGTGCTCTTTTTAGACTTCTTTCAAGGTTCAGGCAGGGCTGTTTTCTGTGTTGAGAGAACTTGAAGAGTATCTGGCAACAGGTTCCCTATTTTCGGGTAAGTCAATAAAGTAGTATTCCATAAACACGAGTGGATAGGATATACGTAATGGAGTATGGAGCTCCTCTGCATTGGAAGAAAGGCTTAATTGTCTCCCATCAGACTGTGTGCAATTACTATACTTAGGACTTATTAAGTAAATGTTCCTGACATAGAGAAGTCCCACTTTCTAGTGGGATTGGTAGGGAGGTCACTTTTCCCCTTAAAACTTCAAGGTGATTTTTGACTGCTTGAGTAATTGCATTACTTCTGGTTAGGTTGTGCTTTGGAAGAATCTGGCAGTTGCTTTGGAGAATTCCAGCTTCCTAAGCTGGAAGGTTAATAGCCTTCTTGCTCTGCTCAAGAATGTGCTTTATTCAGATCTGTCAGTGCTTCTGGGTATATTCTAACTGTTAATGACTTTTTTTTATATGGCTTTTGGGGATATTCTCTACATAAGAATGCTGTGAAGATTTTAACAGATCTGTTTCCGATCACATTCCTGCATTTTGGTAACTGTAATCTGCTAAAGGAGTTGCTGCGTTTAAGGTTTGCTACTGTTAGCAGGCATGTTCTTTTAACAGGATTTGTGTGATTTCCCCTGCTCCAAGGAAAGAGAGCCCAAGGTGGGCAGTGGAAGAAATAGTAGGATACAAATTGGTGTGAGGTTCAGGAGCTTATCCTCATGCTCCCCTGTCCCTGTAACAGACTAGCATTTTGGTCCAAGTGTATTCTTTGTAATTACTTGAATAATAGTCTTTTAATGTAGATTGTTATGGTTAGTGTTGTATATCTGAATGTTGTCCAGTAGCAAAATGGAACTAAATTCTGTCAGGTGCTGGAGAGAAAGACTTTGTTTAGTGTAGTGCCTTTCAAAAACATTCAGGACAAAAATGCCAGGGTGAGCTTTTGTTTGTCTGGACATGTAAAAACCTAGGAGATAGCTGGCGTAGTCTAGAACCTACTACCCAGTGGTAACCCTCAGGGGGTGTTGGCAGGCATGACTGAGGGTCTTGCTTTTTCCGTTTAATTGTAGTTGTTTTTTTTCCTGAATAGGATTCTTACAGATATTCCTTATGCCTTATTTTGAGCATGAAGGTACCACACAGAGATGTGTAGCAGTTACAACTTAGTGAATAAATGATTAGCCTTATCGCTTTACAGCCAAAAAAAAAAAAGAGAAAAAAAATCCAAACTGTCTATCTTCTATGGGAGTGGCTTACAAGCATATGAGTAATGTATAGTCTAAGCAAAAATGTTTATGCTTTTCCATTGTGTGCTGATTGAAACCTCAGTGGACACATTGTTAAGGAGTATGGCCATATCTGCCTTTTTAAAGCCAAGAACAACCAGCCAAGACTTGAGCATTGTTCTTCAGACTAGATTTCATTCTGCTATTTAGCTTCCATTAGCAAACTTCCCTTTCAAAAGAAATCTTGCTTAAGCTAAACTCGCTAACTGTAACATGGAATAGTAATTTCTAGTTCATATAGAAGCAAAGTAATACTAACAACATCAGACCTAGTTTCTGCATAGGTACTGCAGTACAGTTAAGGCTTTCATACCACAGGCAGGGCTAGGAGTCCTCTATGTTACTACTTCTATTTCCATGGTGTCTGACCAGCTCTTAGAAAAGCTTGTGTGTGTATATATGACAGGAATGGAAGATGCTCCTATCATAACTTGCAGGTAAAGATAAGTATTGGGAAGGGGAACTGGGCATGGTCAGCAAAGTAAGGAAGTATATCGGGTATTTATATTCGCTTCCATGGTTTTGTGGCGATGGAGAGGATTCTTTTATTCTCCAACCTGCCAAATGCTGTCAAGTGATCCTTCAGGATGTAGGTGCATATTTCCACTGTAGATGCACACATTAACAAATGTCTGGCTCTGTATCAGTCTGTGCCAAGATCATCAATCTGTCAGTAGGTGGACAAATCCGTGTCATCTCCCTTATCAAACTTTTTAAGGAAAGGGAGCTTAGCAAATGGCATTTTCTCCAAAGTATCTCATACTGAATGAGTTTCCTGAATGGCTTTTACTATCAGGGAACACTTGTGGCCCTTGTCTTTCTGCATTTCAGAGGAACAAAAGAATAAAGTGCCAAACACTATTCCTTGCTTCGGGCAATTCTATGGCAATGTGAACAGACTGAAGTCTTAAATGCACTGTTGGTTTAATGGCTTAGTGTTTTGGGAATCTGGATGCTAGTAGTCTTTTTTTTGAGCGACTTGGTGGCTTTCATTTGTGTTTTGTTTGTTTGGGTTTTTTAAAAAATTTTTTTTAAAACATCTTTAGAGTTGTTTACTGTCCAGGTTAAATATGCTCAGTGACTGATTTTTCAGTTTTCAGTCAAATGCAAACTCAGTTGCTTTGCTTCAGAAATGAGTTTTTCAAAAAGTTGTGCACTTTAAAGCTATTTAAACTGTAAGACTGTAGATTATGTGATACAGGCAGTAGGTTATGTTTGTTTTAATACAGCTATATGGATACACAAACACATTGTTTTATTCAGATTTCAAGGCTTTCCGATACTTTTTTCCCCTTTGTCTTTTGATTTTAATCTAGTATATTTGAGAAACATTTGTCTTTAAATGAGCAAAATGTCTGTAGAGGAAGTGGCTGTACCAAAAAAGGAATGCTATGTTAGTTGCTGAGTACAGCTGAAAAACTGAAATAGCTAGGCGTACAACTGGCAGTAAAATTACATTGGTAAGCAGGATTATCCATATATCTACTAGTAAAATAAAGTAAATGACATCACACTCAGCTGAAATCTGTTTCCATCTGTGGAAACTGGCTTTGTTTTTGTCCACTACATTAGTGCAGTGTGCTGATATCCAATGTGAAATACAAACTGCACTTTTAAAAATAACACTTAAGCTTTTAAATTTGAAAAGTTTTGGAATAATTGGGCACATCCTTGAAGTTCGTTGTATATTTACTGTAGAAATACAGAGGAGGGGTGTGGTTATAATGCATAGCAGTAGGTGTTGCTAACAGCTTTGAGATTTTTGGGGGTATCAATGCAAACAGGAAAACTATTAGAAAATTCTCGGCTGTTGTAGCTCTCTGTGTCAATGATACTGATTGTGCCCAGGCTCCCTGCTGCTGCTTTTCATGTGTTTCTGCTTCAGTCAGCTGCAGCGATCTCTCTTTTGCCTGTATACTAATCTTGATGTATAGATTGAGGGTAAAAGTGAATTTTGCTGACCTTCAACTACGCTCACTGGTGAAAAGTTGGCTTTTCTACTGTTAAATTGCCTGGTAGCTTTAACTAAGATTAGATGACTTTGCCAGTGTGAAGGAGGTAGTGATGCCAGAGTTGGCAGCAGCATCATACCACACTTAAAATGTCAGCTCTGGCTGTAAGAGAGATAAAAACTTCACAGTACTGATTCCTATTATTACTGTCTAAATGTGCTGATGTTTTTCATTCTTAGTCCTATCGACCCACTTTTTGGGGACAAGTGGTAGTTTTTTCTAACACTTCCATGTTACAGCAGTATTGAACACTAATAAGTAATGATATATTGTGGTGTTAAGTTTCTTGTTCTTTGGTTTAAAAAGTGATTTCTAGAAGAATTTTTTAAGAGAAAAGTGAGTACTAAAATAGGGGTTTTTCTGACTCTTGATTTGACCAGTATTGAGTACCATAAAGATTCGCTAGATGGGGAAAACTAGCTACCTTTATTGTGTTTGTCTCGTGCTAATGTTCTTGTTTAACTTGGGGTCGTCTTTAGCTTAGCTTTATGATTTTCTTACTGTTACTGTAATAAGCTTTCTGCTTGAAGATCAGTTGTTTCCAAAGCAGTGCTGTCAAAAAAACTTTCGTTCTGTCCCAGTTCTTGTTTCTGCCAGATTTTAGAGGATGACACATTCAGAGGATAAATTGCTGTTTAAATTTAACAATATAACTTTTTTTTTTAAATAGAAGTGGTGCTACTTGACAGTAAATTGAGTGGAAAAGTATAGAGCAAAAATCTGTTAAGTGAAAGATTCAAACTGTTTCTCTTTCATATACTTCATAGCAAGAAACTTACATGTGCAGGCTACTAGTAGCTACTAAAATAACTTTGGACTATTTTTTGAGAATTTGGGAGAGGTATATAGATGATCAGTAACTGCTGGCATGTAATTATGCAGCCGTCTGACATTTGGTAGTGGTTATGATGTTCAGGAACCTCTTTTGTGTCTCCTCTGAACAAAGAAATTTCTGCCCTTATAAAGCCTGTTATGTTATTAGGATTAACGAGGCTTTCCTTATCTCATACTTAATGGTTATAATTTCAGCCAGAAGAACGAGGAAAGGTGAGAGCCATTAGAGCTGATGGGTTACTGAACAGGAGCACAGGGACAAAATGAGAGGAGAGCTGTTGTCTACAGAATTTCATCAAAATGAAGGGTGTTTGGTCTCATATTCCTTCTGTTTCCAGATCTCCTGTTATTTGGGTGAAGTGAAGTTTTTAACTTGTGTTGTCAGGCTTTTCTCCTAGTTGGGAATAAAACCATTCAGGGGTTTTTGACTGTTGCTTTTATTGGCCTTAGAATGAAAGGTCTTTGGATAGTAGTAGAGCTGTATTTGGACAGGCTTCTATAGATTAGTATGCTGAACTGGAATTCAGGTAGTCTTGACTCTTTCAAAAGGCATTTCAACATCTGAAACATGTAGGTAAGCTCTGCTGCAGTGGAGTAGCAGCTTGTCTATACATACTAAAGAGCTTCAGGATCCATCTTCTGTTAACTCCAGTTTAGCATGAATTGTGAAATTCTGAGCATCCAGATCCAGGTTTTAAACTGCCGCTATGGCACACCAGTTATGCTTTTTCATATCAATATTGTTTTAAGTGATCTGCAGTGCACCATCCCTTCCCACTACAGAGGAGTGTGATCTTGTGGAGACCTGCTTGAAGTGCCCTTCAGCTCCTTTGCTGCTATCGGCCATTAACAACTCTGTTGTATGAGTAAAGACCCAATGTACGCAAAGATTGCAAACGTGCCCCAGAAGATTTGTTCAGATCTAGTCTTGTGTTGTGGAAGTGAGTGCATCCTAGAAAAGAGCTATACATGATTAACTAGCTTTGACTCTTACTTATAATCAGGTAGTAATCCTTTTATTGTCCTAAATTCAATTAAAACCAATTATTTTTCTTAGAGCCTTCTTTGTTCTTTAAAGGTAAGAAAATATATGGTTCGGTGTTTGAGGCTTTTTCTTAAGTTGAGTTTTATAATTTTTAAATTAAATGATGAGGAAAATATATACATATTACGCGTTCAGGAGAGGATGGGGATGTAGATGTGAGATTTATACATTTGACTGTGTCTGGCTTTGGGCTTCTTAGTGCAAGAAAGATGTTAATTTATTTGAGAAAGTTCAGTCGAGGCCACCAAGATGGTCACAGCACATGACTTGCAAGGAGAGTCTGAATGAACTGAGCTTGTTCAACAGGAAAAGAGAAGGCTTTGGGGGGACTTACTAGTAATCTTGTGTAACTTTTTGGAGGTTACGAGAGCCAGGCCCGTTCTCTTGCTGTGCTACTCGGTCAAGAGAGACAATGGTCATAAACTTCTGGTTCTGACTGGCTATAACTAAAACTTTACACTGGGAGGCTCATTAAGCACTGGAGCAGGTTGCCCAGAGAGGATGCGAAATCTCTCTTTTGAAGTCTCTAAGACTTGACTGGCTGAAGCCGTAAGTAGCCTGGTCCAAATCTGATGTCGACCTTGGTTTGAGCAGGAGATTGGACTAGATGATTTCACAAGGCCGTTTCAAACATGAAGGGTTCTGCAATTATGCTTCCATAATTTTGTCCTCTCCCCTCACTTGTGGCATTTATAGCTTAACATTAGTACCTCTGCCAGTATCCCCCTGCCCCTGCAGTAGGCTTCCGTCCACGGGTAACAGTGTGTTTGTTTTGCACTGAAGATGGAGAAACCCTTTCTCTATGGCATCTGTGATGTTGAAGAAAGTATCTCACCTTTGCTGTTAACAACTCTATTTTTTTTTTTCGCTTATGTACTATATGTTAACTCTTGGAGATAACTTTAGTACTCTAAATTGGCTTCCTACCAAGCAGAAGACTTCTGCCTACATATCAGAGTGGTGCTTGGAAGACGGTGTATATCAAACTGATTGAATTCAAACTTACATTGATGTCTTGTATACTAGGAAAGTTCTGTGGTAGTCTTTGCAAATAACATCTTGTAGAAGGTGGAGGCTCTTGGAGTAGTTGCTTTAAAAAAAAAAAAAAGTAAATTGGGTACAAGTTCTTCGAATTTTTTCCTGGATCTAACAGTAAAGTAAAGCTTGGTAGTGTCAGGCAGTCTTCTGCAGTGGCTCTGTAGGTAGAACCACTTATTTAAAGCTATCTGACACAACTATAAACCCTTAAATTTTAGTTGATTATTTACTCTGGTAAACTTCAACCATTTGAGTTGAAATCTTACATGCTGGATCTGTCCCAGGTGGACTCTTATTAAAAAAAAAAAAAAAAACCAACAAAAAAAACCAAAAACCACCACGTGATGCATCTTCCTTCACCTAACTGTGAGAAGTTAAATTACCTGAGTTCTGAACTTAGATCTCTGGATATCCCTACAAGTGTAAATTTCTCCCACATAACCATCCTGAGCAAGTTGTAAGTGACACTGCAGAGAAGTAGCCAGACTTTTCTGCAGTTGCTGCTTTAGGCCAGCTGGAACTAAGGGCAGGCAACTGCTTGACTTCACAAAGTGTAACAAACTGGTGAAACAGAAGTATGGAGCTCTTGCATTTGTCAACGAGATGGCAACTACTGCTGTTCAATTTCTCATAAAGAACTCTTCTACTAGTCTGCGGCCAAGCCTCTTACTAGAAAATGCTGTATTGTAACAAACTTGTGTTAGAGCAGATCTTTTTTCTGATCCTGCTCTCAGCATGGATTGCTTGGCACCCTCTCACCCTGCTCTGCACCTTACTTTTGATGAATTTTAGCAGAAATTGGCTGGCTGAGCAAAACTGGATTAATTCCCACTTGCCTCCATTTCCATGTGTTGCTGTTGCAGAGTTCTAGCAAAAGGAGATGAAATTATGTAACTCATCTTGTTGTCTTAAAATTACTTTGGAAGAATCTTCTGGTAATCTGATAAAAGTAGATGATCCTGATTACCTACTGATAGTTGTTAGAGGCTCTTTAAGTGTGATAGTACTGCCAATGCGGAAACAGTCTTTTGGAATGGACAGACTGCAGGACTGGTTTTACTTGTAGCTGAACCAGAAGAGCTACTAGTTTTACATTATCTATTAGAGGCAGTCTTACTTAACTTGGTTGTCTTCGGGGCATACAGCCTTTTCTGTTCATGTTGCTCTATTTTTGTGTGTTGCTAAACTTCTCTAAGCAACCTATAATATAGTGATTTTTTTTTCCCAAGCTAGAGAATGGGATTTTTTTATTAAGTTGGCTGCATTGCTCTAATGATGTATTGTCACTGTTTTGTCATATACAGTATAACAGATTCTGAAAGCTCTTTTTATTTTCCAATAGGCTGGTGCTTGGGATGCTGTATCCTGCATATTACTCATACAAAGCTGTGAAGACAAAAAATGTGAAGGAATATGTAAGTCACATTCCTTTTAATTGCTTAATTAAATGCCTCTGCTGACATACAACTGTGAAATTTTCATTATGCGGTGCAATAAATCATATGAAAACTTGATTCGACTGTCTTAATATTAGGTACAACACCTGTGTGGATGTAGTGGTAATCCTGTGATTTTGTTTGGAGAGCTGAAGTTAAGGTTTCTCAGACTTTTCATAGACTTTACTGAAACGTGTCCAACATGCTATGCTGTATACAGGTATTTTTAGGAGGATTTTTAAACTTAAACCTTGAAGTGTTGGCTGCGTTTCGGTGAAGTGCCTAAAATAATGCACTTTTGGGCAGGGGGTAGAAAAAAGGTTTCCTAATTCTACCAACACCTGTAGTATAAGCAATGACAAATTGATTCTTAGTGACCACTTGAACAGTAGCAGCAGTTTAATTGTCATTGTATGGAGCTCAACAGGGGATTCAAAATCTACCTGAGAAAGGAATAGCTCTGGTTAATCTATCATTCCTCAAAGAGGAGAAAAAATGTAACCAGGGAAGGAAAAGATTTGGTTAAGGTGACGTGGAAGCAGAACAGACAGAAGAGTTAGGTGGAGGAAAAACTTGTAGTTACTGCAGTTTAGAATTAATCTGTTTAAATTATTTACTTTTCAGCGTGAGCAATGATGATTACCACAGAATGTTACCCAGTTGTAGTCACAAGGAGCTTTGGTCACTGAGTTACTTCCCTGTTTTTAAGAGGCAACCTAACTTGATTTCGGCAACTAACCTATATTGGATGGAGTCAGTGTCATCAGTTACTTTAACTCAGCAGCCGTAGCTGTGACCTAATGCTACGGTCTGGATGTGTGATGTCTCTGCTTTGTACTTGGTTGTAGTAGTAGAATGCAGTAGTTGTTGTTCCTCCCCTTGTATGTCTTATGTTTAGTCTGATCACTCCATCAAGGCTCCAAAGTGGACATCATATTCATACTTCTTCTGGTTTCTGTGTACAAGCTGATTAGAGCTTATTTGTGCACATACAGCTAGTGCCTGTCAGAGCTAAGCTTCTGGGAGGAAAAATAATAAAAAATCAGAGAACTTCCTCTGTCTCATGCTTACTTTACCCTGTCAGGAAAGTATATAATGCAAAGAATTTATAATCCGCTTTTCCTGCCTGCTCCCTCAAAAGGGATCTGCAGGCTAAGTAGAGGATAGCAGTTTTGAACACTAACACATGAAATCACTTTAAGAGGTTACCGTTGCTTCTTGCAATATGTTTTCTAGAAAAAGAAAAGTAATGTTTGTAGAATGCTGAGATTTTGACTTATCTCAGTTGTCCAGTTAGCTGTGACTTAGCTGTCTTTCTTGGGCAACTTTTTTCAGAGGTGCCTGTCATTTACAGGCCCTTTAGTAGGGCCTGGAACCATATTCTTCCAACTGTGTATTTTCATTTAGTTTGAAAACACTGCTTTTCAGTCACCTGTGGTGTTTGACAAGTCCCTGAATTTGCGGTTGCATACAAAATGTTCACGGGGCTGAGATGAATGAGACCCATCACAGTGACTTCTTCATGGGCAGGGAATGACATTGATTCATCAGTGAATTACCACTCCATTGCTGGTTGGGTTGAGTGTCCAGATAGATCTTAGGGACGACCCATGTCTTTCATCTTCCCAGCTGGGTCACTTTCTTTCCTGGAGAGCATGTAGGTGTAACTGCAGTCTTCCAAATGGCACAGCCCTGCTGCCAGTCATGTTATGGCTCAAGCACAGCTTCCTTTCCAAGGTTATGTGTGGCTCAGGAGCCATCTCTTTTTGTTTGTTGGATTGCAGGAGCTTTATAACAGTGAAATTTTTGACTTAGCCACTGCTTCCAACAGTAAAAAAAAAAAAAAAGTACAGACATCTTGAGTTGCTGTGTAGGTCATGATGCAGCAAACTGTTCAAAGATTGTTTCTGGGGAAAAAAAAAGTGTTGCTGCCGGTTTTAGTGATTTAAAAGACTTATGGTCTTCAGTTCTAGAAATTAGGATATGTGCCTTTGAAGCTTTGAGAAGATTTATTTGTTCTTGTCATTACCCTAGTTTAATGGAGTTGACTAAGATCTTTGAGGAGTTTTTTCACTGTGTTACACCAAAGGGCTTGTAATAAGCATCTGAAACGCAGTTTAGAAGTCCGAAGGTCCTTCTCAAATCCTGGCTACAGAATCCTGACTTGAAAGGATGTGCTTCAGCCAAAGCCAACAAAGATGAGCTTAACACTTGGACGGTAGGAAAAAAACCTCAACAAAACAAATCTGTAATCACTCTTCTAATATAAAAAGCAAAACTCAATCAAAGCTTCTGTAACTTCATCTTTAAGAGTTAAGTAAATGATGGTCTTCTGGGCAGTGTTAATTATGACCTTCTGTTTTTCCTGGGTTTTTTTTCTGATATGAAAACTGCTGTAAGTCACTCAGGTTCATTTGTCAAGGATACTTTTGATACCTAATGCATTAATTGTACTAGAATATAATTTGACTTACAGTTTTGAGAATCTTTGCCCAGACCTCAGCAGGACTCCTGGCAGATCTTATGTGCCCTTCTGCAGAGCATTTCTTACTGTTCCTAGCAGCCCAAGAGAAACTCCACTTCTACTGTTGTTCCTAATTGGATAAATAAATGTTGATTAAAGAATGAATAGCCTGGGTAAAATATATTGGAAAAAAATTCAGTCCTGCATGGCATCTTAAAAATTGCATTGTATTATGCTTAGGTTGATGGGGCAAGGGTGGATGTTAGTTTTATTTTTATTCAGGTGTTGAGACTGGTTCATGGAACGGTCACCAGTCTAAATGTCACATGGCCTGTCAGAGATGACTTCAGCTGTTGTGTACGTTTGTCTTAGCTTATTCAAGCTTGAAATATCTAAATCCTCTGAGAGATTGAAGTGAAGAATGTCATCACATGACTGAGTTTCTTTTCAAATTGAAACGCAGAAAAGCATTTAAGATAAATGGGTCTCAAGTTGTGACGAAGGAAGTGGTTTTAAAGCATAATGCACAGCTATGAAATAGGCAGCAGTGTAGCATTAGGTTTTGAGTACTTACTTAAGTCCACTTCAAAAAAAGATTGCTTTAAAAGTGAAGATTAAATCTGAGCCACGTCCTCTGTAGGAAAGTGTATATATTCCTCCTTTTGAAAGACGGTGCCATGAATTCACGACTTGAACTGGTGTCTAACAAATGTGCTGTTTAATGTTTTGTGCGTATACCAGAAGAGTTAGTAGTCTGTATATTGCAAATGAAATGACGTTACTGCATCTGGTTGCAGGTGATGCTTTTCTTCTTTTTTTTCTCTTTTTTTTTTAAACGGTTTTGTTTTTTTCTAGCATAGATAGTGTTGGAATTTAAAGAACATGTGGGCGTTCAGTTAGTATGAATAACCAGTGGTGGTTTGCACTGACCTATTTTGGAAATATCAGTGGCCAAATGCAATGTATTTTAGAGAAGACAAATGCATGGAACTACTTCTGTAATATTTATTCTGAAAGATGTAATCAGTTTAGACAACCAAATCTGAACAAACGTTCGAGATAAATGAGAGATTTAGTTAACTTTTAGAAAACAGAACTAAAACTTGTATTTTAAAAGCATTGTCGGATTTCAAAACAATGATGTATAGTGTAGATCTTAAAAGTATATAGATATAAACCCTTGAAGCATTAAGATGCTTACATGTGAGCTCTTTTATTAACAAGAATTTTGTAGTTCTTGGCATATGAATACAACTAAGTTTCCATGAAAATGCTTTTTTCCTGCCTTGCCCCAGTGTTAATACCATAATGTTAAGCACACATGTAGAACTTAACTGGAAAGTATAACTGAATAACGTATATTGTGAAATGAAAGCAAGGGCTACCTGACTTACTAATGCTGAATATTTTGTTTGAGGTATAAACATATGGATGAGTGTGGAAGAGAGTGAAATATCCTTTAGTGCTATAGTGGGAATTGCATTTCATTCTTATGATAACGTACTGAACCTTTGCAGTGTTTTTTTTCTTGTCACTAGAGCTTTCTAGAGGCAGCATCAAATCTGTGAAGCCAGCCTAGGTGAGGTTGTGACCCTGGTGACCCAGCCATTTCACTTAGCTTGTTGCAGCTGCCACCAGTTCTATTTATGAACAGAAAACCCTTAGGACCTTCATGTAATTTCACTTGAAACCTGGCTGATGCAGGCTGAGATACTGTTGAATGTCTTGCTCTGACAGCTCTGAACTGATTGTACAGTGTATGGTGTATTCTGTGAAAGGTGAAATCAAAATTCTTACTGAAGATGGTGTTTTAATTTTCAGGTTCGCTGGATGATGTATTGGATTGTGTTTGCTCTTTATACAGTTACTGAAACAATAACTGACCTAACAGTCTCTTGGTAAGAGCCTGCTTTTTATGAAATCTATACGAAACTATGTTTCTGATGTTCTTTGATTCGTAATGATTTAATTTTTATAAAGAAGTTGTGCTTGTTGATAGCACTTTTTCTCAGGAAAAGATCTCGGAGTGTATGTGAAGAATAACATCTGTTTTCAAGCTTGCTGTACACTGTCACTCGAGGTAGGGACGATAAAACTTCCACCTTTGCTGTAGAAACTGAATAGGGGAATGGAACTCTTAAAAGGATGGACTATAATTTCTCTGTGCAGGGAATGTATAATGCAAAGCAAGTATATTAACTGTTTCCATTTCTTAAATGACAGTACGGTCAGTTAAAAAATTAAATCCATAGGTCTATAACTCATTTAATTTTTGTCTAATATAACTTCTTGTATGTGAAAAATCCTATATGCTAATATGTAATTGTGTTTTTTGAAGACATCTCTTCATGATTAACTACTGTGCATTTTCTTACTGCAGTTGTTGATTTCATGCAACCTTTAACTTGTCTGTAGGTTTCCACTGTACTATGAACTGAAGATAGCTTTTGTTATTTGGCTCCTTTCCCCATATACTAGAGGGGCAAGTTTAATCTACAGAAAATTTCTTCACCCGCTGCTTTCTTCTAAAGAAAGGGTAAGAAATAACTTCTCATATTTTTAATGCCCAATATGGAAATACCATGTGCTGAAATACTAACTGTTGCTAGATACATGATAAAAGCAGATCAGTGTGTTACTGGTTTGCCAGGCAGCATGGACTTGGACTAGAAGAGGCAAGTGCATATGACTGTCCATATATATGTTTCTGTTTAACTTGGATGAGAAGACAGTGTGCTACTTTCTATTGACATGAGATAGCCTGGTGTTCTCTGGTCTACTTGGTGCACTTCGGGGAGCTCAGCTGGGTGGAAGTGATGCAGTTTGACTTTCTACTGGAAGACCATGTGCAGTACTCCCTGTGCAGAAGCGTAAATGCAGTTTTAGCAACAGCTCTTCATGTTACCATTTTTTCTAGCATAATGTAGTAATAAAAGTTCTCAGGATGAATGTCGTTGATGACTTTTCTGGTGTGCAAACTGAAAGGGTAAGAGGAGAGACTTTCTACTGAGGTTTAAGGGAAGACCAGTCTGCAACAGAAAACAACAAAACAGAACATAGCTAAAGAATATTTAGCTTTAGCGACAGTATGACAGGGCCACAGATCTGCTTAGCTCTTTTTCAGTATTCTGTTTGGATGTGTGGAAAAAGCGATTAGCAAAGGTGTGAAGACTACCACTGAAAAATTTCACAGTACAGAAAATAGCATTCATAAAGGTCAGTGCTGGGCTTGGCCTTTATTAGGCAAAACAGGTAGCTGACATGATTGCCACTGATATGAACAGTAAGGTCATCTTGACCTTCTGAAGGTTGAACAGTTCTTTCGCAACTTCATAAGCTAAAGGGATTTTTCCCCATAGTCTGCTAGCTGTTGTGAACTACCTTGAAGCCTTTATCTCCAACTTCAGGCATTTACCACGTCTGGGGATAAATGTCATGACTGTATTGTCCTTGGTACTTAACTATGTCAAAGCTCTGGCTTTAGAAGTTCTTTGTGAGCCGACTCTACCTTTCTAAGGAGCTCTCTGATTTCATCTTAAGCATGTTATTTCTAGAACAGCTTTTGTCTGACAAGCTAAGTGTATTCTCTGTAAGGAACTTGCTATGTAGCTGCAATGTTTCTGAGCTGGACAAAAGTGATCTATTTTATCTTCTTGTTTGACCAGACATAATCCTTTTTAAATGAGAGAGTATAAGTGAATGAAATATCAGTATACAAAGGCAAGAGTAATTGTCCCATTAAATATTTTCTTAAGATTTCTTCTGTCTTCCTTTATTGATGGAAAAATTATACTGTAGGGTAATGTGACTTATGCGCACAGCCCTCTAAAATTTAAGTATGTTTTGCTTTTAGGAGATTGACGAGTACATCGTACAGGCCAAAGAAAGAGGCTATGAGACCATGGTGAATTTTGGAAGGCAAGGGTTGAATTTGGCAGCAACTGCCGCAGTGACAGCAGCTGTAAAGGTAACTTTCTACTTGCATTAATTGCTTTTGTCCTTGATATACTTATAGAACAGTGTAATTGTACTGAGGATTTGCCATTCCTAAATAAAGATTACTTCTGCAAATGAATTGAAAACCTGGAACTCAATTTAAGGGTTGCAGCACTCTAGTCCTCCTCTACTATGTTTGTTTGTTTAAGATGGCTTGTAGTTGTTTCTTGGATGATGGGGATCAGTTTACTGTAATTCAAAAGATACCATGCAGTTTTCTATGCAGACTTTTGGTAAAGATGACGATTGTTTCTTTTCTGTCTCTGTTGTGCTTTCTTGTTGGTAAACAAACTATTTAAAGGATTTCTGGCTTTTCTGCTGTTTTTCTCCAATCAACTTGAGGTAACTCCACATATGAAGTAAGGCATGAAAGATTACTACCACAGATAAAAGTTATCTTGTGACACAATTAACTGGTTTGCAACTTGTTGATTGAATTATTAAATTAATACACTAAGCATAAGCTTGCATATTGCTGTTTAGCATACTCTTGCTTTGTCATGTAATTTCCATTAAATCATGTAGTAACCTGTGGTTGTTCCCAATTTATGTTCCTACAAAACTCAGGACCTTCAGTTGAATTTCAGAGGGTTCTAGGTCTAGGGAAACAAAATAGAAACTTACAAGAGTCAAAGCAACTTGTGGCCCACCAAAAGGAGTATAACTTTAGGCAATGTGTATCCTACCTAATAGTCATTTAAACCAAAACACGAAAAAAGTGTGGAAAGATGTGTGTGTCCTAGCTAAATGATAGTTTTAAGGCGATCAGGATTAATTTCTTCCTGGGAATAAATGAAACTGCTGCGTTCATAGTAACAGGACTGAAAACCTGAACACTGTTAGTAGGTAACAGAAAGCAATGTAGAGATCCCTGGCTGTCAAAGTTAAGTAGGTACAGCTAGCATTTAACTTAAATTTCTGTGGCTGTATGTGAACTTCTTGCTTTATAAATCAAAGACATTTCTAAAAACTGCATTTTCAAATGCTATCTCAAAAAGCTTTGGAAAAATAGTCATGCATCTCTTGTTTGTTCATGTTCTCTCTTTTTAAAGATATATGTGGGTGGTAGTGTGAAAAATATCTTTTTTTATTTTAAAATATGGACATAATGAGCCAAAAATACTAAGAATGTGATTCAATATGATCACTGGTTCTTTTTTTTGTTATTCAAATTCTTAGTATTGCCTTGAGGCATGAAATAATTTAGAATCAAATAGAATACATCTCTAAAGGAATGAAAGTATCCAGAGTGAAAATAGGTTATTAAAAAAAAAAAAACCTAACAAACAAAACCTCAAAGCACTCTACTGGGAAAAAGTTTAAGAACTATGCCAAATGCTAAAATGCAAATTCTTTGCCAAACAGCAAATCATAATTTATTACAATGTGCACCTGTAATGATACTTATGCTCTGTGTGTTTTCCTTATGTCTGGCTAAGGTTGGATATTGCCTTGTTAATCCTTAGGGTGTTACAGAAATATTGTAAAATAAATAACACAAGTATCTCCTCCCACTTTCTTCTGAAATAATGAATAACTTTTTCCTAAATGTCTGTGTTTAGATTTCATCGCTATTCAGCTGTGACTGGCAAGATGCCTGCTCTATTTGTTAAAACTTGTTAAACATGCTCATGAATGTTTGTACAGAATTAGTTCAGTGCAGATGAGATGCTTGGGCAAAACAACCACCACAATACCAAAGACCTAAAATAGACATGGTTTTTAAACACTATGAAAGAAGAGACTCTGAAAATCTTTATTTTGGCACGTAAAACCTCTCTTCAGTTCGTCATTCCAAAAAGCTGAGCGTGACTGCTCCATGCAAGCAAACGGAGACAATGCATGTGTTCTTGATTTTTGTTCCCTGTTTTTCAAGAGTTGACTGCTGCCTCCAGCAGGTGAAAAGATTATCCCTTCAGCATGAGTTGGTGGAGCATGCTATAGGATTTCAGGAATGGAATCCTATTAGTGGGATCAGTTTTGATGGGAAGGAGACACACTTTCATCACTTTTTTTTTCTTTTTTAAATTTTATTTTTGAAGGAGCAGGCATGCTTATTCTGACATACTGGATCTCAAATTAGGAGTAGAGAATGTGGGAGGTTAAACACAAGAGGAGGTCCAAAGAAAGCTTCTGTTCACTGAAGTGTCCAAGCAAAAGATACTACGATGTCTGCTTATGCTGACTTCAGGAAGGTGGTAAAATTGCTTGGAAACTCTCTGGAATGTTTTCACAATCAAGTGTGGGAAAGAGCAGTTTTCTCCAAGGGCTGTCAAAGGAATATGGGATTAGTGTTAAAAGCCTAGTTGGCTGTGTAGGGGAGGCTGGATCAGCCAGCCAAGTCAGTCTGCCGAAATTTGACATAGATTTAAACCTGCTCCACTGTAGTTAAGTTAAAATGTAACTGGCAGGAGTCGTGGCCTATAGCTTACATTCCTATACTGATATTTTTAGCTGGTACTAGTTAGCCACTGTTCATATAAGATTTAGTGTTTCAAAACTTGCTGAATAGCATACATTAGAAAAATAAATTGTGTTACACGTGTTAATTTAAGAAAACAAATCTTTGTAAAATCCTGATTTCAAGAGACTTAAGAGGTGAAATACGGTCTAGACTGACTTTTACAGGTGACTAATAAAAATTTTCTTTGGAGTATAAAAGAATCGGCAACAAGATGCCTTTAATGATAGGAAAGTTGTTGGAGCTCTTTCAGCTCAATAGTATATGGATTTGTGGAAATTATGTCCACAACACTAAGTTCCACTGATTATATCTTGTATTTTGATGCATCTGCTTTCCACATCTTCTGAGACGCCAATTACCTGTACACTCCAATTTTTGCCAACACATAAATTCTGAGTTCTCAAGCTACTAGTGAAAATTGGTTTCTGTATCACCACATGTGGAACGGCTGCTAATTAAGCTGTGAAATGCACTGTCCTTTATGAGGTCACAGAAGTATTGTTCATTTGTAAAGTATTATTTGGTAAAAAAAAAACCCAAACAACATTTTGAGGGCTGTGTTTTTGCATGTCTTCTAGTCATCCTGAATCTGCTGCCTCTTTGCTGATTGAATATTATTCTAATGGCCTTGCTCAGACTTCCCCTTCTTCCCACTCAGGGCATGGCAGAGGAAGGAGGTATCTTGCAGCCAGCTGAGGCGTACAGCCAATATCACGATGAGCAGCTCAGCTCACCAGCAATACTGCTTTCATCCCTCCTCCCTAATGAGGACTGCCTGGCATGCTGCAGAGGTCATTCACGGGACAGCAGTCCCTCTCCAGGTTGAGAGGGAACAGAAGTCATTCCCCGTCAGCCTGGATCGGATCAGGGAGAGAACAGCTGGGAATGTGGGTGCTGCACACTGCAGCTCTGCAGCCATAAAGCTCCAAGCAGCTCTGTGGACACGCAGTCCATTGAGAACTTGTCCAATGAAGGAAAGCAGCTTTGTTCAGTGATCCTGACCACTGAGGGGGTGCAAGTCCAATTTAAACACCAAAAAAAAGAGTCCCTGAGGCAGACATACTGTGTGGTGTCTGTTTACAGCAACTTCCCTGGGTTAAGTATATAGACTATAAAAATACATGCTCAATAAAAAAAGAGAAGGGCATTTCATATATGAGGGTCAGCTGATGAAATGGCATACTAATAGCTTACTAGAGTCTGAGTAGTGTCAAAAGGAGTCCCTTAAGTAGGCTGTATTTATCAAAAACTAGATTTAGAAGCCCATTACAACTTTAATTAGTGCTTCAGGTTGGTCACTGGTAATGAATGTGGTCTCTGAAAAGTGTTTAATATGTTTTGGGAAATACTATTGAATAAATAAGCAGACTCATTCTTCAAGACTTGCATTTTGTTTAAGACAAAACAAACTTTACGGTTCATCTCTCTTCAATGTTCATTTACATAGAAATTTGAGCACTGAAGTTGTTCTCTGCTTTTTTGCCTGCATTGTAATTGTTAATGTGTGTCTCTCAATCTTTTGTGGTGTAGTTTAGTTGGCAGCCTCTGGGCTGGATGCAGCCCACTGTATTTCTTCTTTACTGATAGGAACTGTTGAAATAATAGGACACCAATGCAGGCGTGGCAACTGCTCTGCCATCTTCTTGTGAGCAGCATCTTGGTGCTGTGTGTATGGCTGGGGAGAGGTGATGGTTGCTGCTGTATCAATGGCTGCTGCCATACCCATGGCATGAGTGTTGGAAGCAGGAGATCCCCCTTCAGCTCCATCTGCAATTGGATTGCTCTGCCTTCTGTTTTGCAGGCAAACATCTTGCTTTCGAGCTGTGGCTAGTAACTCTCTGAACTTTCAAACAAGATATGAAAGCTCTTAATGCATTAATATTCTAAATGTGAATGTTACTCTCACATTTCCTGCAGCAGAGGGTATTTAATATTTTTTAGCCAGACTTTTATTCTGAGGTGATAGTAATTCAGACCCTCACGGAATGCTTTGTTTTGGCAGAAAGCAATTATCTGCTTCTTTTGGGCATGGGGAGTGGAAGAATCTTCCTAAATCTTAAGTGCTGTATGAGCACAGTGATATGGGTTTTTTTTATAATTAAAAAAACCTACACAAAACACCTTGAAATTTGTCCTACAATTAGTCTATGCAGTGGTGTGAAGTAGAAATCAATTTTGATTTGGCTAGACTGGATCTTCCTAGGGGTGTGGTGGAGAACTGCATTCAGGCAGGAGAAGACTGGGGGGATTGTAGGGAGTACTTGCATAGGATTTGTGTAATGTGTGACCATGACTGTGCAGTGCAGCAGTGGTGCAGCCCCCATTCCTACTGTGACTCTCAGACATCTGTGCTGCATCTCTTATTTGTATGTGTATCCTTTCAAACTTCTTAATATTTGCTGTGTGTAACTTGAGTGAAACTTTCCATCTTGGCAAGTACTTTTGAAATGAAGGGCCTATTGTATGAATCCGTTATGTCCTCACTGAATGAGGCAGTACTCCACAGGAGCTCTAGCCTCATTGAGCGTGCAGTTTGGTTAAGGGCACAATGTTATTTTATGGCACATAGTTTGACTTTTTTCCCCTTTGAAAAACAAAATTCTGTATCCAAAAGCTGCACTGAAAAATAAGGCTGAACGTTCCCAGATTGGATCTAGTCCTCTATATCTACAGTGGAATAGGAAATACAAGCTTGTAATGTGAATTCTTCTTAGCATGTTAGTTGTTATAATCTTAATTACATTCTCTTGTACAATTTCCAAATGTCTTTTTGTAGTACATCATACTATGAATGAACGTGCTGTGCAACTGTTATGCAAGTGTGTCTTTCTATACTCTTGTTTCTGGCCGAATCCAGCTTCTGTTACTATTTTATAGTACATTCTGTCCACACTTAGTGAGTGGAGTTGTGCTGAATTTATATGGATTCTGCTGACAACCAGATGGGTACATTTTATGCATTCATCAGTGTTCAGTGATTGAGACCTGAGTCCAGTTGCATCGCTTTCAAACAGTGGATGCAGACTGATCAACAGCGTTATGTGTTATAGCAGATACTGTAAGCTGTTACTTGTCAAAAGAAGCGGTCCTGTCTCTCCAGTTCTCTTCTTTTCTTTAGTGTCCTGGCAGCTTGACTGTTAGTTCTCAGAGATGGCTCATTCCTGATTCAGTTTACTGTGCAAATGCTTTTCAAAGCAAGAACTGGAGTAGCAGAAGGGCAGGATTCCTGCCTTAAGGCAGGACAGACCTGCCTTAAATAAGCCATTTCAGGCAATAAAATTAACTTCAGAATTTCTACAATAGCTTATACACACTGTTCAGTGTCAGTAGTGCATTTTAGCTCAAAGGCAAGCTGTAGTTGTGTTCTTGAGAACTGTCAGTCATCCTACATGTATGTAGGAAGAACTAGAAAAGTAAAGACTTCTACTTCTCTCATAGGAAACTTTTTCTTTGTTGTTGTTTAGTGGCAATGTATGAATGGTGGTGTAAAAATTAAAATAGGTTCTTCTTGCCGGTGTAGCACATGTCTTAGCTTTATATGCTGTACTAATGAGTAGTCATTAGAAAATGACTATTAGGTTTCAGCAACTTCCCCCCCCCCCACCTTTGGTGGCCATGCAAGCTTAAGGAGTATCACTCTATCTCTTCACTTTACATGGGGTTATTTTTAACATGGAATAATTTAGTGTGCTGGTCTACCATCTGCAAACAGTTGTTGCCATGAGAGTGGGAACAAATGGCTGTGGCCCGTGGTGCAAGAACTGCCTTATGCTGGTGCTGTTGCAGAGAAAGGCGTGTGGAATTGTACCCAGATTTCTGCTACTGCTAGCTAACATAATGCTCAAATGAGGAATTTTACTTAAAAGCTTCATTTGTAAGAATGAAACAAAATCTTGAACCCTTGCTCGAAGTGGGATTCATGCACAGGCTTGTCAACCTTCTTCTGAAACGGTAACTTTTTGCCTCATATGCCAGAAAGGGAAGAATTAAATGTTATTTTAACATGACACTGAGTAATGTGCTTGTTGTTTTAGTTGCTTAAACAATAAATTAAGCTTCAGTGCTTTAATAATAACATCATCTGATGTAAGATGAAAGAGCTGCTTGATGACCCTCCTTTCCAAAGGGGAACTTTCTGTATGTCCACGTAGAAAAGATGTAAAGACTATCAGAGAAGGAATACTAATGTTCAGATGTGATCAACTATCCTTATATGTAGCATTAGATTTTGGGTTGGTATTATGTCCGTAAAGCTGTATTAGTAAGAGAACCTGCTAGCCTGTAGTCCAGGCAGGACCTCTTTGGTTTGTGGTTTCAAGTTTCTGTCAACTAGAGCTTTTGTAGTGCTGCCAGTTTCTTGGTTACTTGAGTTCATGTTACAGAGTGTATTTTTAACACTTTTTTCCTTTCTTACGCATATTCAAATTTGTAGAGGGTAAAATATAAAATAGCGGAAATCTTTATTTATCCTCAACCACGCTTTTTAAAAAGGAAGTGTTAAACCCACTGTCACGCTACCTAGCACTGCTAGAGAAAAATGTTTGAAGTGAATTGAGCCTTTCTGATGTTTTTTTTTTTTCTTTTAAACATGTCCCCTCACCCAAAAAGCCTTTAGTTGCTCAGATTAAAGGAGTGAAATGGGACATTTGTAATGAAATTGCTAGCTTATCTGTAACTTTTTTATCTAGGAGCAATATACAGTTAGGCTTGGGTAAAAGCAATACGTAAAGCAAATGTAAATCTACCGCATGCTTATGTTCAATGAATTTTGTAGTGCAACAAGGAGGCATGGGCTTAAACGTCTTAACCCAGCTTGAACAGCAAAGTTAAACCTCTGCTTTGTTTTCAAAGATCCTGTTGTTGTATTTCAGAGTCAAGGTGCAATAACTGAGAAACTGAGAAGTTTCAGTATGCATGATTTGACTACTATACAAGGAGATGAGCCAGTAGGACAGAGACCCTATCAGACATTACCAGAAGCAACAAAGAAAACCAGAGCCTCTGCAAGTGAATCTTCAGGTAAGTATCTATCTATTTTTTTTTTCTAGCTGAAAGAACAATTTACCGAAGACAAAAGTGGGAAAGCAGAAATACTTTACCCCATTTAGAAATGGAAGAGGCCTCAAAGAATTCCAGTGCACTTAACAGAGTTGACTTGAGCAAGATATATTACGACAGTTGAGAAATGCTCCCTGAATTATTTTCTTCTTGCAGCTACTAACAGTGTAGTCATACTGTACTCATTACTCCTATCTTTGCCAATTAGAAATGAGAAATCTGTGCCAAAGTAAAGCTTAATTGGAAGTAAAAAAATACACGATTAAGTGGTGTTTCTGTGACAAATGTACAAAAAGTGAAACATGAAAATTTATGGAAATTCAATAAATAGGAACAGAAAATTAATGGAAATGAATTCAGTAGATCTGTAATGATAGTTCAAAATGTAAAATTGCTTGTCGTGATAGGAATAATGAAGGCATTAAGTTGTCATAAGGGACTGATGCACATCAAAATATGGTGTGCAGTGACCAATATATGTTTTTGCAGAGATATAATGTCTTACGTCGTTGATATTATTATTATTATTATTATTATTATTATTATTATTATTATTTATTATTATTATTATTTTGCTCTTGAGCCTGTGATGCTTGAAGGAAGGTTTCAGTGAAAGGCTGTCAATTGCACCTTTTTAAATGGTTAGGCTACAATGTAAAGTGGTTGATATTTCACACAAAAGAAATAGCTCTGGCCTATTTCTTTTCTTTTCACCGATGCCTGTAATTTCTTCTCATCCCTCCATTTTGGGGAGGGGTGGTGCTTGTGGAGCACAAGGAATTCCAGGAATTGCATGGTAGCCCATGGTGTTTCTGAGGAATAAATGGACACCTGAATGGCCCTAAGCTGAATTGCTAATTGAGCCCAGAAGGTATCCTGTGCAGGTCAGTGTAAAGCCAGGGGGTACTGGCCAGAGAGAGAGCCTATTAATTCAAGAGTTGCATTAGGGATGATGTCACTGCAGCTGTCGTGCAGGGGCTATTCCTGAGTAAGAGAGCATTAGTTATCTGTCTGAAATAGCTTGAAAATGCTTAAAATTCCATTTTAAAAGAAATTACTCAGATACAGTTTATACTGTGTAAAGAACCACTGATTGTGAGATTAAATCTCACATGTCAAAATGCTTTCTTAGAGCTAGTTTAACTTAATTGTTTCTACTCCTGGACCCAAATCTAGCCTATGCCTCTTCTGTTTTCTTTGAAGTTTCTTCAGCATCAGAGATTTTAAAAAAGAACAAACTACAGATAGAGTTAGGAATACTATGTAGCAATATTTTGTTGCACTTAGTAGAATGTTATTTTTTGTGATCGGAGCTGGGAGCTCCTGTGCAAATCAGTTGAAAAGACCTAGTTGTAGAAGGACATTGATCATAGGATGACTGAGCTGCCAGTATGCTTGCTGTGAAAAAGGCAAATGTGATTTTGATGCATCAGAAGAGGTGTTACAAATAGAGATAAGGAAGTACTGGTGTCACTGCAAACATCCCTAGTCAGAAACTGAGTAACAGATGCAATTCAAACCTTCCATATTGAAAAAGACTAATTGAAACTGTGTTGGAGGTAGAGACATGTTACCTGTAGAATGGCAGAAGAAGCAAGTCTGCCTTAAGTAGCTCTGGAGTTAGGTGAGCATGATTCTAATTTCAGGGAAAAAAATGAAATGACCAAAGGAAAAGGATCTAATTAAGCCTAAATAAAATACTGGCTTAAGATGACGTATATATTGATCATGAATAAAGTTGGGTTTGGAGTCTAAAAGGTGTCTGAGTGTTACAGCTTGTAGGTTCTGGAATGGCCTTATCAGAGGAGAGCTTGGCAGAGGGGAAGAACCAGACTATGTTCGGGGGCTTTATAAGTTTGTGATGGTGTTTCAGGGCTTTTGGACCCTAAGGATCTCTTCAGCAGGTGTTTTTAAGCAGTTTGCGCCCTCTAGTGAGAATCTGTGGTAATAATCTTGGCCCTATTTTTGTAGGATTTAAATCACCCTTAATAGTACTTTGACATTGTATCGATCTGAAACGAACTTTGGTATTAAATATGGAGAGAGGTATACAAGTATGAAGAAAGACCCTATGAATCACAGAATCATAGAATGATTTGGGTTGGAACGGACCTTTAAAGATCTAGTCTAACCCACCTCCCATGGGGATTGTGGCCAAAAACCTTAAGTACTTCTCAAGATGACCACTGAGGTTTTTGCAGTTCAGTGTAAAGCAGAAGATGGTAGCAGACTGATGGTTTACTTTTTGACAGTTGAAGAACCACTGCATTACATACGTATGGAATGAAGTGGCTTGTTACTTACAAATGGCAGAATGATAAGTAACAAGCTCCTGGCAGACTAGATGTTTTGCTGTTTTGAAACAGCTGGCAGACTGACCATATCGTTTAAAAGAATAGAGTATGTGTGTTAAAGCTGAAACTCATGGCTTTCTTAAAAATCTAAAAGTTACAGCTACTTCTTATTAAACATTTTTATAAAACTGTCTTTTAAAGGTTACAAAACTCCACTGGAAAAAAATCCTGGAGATGATAAAACAGATGAAGAGATGGAGGGGACACATTCAGAGGATGAAATGTTTGCTCAGAGAGGCCTTCGAAGAACTCAGAGCATGAAATCTGTGAAAACTATTAAAGGCCGTAAAGAGGCAAGTATAATCTTAGTTAAGTATTTGTTTGTAACAATGTACCTTGGCATTCTTAATGCAGAATTTTTTTTTTTCTTAATCTTAGAGGGGTTATCAACATCAACATAGAATGCTAAATGGAGAAGGAAGTATGTGATAATATCTAAGCTTGGAGCTTTTGTACTTTGGGGTGTTTAAGGGACATATATGAATGAAACGAACTAAGCGAGGAACAAAGGGAGGAGGAGATGAAATAGGCTCTGTGCTTGAAATGCTAATTCTGGCACCACCAAGCACAAATTCCAGGAACTGCTCCCCTTGAAAGGGCTGTAGATAGCGGTATCGTCATCTGCATTTGCGTGTCTCGGTTGGGCGCACTTAAACATCTGCTGTTCAATGGATTAAAGAAGATGCAGAATTTTTTAGTTCCCATACATATATGGCCTACTTTGACTTGTAACCCACAAAGAGAGGATTCTATGTAGGATTCAAAGTGCTTTATATTTGCATGTGTCACAAAATTTAAAGACATTTCAGAATAAACGTCTATGGAATCTCACAAAAGTTTTTGGGTAATTCTGGGAAAACAGTTGAGGCTTACCCTTCTTGCCCAATTCTGTTGAAACTGTATCTCGTTCAGTCATAGGTAGATTCTCTTACTGAATCTGTGGAGTGTCCAAAGCACATTTAAAATGCTTACTAGATTGGATTAGTGGAAAGGTAAATAATATTTCTGCCTGAAGTGATCTCAACTCTTTTGTTAAGTTATAATTTTTTTTTTTTCCCCCTCTCAGATACGGTATGGATCACTGAAATACAGAGTAAAGAAGAGACCCGCTGTATACTTCTAAGTGTATTGTACAATGCCTGCAAGACAAACTGCTGTATTATAATAACTTGAATTCAGTGTGTTAAGTGTTAAAGATCTGTGTATGATTCATATAATGAGTATGTATGAATAGCTATGGTAGGACTTGGTTTTATGAACCTAAATGGTTGGATAAAGTATTACTCTGCTTTTCTGTAATTGCTTATTGTTTAGACTTAAATCTGGACAAGTTATAGTATGAATTTCAGCACTCCTTAAATAGGAGTTAAATGAGGAACAGGAAACAGCCTTTTTCCAGAGGTATTGAACAGACTGAAATAATTACAACTCCAGTTGAATTAGCAGAAGTTGTAAGTATTTGGAACTTGTCAAAATTGAACCCGTAGTGTCCCCAAGTTTACATGGAAAGATAGTTACACTTGAAATATTTTTCTGAACTACAATTCCTGAAAAGGCCTTTGTGTAATTTAAAAATTTATAGTTTAAAGGACAGTGGATGATGGTGGGGAAGGAAAAGGGAAGACAAGGTAGATACGGTACGTCCTTAAGATCATCTTCTTGCATCATATTGCCAAGCTTAAGAAACTTACATAATACTAATAGGTGCAAACTGGGGGTACATTTAGCACTTTATGCAAAACTGTATAGTTTTGCACACTTACCGATTTACAGCTGCACATGTAATTTTAGTGACTTCTTAGGTAGGTTAGACTTATCTTTTGAATGCCAGCAATTCTTGTATTTCATGATCTTTTTTAAATTTACCTTGATTGCTTAAGTACACTTAGGATGCTGTAGAGAACTGCTACTAACACTTAACAATATTATCAGGTGCCTTTCTATGTATTGCAAGGCTTTGTGGTTTTTTCTCGTGTGTGTTTTTTTGTGTTTTTTTTGTTGTTGTTGTTTTGTTTGTGTCTTTCTTCCTTCTTCACCTACAGAGATGTAACATGATTTAAGTTAGTTTTTGGTTAAAATTGTGGTAAGGAAAACTTGTAGCAATTCCAGTGATAGACCTCAGGGATCTGATCAGCCCATCGGCTGTGTATTAGAAATCATGCTGACATGAAGGCATGTATGATACATTATTCAGGCCCTGGTTTGGTTTTGCTGTGCATTGCTTTAAGAATGAAAATATATATATAAGAACATGCATGTGTGTATATTTCTTATCATATGTGGATTCTAAAATTGGCTGTGTAGTACTTTCTTTTATTGCTAAAGAATTACTAAAATATTTACATACAAATAGCTTTTTCTAAAAGTCTAGCTGATTTAGTCAGCCGTTTTATAACCTAGAGTCCCATGGCATAACTGTTTGCACAGAGATTAAATTTGGAATGTCATTCAAGGCAGGGACTTGTCGAAATGACTTTTTGAGGTCCCCTTTGCTTCTATTTTCTGCAATTCTGAGGATTAGGCTGATTTTAGTTTTCTGTGTGACTATATTTCTACTGGAGATTCAGGGAGAAAACACCCACTTTTCATAGATAGTATTTTATTACTTGGCATGGGGAGAGATGGTGTTACTTTTCTTGAAAAGAAAATGGGGTGCGATCCCTCTTATTCTTCGATCTTGGACTCCAATCCTTAGACCTTCCTCCAGGTATGACAGTTATCTGCAAGTCTACTGCAGCGCTTTTAAACATATTCTTAAGGCTTGAGCTTGCTGCAATTCTTTTTCTTTATGTTACAGCTATAGTGGGTTCACTACTGGTAGGCACTTAATGGCCTGTTAATATATACTGGCATTTGAAGCAATCTTCTGTAGACTTTGGGCCAGGGTTTGAATTGTATGGATAAAAATGCAGCTGGTCTGTATTGGCATTGCGTTACTCACTTGCTATTGTAGGCATTTGTAAGCCAAGTGCAAAGCCTTGGTCAAATATAACAATACTGATGGCGCAGGAAGTTAAATGCTTGAGTAGGAAGTTGTAACAGTCCATATGTGATTAAAAGGCCAAAGCTTTTATTTACCCGAAGACGCAGTTTCCTACCAGAAGACAGGAAGGCTGCTCTCTCCCAAATGAGTATAGTGCAAAAATTCCATCCTCTAACCAAAACTGCAACTTGTGATCTAGCTTTTATATGGAGCTATTGTCTGTGGGGGGAGGCAGTGATCAGAAAGGCAGCTTCCCCGGGGCGTAGTTCATCACTTGTGCCCCAGGAATGTTTGTGCTTCTCGTCTGTTTCCCTGAATGTAGGGAAAGGCTGTGTGTATGTTAAGGTATGTAATACGTTAGAGGAAACTGAGGCTTTTGTATTTGCATCCCGCCCCTCTTTGAAAATTAGACTAACCTGAGCCTTGGGTGGAATCTCTAACTTTTACTTTCCACTTGAGCGTCCTCCTTGAGCACTTGCTGCCACATCTTGCTTTAACTCATTATGTTTGTTTTAATGGCAAACATGGCAATAAAATTGTCATCTTTCTACAAATCAGAATCCTGCATGAAGGAGCAGGGTAAGCCCTTCTTTCAGAATTACAGTTCCTGTTACAGATTAATGTAGATCCTGTTTCAGGGTTGTGTTCTTTTCACATTTCATGGGCCAGAGATCATTTGAGTAGTTTAGGCTCTACCACACTCGTGGTCAGTAAGTTGCTGTACGTGTCGTTATGTACTTGAGGCTGTTACTTATGGCAGACTTAACTTGCTCATTAAGTAGTGACAAAGGCTAAATAAACTCTCCTTTTTCTGAACTATGTATGGAACTAGGAAAGCTGGCAGTATTACTCATATTCATTACTGTTTGCATATAAATGTACTTGTGTTCTCTCAGATACTGTCTTAAGTGATAGAAGTTCCAGCGTTTTCCTACCTGTTTTTTTTTTAGTCTAGTCCTACTGTAAAATTCTTTTCTTGACAGCTCGGTTTTGCTCTTTGAATTCATCCTGAAACTGGTTCGCTATATTATCTTAATTTTTTTTTCCTTGCTGTTCGTTGTCAGCTGATGCTTGGCAGGGCACAATGGCATGATTAGCTTTCATCCCAATGATACGCATTTCTCTCTGCTTGTTGAATTTAGTTTAGTTTGGTTTTGAAATATTACACAATCTTTTAAACTTTGTGTACAGGGAATTTTCAAACTTTTTGCCTTAGCAACTGCAAAAGTGATCTGTCTAGCTCTTGCCAGTGAACTTCTTGGAAAAATGTTAAACAAAAATGAAAATTTAACTTAACATTCTTTTTGGTTTTGGAATGTAAAAATGTAGTTCGTGTCAAATTATATAATCTTATGAACAAAGCGTTTCCTGAGAATTGACTGACAGCCACCAACAGGACTGCTAATATACTTAAAGAAAAACTTACATAGAGGTTAAAGGTACTTTGAAAGAGAATACGTATTTCTTGTTAAATCATACAAAGGTTTCAAGCCTTTCCAAAATATATCTGAACTGAGTCAGATTTCTTAGCAAGACCCTACTCCTACTGTACATGTTAAAATACACAGTTTGAGATGAGGATTAAATTGATGGCCTCGGTTGCAAATAAACTTAGGCCAGACTCTGATTACAAGGTAATTGCCAATATTAGCTACTTAATGCTAATTGCTTTGCTATGTGAAAGTAACTGAATATTTTCCAAGATACTTTTTGCAAATTATAATGAATTTTAAAATGAACAGAAGATAATTTCGTTAAACAGAGTGGTGGAGTAAATGCTAGATGCATTTAACACACTGGTCATGACAAAAAATGTGTTTTGGTGTTGCTTTTATTAATGGGAAGTTGGTATTTTTAAGTATTTTTCTACAAAAATGTGTATCTGCAAAGGTGGTACTTTAACATTTTTCAAGAACTCCTATTTTTAAATGCTACAGACCAGAGACTGTTTACATTGAGACTGAAGTTAGCTTTAAAAAAATGCAATGTAAGCTTTAATTTTTATATTGTAATAATAACTTGCTGTCAACCTGTTTACATATTTGTAGGAGGGAAAGCTTCATTATGCATTGACTTATCTTGATACTGTCTTTAATAAATGCTGCTTTGAGCAGGATGCAGTGGATATTTTATTACCTGAATTATGATTAACAAACCAGTCACTATGTAATCTGTATTCTATTATTTATTCTAATGATTCCAGTACTGAAACAACCTATCTGAATTTTGAAGAGACTTTTAAAACTGTTTGAAGTATGACTAAACTGTCATTGAGGTTTTGCCATGGAGCCTGATGCTGATTTAGACTTAAATGAAACTTACCCTGCTAAAGGCAACTTGAAAATGCTATAGCGTTACCTATTTTGATTAGATGTTCAGTTCGGAGTAAACTCAAAATGAGATGCTTAGTCTCCCAAAAGAGTATGGCTTCCTGGGGAACTGTTGGATTTTTTTTTTTTTTAATTAAACCATTTCTAATGCTAGCCTTTTTTTTTTTTTTTTTTTTTTAATTGATGCAGCTTTACTGTTGTTTGTGCCAACAAACAGATTTTGTTTTGTATTTCCTAGTCAAACAAAGTTCTTCTGGTAACCCAGAGAAGGAGATGCGTAGGTAAACTTGGGCCTTTCCTTTTTCAAGCCTCAGCTGTTAACACCCCTAGCAAAAGCCAAGCAAAAAACCTTAGTAACCACATTTTCTGGACCTTTTTTTGCAAGGCTTCCTGACTTACTGCCTCAAAGGAAAGAATTTCTTGATATGGTTAACTGAGGAGAAAGACTTAAAAACTACTGTTTATTGCTACTGTCTCCTAAGTGTTACAAAAATACATCCCAGAAGCACAGACTGACCGTAAGGGACCTTGCGGTGATTCAATTTCTAATGTTAGAAGAGTTCGTACAGTACAAAATCCCTACCTACTGAAGAAATCCTGGATGTCAGAAAACAATACTGATTTTTTCCTTTATTTGCTCAACTAATGGTTAGCAGGTAGCAGGAACATTCGTGAATGTGGGCTAGGAGCTGTCTTCCTGCTGTTTAACATGATGCTGGTGAGACCTGCTCAGGGAATGATTATCTGGTGATTCTAAAATAGTGCTGGTATGTATGTCCTAGGCTAAAATGTTCAAGATGAAGCAGGTGCAGCAATGGTGATAGTTTTTTTTGGGGGGGCTGGTTGTTTTTTTTTTTTTGAGACCTTAAGTGTTGTGTATTTTCCACACCAACATGGGAAGACAGATGATTGAACATGAGGGGGAACCTAATAGGTCTTGTAAAATCAGTAGACTTCCAAAATTATTTTCATCCTTTCTGTGGATCGGTTCAGGAACAAAACGGGAGCCTGTCTTGTTTATGTCTGCCTGCCTTTGCCAAGGTTCAGCAACAGATCGCTGTTTGAATTAGGGTAGGAATCATGAAAGCAGCTGGAGCAGAGGCTATAAGGACTTCAAATAAACCCTAGGATTTCACTACTGTCTGCTAACGTAGGGTGACTACATGGATGAGGAAGCTCAGAAATGGTTTAGAAAGTCCCTTTCATCCACGCTGTCACAGTTCCAAGATAAGCAGTACTTTGACCCTCACTTATCTCTTCCTGGGCAACATACCCGCTATGTCGCATGGCACTCACTGCTTTCTCAATGAGCTGCGCCACCCCATCCAATCTTTCCACTAATTTTAGCTCTCCTGGACTAAGAATACTAAGGGGAGGTCATCCTAACTTACTGCCTCAAAGGAAAGAATTTCTTCATATGGCTAACTGGGGAGGAAGACTTAAAAAAAACCCCACACCCCAAAGCAAAACAAAACCCCTGTATCAAGCTGGTGTCACAGTAAAGCTGCATCTTCAAATGTAGTGCTAGGAAAAATGCAAGCATAACCACATGTATTATAGTCTTGAAGGAATTGCACCAAAGAAGGCCACTCGCTGTGCTTTTGTTAAACCCCTTTTCCCCAGGTCAAATTAGTAATAGTTAATGTCTCCATTCTTAATACTAGAATTGCCAACTTAACTGGAGTTTCTCCTGTTGTCCACAGGATGTGGAGCTTTTAGGTGGCACTCTGCAAATTGGATGAAAGCCACTGGGTGAACAGAGCATTTATGGTAGCATAATTTGTTTTATTCAATCAGCAAGCAGAACTGACCTGTTCTGTAGGTGCCCAATTACCAGATCTGGCCAGAGACAGCAGCCTGGGGAGAAGGCTACAGAGCAAAATTAACCTTTGGTAGCAGCCTGCAATTATCTAGGTTAGATTAAATCCTGCCTCTCTTAAAATTGAGGTCATGGAAGAGGGAGAGCTGCTCCCGTTTTGAAACAGCTCTGAAGCAACTGCTGATCTGTTTGCTCTTCTCTGGGGCGTCTCCTGCAGCTCCGCTTTGAGTGCCTTTTTGCTGGAGAGGAGACTTGGCCGTATCCCCTTGTACCCTACCTTGAGCAACCTCGTGTCTGGGTAGCCTTTTCCTCCTGGAGTGGCGGTGAGGCTGTTCCCACCACCACCTGCTGATGCTCTCCACTCTGCTCAGCTCATACAGTGATCCTTCCGGATCACTTTTTTTAAACCAAATTAATCAGTAATTCGCCCTGTGGAGCAGCTGCCTTGCTACTGCTGGCTAGAGCACGGCTGCTCTAGGCACGACCGTCTTTTTCAACCAGGTCTCAGCCCTCGGCTAAGGGGCGGCTGGCGAGCAGTTTGCCCCCAGCCGGCGCAGAGCCCCCGCGGGCGCTGCTGCCCCCCGCGGCGGGGCCGCAGGTGAAAGCGGGGGGGAGCGGCGGGGCCGGCC
Source organism: Aptenodytes patagonicus (assembly GCF_965638725.1). Classification (NCBI taxonomy): domain Eukaryota; kingdom Metazoa; phylum Chordata; class Aves; order Sphenisciformes; family Spheniscidae; genus Aptenodytes; species Aptenodytes patagonicus. The sequence continues at coordinate 35,898,272 of NC_134953.1, forward strand.
GGCCGGCGGGCGGGCGGGGCGGGGCGGGGGCGCCAGCTCAGCGCGGCGGCGGCGGGCGGGCCATGGCGGTGGGGCTGGAGGAGGCCTTCGGGGCGGCGGGGGAGTTCGGCGGCGGGCAGCGGCGCCTCACCGCTTTTCTGGTGCTGCTGCAGGTGAGGCGGGGCGGCAGCGGGAGGCGCTGCGGGCCGGGGCGGGGGCAGCGGAGCCGGCCGGGGCAGGGCGCGCCCGCCGGTCCCCGCGCGAGAGAGCCGCTCCGGGCGGCGGTCTCGCTCTTCCGTGTTTTCTGGTTTCTTTGTTAGTTTGTTTGGGGTTGTTTCGGTTTGGTTTCTTTTTCCCTGCCCCGTCCCGCCACAGCCCGAGCGGCATCCCGGGGAGGGCGGGCAGCGCGGCGGCGGGACGGGCTGCGAGCGGAGGAAGAGCCGGGGGCAGCGTGTGTCTCACGGCGCGGGGCTGCTCCCGGGCGGGCACTCTTACTTGCGCGGCCGCCTTTCCCGCGTTTGCCGGGATGCCCGTGCCTGTTCGGGACCCGCTTCCTGACCTGCCCGGCAGCGGGACGGGGGTGCGAGGCACTGCCCTCCCTCCGCACCCGCGGCCCCGCCGGAGGGCTGCGGGTGGCTCGGGCATCCTTCTAGGAAACGGCGTCACGGCGAGAGCCGGCCCGGCCCGTGCTCCGGGCCGGTGGGGGGGCCGGGGTCCTGCCCCCCCCCCCCCCCCCCCCCAGCTCCTCCGCCTCTGAGCACCTTCCCCCTCGCTGGTCCTGGCCCCTGTGCCCTGTCCCTGCGCTCCTCTGTCGGCGCCCTAGGTAGTAACTCTCGCGGAGGATGGCAAAGTAGCCCTCCCCTAGCATTTCTGCGGCAGACATCCTCTCAGCCCCCCGCTCGGTTTCATGGGCGTTTCAGAAAGGATTTGGTGGGTTTTGTTCCTTTTGCAAGTTGCTTTTCAAAGCTCTTTCTCGCCTCAGCGCTGTCTTACATGCTTAGCTTTTCGAAGTTTACAATCTGTTTTCCTTACTTCTATGCACATTTTCCACTTTTTGAAGAGTGCCTTTTGAGCTTCTGCTGAGTGGAAGGAAATGGAGTCTAACCACAGCAACCGTTTTGTTGGGCGTTTTGGGTTTTTTTTTTTAAATCTCTTGTGAAAAGTGGTATGCAGGGTGCTTGTCTTTAAATAGTGTCCGCACCCCCGCATGCAAACATGTATCTGTTTCGCTCCTTAGTTTCTTCGTAACAGGCTTCCTCCTGTTAGTGCAGTTCCGCGTTTTGAATTAACACGCTGTTGCGAGGGAGGGAGGTTGTGCTGATTGCAGGTTTTTGTTTATAACTTGTTTTTGCAAGACCATTCAAGGTAAGCACAGGATAAAATGGCACATTAAAGCAAGGTCCAACCAAATCCACCACCCAAAGACTTGTGGCCCAACGAAGGGAGCCATTCTAGATGCAAAACTTTTCTATCAATGGTAACGTGCTGAAAATCACTAATACTTGGATATGCTTAAGGATAATGTTATTTGAAGTTAGAAAAAATAAAATAAATCGCACGCAAAACCCAGAAAACATTCAAAACATCTTGAAGCCCATACTGATGAATAAATATTCTCATAAGGGTTTCTTTATGAAAATCTTTTTTATTCCCCCACATTCTAGTTTTCCTAATGATCAGGTTAAAGTTTCAGTCTCTGCAATGGAAAGAACTAGCAGAGACTTTTAAAAATATGATCTTTAGATTTCTTTTTTTTTTTTTTTTTTGACTTGTCACTATAGGTTGTATTCTTTGAGTACAGTAAGTAAAATTTTTTTAATAATAATAATCTTGGTCTAAGGGTTAGATCTCAGCTATGAAACTATGATGAAGTTCTTAATATCTTCCTTTTCCGTGCCTGGCTACAAGACAGCAAGAACAAACTGAACACCTCTGCAACAGGAAGGAGGGTGGCAAGATGAAGCTTTCACTGAAAGTGCACCAGTATCTCTGGAGTGGTACCCGCCGCTCCCAACTGCCTCGATGATCGTGTCTGGGGATTTAAACACAGCAGACCGATGGCATGTTGTTTGTGATGCTGGGTAAAGGGAAATTGTTAGTTTAATGAAAAGCTTACAGGATTCCATCAGGTCTCCTTGGGATTGTTTAGGGTAAATGGCTGTGTCTTATTTTAAGGTATACGTGGCTTGTCAGTCGATGCTTATTGTGCTTGTGGGAGCTGTGCCCGAGTATCATATAGACCAAGAAGGAATTCCAACGAGCAGAGCTGAGCTTGCCAAGCGTATCCATTTTGCAGACAACTTCACGTCTATAGTAACTGAGGCAAGTACTTCCGTCACGCCTAACCATTTCTTCTCTTCTTGGGACTGGTGCCACTAGCGCAGGACGTGGCGCTTGTAAAAGCTGAGCAGGGCTCAGTGTAATGTTTTGCTTTTGCTATTAAAATTATTGGAACCCACCCATCTGGCTTTTTATTTTATTATTATTTTTAAATCTGAAAGGATATGATTAAATTATTAGTTTCGCTTTTCCAGTGTAAATCTAATACTTACTAGTTTAGGTTAAACTTTATTTTGTTCTCAGTGTTCTTTGCCTTCAGATGTTTTAGAAAGTCATTACTAATGAAGAATGAGCGTTTAACTACAGTTTGCAACTCTGGAATTCAGGATGCGCTCCTCCTAATGTCTGTTTTCTACCAAGAAAAGGTTCAATATGTCATGTCTGCACAATCTGCTGTGCATGTAAGCTTTACCATGAGTTGCGTTAGTTTCTCACAGAAGATACATCTTAAAGATTAAAACTAGTATGAAACTGAAACTCATGCACCACGTGTCTGGGTATCTTAAGGTGTGGTGAGAGTGGGAGATGGAACACATTGGAGTTTGCTGAGTGGGACAGAAGCTTGACCCTTCGTCCTCACGCCTGGTGAATTCCATGCAAAAGGCTGCGTTCGCTTTTCGCTAGTCCCTGGGCTATAATCACTCAGGCAAGTGCGAGTGACCTAAGCATCGCTGCCAGTGCCAGAAAAAAGACTGCATGGGTGGCTTGGCTTGTAGCGTGAACTGTCAGAGTTCTGCTGATTGAATTCTCGGAGCGGTTGTCAGTAAACTCGTGTAAGACAGGTTAGCACTTGGTGCAGCCGGTGCCAAATTTTTGGTTCCTTCCCATTATCCCAAATGTGACTGTGTAATGTTTCTCTTGGACAAATCTAGTGACTCGACTTAAGAAGGAATGATGCAATATTGGATCATATCCTCTGTCAGAAACAGATTTTTTTGATCAGCCTGTTTTCCAAGATCTCCCTTCGGTTTCAGACTCTCAGCAGGATGCGTGCTATGGTAGTGCTTAATTTATAATCAGAAATCAGCAAATTTTAACTAATACTGTGGTTTTAAATGTAGAAGTCAGTGTCCCTGTTTCCAAAATATGTAGTAATTCTCAAGACTCGTCGAAACAAATTTATGTTCCCATTCGTTTCAGTAACTTTATTGTAAGATTTTTTTTAAAATTATATTGTTAATAGTCTTTTCATGGAATCTTTAGATGCTGGCCAATGTTTTGCTGTATGCTAGCGGTCTAGTAACTAAATCAAACTGCCATGTGGATTTGAAGAGCTGAGAGGATGTCTGTTTTCGTGATAACAAAATTGGCAATGTTTTTGTTGGCAAGCTACAGTTAATTTTGACAAATATTTAACGGGTTCCTTTTGTGCAGATAAAGTAGATAGACGCATTCTTTTAAAAGTTACGTTCTTCACAGATTATTGTATCAGACTTGTTAAAATATGAGCATCTTCCAGTGACGCGCTAAGCAGCACAAGTAACAGTTTGCAAAAGCAATCTTTTCTCTTGTTCTGTCCTGAGAGAGGACGCTGCTTTTGTGAAGTTTATTTCCTTTATTTTGGTGACGGAGCTTAAACTGTAAATATTTTCAGTTCTGTTCTGGTTTGGCAGGGCACTGTTCTGCTCTGGAGCTCAGCAAAACTTCAGAGCAGCTCTTCAGTTCTGCTTCAAGAACTAATCATTGTGATTAATTTTGGCATTACTAAGACTTTGTAAATAATAGCTCAGGCTTGGTTCACGGAAAATACAGTTGTTAGAACTGCTTCTTGGTCTGGCATCAACTCAGTCCCCTGCCTTATTTAACAAGTGGTTATGCTTAGGGAGGTGAGTTCAGGAAAGTCTCGCGTTTGGCGTAGAAATGGTCCTTTACCTTTGAGAAGTTGATTTTTACAACCATATCCAGGAGCATAAAGTTGTGTTGTCTCTTGTATCAGCCTAAAACACTCTGCAGACGAGGACTGGGAGTTTGAAATTTGTATGCTGTGGAGTCCTAGCACAGAGAAGGACTTATGCCAGCAGTGCTCTGTGCCTTGGAGAGCACATGCTGTGATATTTTTAGACTTGAAGTTTCCTGAGGACTCGTGCCCAGGAATATTTCATTGTTGAAGTCTCCTCAGAAAGTTAAGAAGCCATAAGTTTCAGGGCTACGCCTTTATCCAATGTAATAGGGTAGAATCTACTACCCAGCGGGGTATAGTAGAAACCAGCTGCAAATGCTGCTGCACAGGAGTTTGACCTTCCCAGAGCATCCAAAAGTCCCCCAAAACTCTGAAGTGCTGGAACACGGGGTACACTGGACTAAAGAAGGCGTCCTGTCAACACGTTAAATCTTGTCCTGCTCCCGCACCCTGCATCTTGCAGGCTGCTGGATGGGTGGAGCACAGGTAACTGGTGGGTTGCTGGGTGGATGGAGCCATGTCTTCTCTGTGCTTTGCCACTATGTAAGTTCGGATTGAGTAAAAGCATATGTTTCTTTTAATTATAGCAAATTCCTAATATTCTTTGGGGATCTGTATTCATTCAAGGCAGACACTTCAGGGCTGAGGTCCTAGTATGCTGTATTGGATTTTGGTCACAGGCCTCTTCCCTTAGGCTTTTTTTTTTAAAAAAACCCAACCCTTCTACTTCTTAAAAAAAGCAAATGGGATTAGGATCGTTCCTGCTTTCCCCAAAGGACATACTACATGTCATTTAAAAAGTCAGTATGACAGTCATCCATTTTTTTGAAAGTAAATTTTCCAGTAAATACACTGGGAATGATTTGAAATACTCAAATAATGATTAAATATTTCTTTGGCTAAAGCTTTGCATTGAATTAGTGAAATTATTTTCCTGGAAAATCACTGAGGATTTTCTGATTGCCGTTCTTTCCCAAGTTCATGATGTCAGCAACGTTTGTAATCTCAACAGTGCATTTCTCAGAGTGTTGATTCTCCTCCTTTGTAGCAGGGGGGCTGCACAAGCTGTCTGTGTGCCTCGCCCCGTCAGGAAACACTGTAAGTTTCATTCCGATTTCAACCCACTGTCAGTGCATTTTCTTATCTTCTGACAATTTTTGACTATGCTACCTCAGTTTAGCTTTTGGATGAGGTAGAAAGTACATTTTATAAAGAAAGCCATCATTTGTTTCTAACTTCTGTTTGATTATAAATGCACGTGCACAATAAGATACTAAACTACAATGAGTACTCAATAAGTAGGTCTTAGAGTTTTTACAAAACAAGGACATCTTTCCATAATCCCTTCCTGCTTCTCTTCAACAGTTCAAGGTGTGTACAAGGAGGAAGGGCACCGGGGATTACTCATGGTTCAGGAAGCGTAGCTGCACAGCGTTAATTCTCTACGTACTGCAATAGTCAACATGCTTTATTCTTCTTAATGAACAATTTTTATTACCTGTTCATTGAAATAGCTAAGCTTGTTCAATGTTGAAATGGCTAAGCTGTTAACAACTCAGACTTTCCGTGTTTTAGTAACTTAAGATAAGTTGCCTTGTCAAAGCTTGGGAATTGGAGTGCAACTAATTATACTTATCAAGTTGAAAGCTTGTAATATATTATAATGAAATTTCTTGGGGGAGAGAAAGTAGAGATGTGAGAGTCGGTTAGGAAAAAAAAATGACTACTGTTGGCTTACCTATCAAACTTTGAACAAAACTTTAATTGGCTATAAAGCAAGAAGTGGGAAATGGCAAGAGAATAATTCTCATAGATTTTTATTATTTTTGAAGAAGCTAGCAACTTGGTGTTAATACTTTTAACAGTAAGGAGATTTTTTTTTTTTTGACAGTGGTACCTAATCGAACAAGAAGCCTACAAAGTGAGCCTTGCGTCATCTCTATTTTTTGCTGGATTGCTTATTGGAAATATCACATTTGGCCCTTTGTCAGATAAACTGGGCAGGAAACCAGTGTATATCTCAGGTAAGATTGTTAAAAGGTTTTTCTTAAGCATTTTACATGGATAACAGCATCTCTCTTTTTTCTACCTGTGGGCCACCCTGCCCGGAGGCTGCCCTTGGGCCACCCTGCTGCGTCAATGTTATGGAGCCAAAGATGCGTGTAAGTGTTTCGCTAAGAGTAGGGCAGCACTAAAATTCGTTAGTATGAGTGTGCTGGGCAGCATAGTGGTCACTGGAATATCAATGGGAGATGAAAAGTAACCTGGTTTTGCTACGACTATCGCTATTTGAGCACAGTGTTCCACACATCGCCTGACCATATTGTCTCCAATAAAAATAATTTGCTTTTTGAGGAGGAAGGAGGCGGGGGAGAATGATTTACCTAAACATCTTTAGAGTGGGTAACTCATGTCCTGGCGTTTTGTTTTCCAGCTGTGTTTGCTGCCAAAGGGTCTTTTTGTTTAATGATAAAATTGTCTCAAGGAAACATCACCTTTGGCATTGCAGACCTCAAGTGTGTGACTTGAAGATGATTGTAATTTTCATATGGTGTGACTTCAGAAAGCCAAATGTGAGAGGTTAGAGGCAAGAGTACTGTAGACTACTCATTACAGTCAGTAACTAACTGTGCTCCCTGCCTTTCTTCTGAGTTCAAGCTGCATAGCATAAGTACTAATTACATTTTATTCTCTCTCTACAGGTCTATTTTTTGATGTCGTTTTTGGGTATGTCACAGCGTTAGCTCCAAATTATGACACATTTGCAGTTTCACGTTTTTTTGTTGGAATTGTGAATGGTGGAACGGCTCTTGTGTCTTTTGTCCTAACCCAAGAATATGTAGGAAAATCATTTTGGTCATTTACAGGTGGGATTTGGGAATATTTAATCACTATTACTGTGCCACGTATTGTTCTGACTATCAACACCTTACATTTTAAATTCTTACGTTTGTACCAAGTAAAGTCAGTTTGTAGCATAAGTCAAATAAGTGTGATGTGATTCATCCAAGTTCTAATTTCTGTGGGAAAGGTGCCTGAATAAGGAAGATGGGATTGAGTTTGATAAACGGCAAAACCGAGGTTTTAAAATTGGTACATTGATTCCTAAAATTACCCAACTTGTACGCTGCATTACAGTTAAAAAAAAAAAAAAAAAAAAATGTTTTGGCAGATCCTGCCAACTTCTGAACGATGCTGTATGGCATCTTGAAGGTATTCTTGAAAGTGTTCTTTGAAGTTTCCCTGCGCCATAAAATGACTTAGTGCCTGGATAGTGTTTTTTCCACTGCTGAATGTGCTGACCATCCAGTATTTTTAAATGTCCTTTTTTGTATGTCACTGCCAAGACTTAAAATAAATTTAACACTTGCACGTCAATCTGTTGTAAAGCTGGAGTAGCTCAGACTGTAACGCCTTTTTGGCTAGTGCAACACGGGGAAAAACTTGGTCCAAATGCTGACTTGCTGAGGCTGTGAGCATATTTCTCTCTCCCTCATTTCTTCAGTTACTTCATTCTGCTGTTTTTCTTGTTTCCTCTCTGGACTCCTGGGGATGTGTGAGACAGTTGTGGTTTAGTTATAGTTTTCCACTTAATTTTTTTTTTGAAGTACTGAATTCTCTTCTTCTCACGAGTTCACTTTTTTGACTCGTGCCCTCTCTCTCTCCCACCCCTGCTTCCCCCTTGCCCTGTTGTCTATCTCTGCTCTTCCCAGCCTTTCTCCCTGCAGGGCCAGCCTCCTGATGGACGGAAGAGATAGTCCGTTTCCTGCTGCTTGTTGCTCTAGGTGCTTTATTCTAGTTCTGCTCAGCTGTTGAGAAAGAGGTGCTGAACAACTGATCAGGGGCTGAAGGAGAGGGAGCTGCTGGATGCAGCTCAGCAGTGTTAAAGAAGCTCTCCTAGGTGTCGGCTGTGAGCTAGGCTTTGTGGGCGATAGCTGAGAGTTTCTGGGTTCGTACAAGATCTCCTGTGTTAGTCTGCAGAGCGTTTGTTGTTAGGCTTTTGGAGTTCAAGTTGACCCCATATTTTTAACATTTTTATTTATGCTTGTTCATCAGAAGTCTGCTGTAATAAACCTCTGGCTTGCAGCTGTTTTTGTACTGAACTCAGTCCTTGTACTTTTATAACTTCCAATTTCTGTTCCAGCCTGCCACTTCTATTCAAGATTACCTTAATAGACCTAAATAAATCACTCACTCTCAACACTTCCCCTTCCTGTCCTCAGGTTTTCTCCTTAGTCTGTAGGTTCCTGTTCGTTTCTTGCTCTCTCCTATGTGCCACCCTTTATTTTTGAAAGGGGAAACATCTCCCCGCCCCCATTATACAAAGCTATTCTTTATTGGGATTGCATAAAATACTTAAGCCATCTGGTTCACAAGTGCCCTAAAGATGCCTCATCAAATTGCTATTTTATTTAGGTATATCATGGGATAAGAATTTCAGGCTTCTGCTTAAGAATTTTTTTTTTTCTTTTGCCAATGGTTTCTGTAGTCACCATTTTGGCCTTGTATTTTCAGGTTCGTTAACTAATTTGACATTTGCAGTTGGCATTGCTGTTTATGCTTTACTGGGTTACTGTGTAAGAGAATGGCGCTACCTTGCCTTGGTATCGAATACTCCAGGAGTCATCTTCCTTCTTCTTTCTTTGTAAGTGGTTCACGTGCATTATAATGATAAGAAAAAATATGCAGCAATTTCACAGTTACTTTTTCTTGTCATCGTTCAAGAGCGTGGTATAAACAAGAATGATGTTTTTCTGATGGTTTTTGTGAACCAAACGAGAAAAATCACATTGTGAAGGAAGAAGCAGTTTTAAACGAAGCAGAAGGTCAGGGTTGCCCAGAAGACAAGCTTGTGCTTCTGCATGCTGTTACAGTTGTGGTGGCCAGTGTTGCAAAGAGCAGCTGTGTGCTAGCTGTCCAATAAAACTGGATTACAAATCTGCTTGGGGAAGGGAAGGCCTGCCAGAAGCTGCGAGCTGGAGCGTCAGCCGGGAACACTGCCTTCTGCCAAGGAAGGGCTGCAGCACTTGAGAGGTTTTGGAAGTGATCCTAGAGGGATTTTAGTGTTTCTGTTCGTGAGACACATGCATGCAAAGGGAAATAAGTAAGAGCACTTGGACTTGCCTTTTTAGCATGATACGCTATGTATCTGATTGCATTTGAAGTCCCTTGTGTCTGTCCCTCGCACTATTGTGCTTGGGTGCTCCTATTTAGAATTCCTACGTGGACATTATCATAAAAATGATTATGAAATGCATCAGTATTTAAGGAATTAAAAGTGCTAGCTTTATCTGGCCTGCATTGTTACAAAATATCCTTTTAACATATCAAGTAATACACCTTGTATACTTCTGATCACTAGTTAAAGCTATAGAAGAAATAAAAGAATTAGTGTAGTAGGTTGTCTATACATTAATACAGGGAATGTCTAGCACACAGCATAGAAAAAACCCTCTTCTGATTTTTATTTAAATTTTTAAAATTTCAATTATTTTTCTTAGATAGATCTGCTTTTGAAATAAGTTCTGTTAAAGAATACAACAAAAAAACCCGCACCCCACCCCTCTTCATGTAGTCAAGGAAAACAAAGCCTCTGGGCTGAGGAAAGAAGTTCTGCATAACAGATTTTCCTCTACGGTGTTCTGTTTCTGATGGAAAATCCCCCAAATACTCAAAATATTTGGATCCTCTGAAGTAATGAAAGTTTGGTTTGGTTGTAGGATCTCTGTTACGAGTACCAGAGAAAATAAAGGTTCGGTTAAAAATATTCTGTTCTTTTTTTGGCTCGTATAAAAGCAGCAGCACACTCTACAACCTGAAAAAAACAGGACTCATGAACTGAAGTTGTAGCAAGCAATGATATTCTGATTATACTTGGGAACAAGAGATTTAAAACTTAAGTGGGCAGTGATGGGCTGGTACTGGAGCCCGACAAGTAATTCCCCAGTAAGGTTTCTTTCCTCTTCTCTCCACTCCAACTCAGAGCCCTTCCCATAATAGAGAAGCTTGAAATAAACTTTGTGAAAACAAAGTTTTGTCCGGGCTGTTCAGATAATTGGGATTTGAGATGCTTCCTGGATAACGCTAGCGTAGCGTTTCCTAAGAAGTCAGGCCAGCAGAAGTCAAGATTCAGATTTAACTCCTCTAACGTGACTGAGTGCTTTGTCAAGCATCTCCAACAATCCTTCTGTAAGGTTAACTGTATTATTATCGGATTATGTGGAATTTAATATGCAGAGCAGTGCAAATAGAATGCTTTTCTCTGAATTTTGTGTTGGTACTTTTTTTAAGTATTGATCTGCAAGATGGAAAGATTGACTTTAGTGCTGTGTTCACAGGAATGAACTTGTCATCGTTGATTTTCTGTTCTTTCCTGTTAGTATGCTCCCAGAATCACCACGATGGCTGTATTCCCAAGGGAAAACGGCAGAAGCTGAAGATGTGTTGCAATATATTGCTTTTGGTAATGGAAAAGAGAGATTAAATCTAAAATTACAACCAAGTGCGGGAACTTTGAGAAAGGATGAATTGGCACCTGGTATCCTAAACTTAGTAAAACACCCAGTCCTTCGGTGGCAAACCATCATACTGATGTACATCTGGTATGTAATAACAAGACGCTGAGATGCTGTGAATGAGTCAGACATGAGGAAACAATTACGATTTTCATCCTTTTCTCTTAAAAATTCTGTCCTCAAAAACTAAATCGTAAATTTGTCAGTTGATGGCAGACAACAATAATCTAAAATGATGTGTTGTAAAGTTGATGCTTCATTATTATTGCTGTTGCGTTTTATTTTCAGTGTGTTACTTAGAAACTGCTTCAAAACCTACTAAGAAATAATCTGGTGAGAACATAATATTTACACTGAGTGAAATGAGAAGCTGAAGCAGAAATTACCGACAGGAAATGTATTTCAGCCAGTCTTAGGACGAAAAGGACCACATGGATTAGACAACGGTAGAGATCTGGAGGAAGAATAAGCGTTAAGAGCCCAAAAGCACATTACACAGGTTCAGTGGAGGAAAACTGTGGGCAAGATAAAATACAGATTGCATAGATTTATATTAGGTGCTGTCTTGAAAAGTGGTACAACTTGGAAAAAAAAAATCACCCCGAAGCACAGGAGGGTGTAACAGAATATATTAGCAATAAATGGCAGTGCGGAGGGAGCCCCTGGGGTGGGGAGGGTGTTGGGTTGGTTGTTACAGCAGCAGCTGTTGCAAGTTGGCTGGAGCTAAAGTCTGTTGGAGGAACAGCTCTTTTCCAAAATGCCAAGAACAAGTTTTCCCTTTAAAGTTCAACATCATTTGAGACGATTGTCAGGATGTAGATGAGAAAAAGCAGTAGTTTGTACGGGGTAGGCAGAGATGTGCAGGACGCGGGAGAAGCGGCAGGAACATCTTTGCTAAGTAGGAGCTTTCCAGAAGCATCTTAGACTCTTAAGTTGCTGGTAGGTAAATACGAGTAATTACGGTGATGAGAAATTACATAAAGGCGTTCTTACCTTCTGCAAGAAGAGGTCGCAGCACTGTTTTTCTGTCTCAGACCCTGTTAAGATGCAGTGCACGGAGCTGTTGGAGTGGTGTCACAGCGGTTGTCACCCAGCTCCTTCTGCTGTTGCTCAGGAGCCTTTAGCACCACCCTCAGCTGTGACTGACAGAGGACATGCTTCTCCCTGTGTCGGGCAAAACTTTCCTTTCCTTTTCTACATCGCTTGGCCCAGATTCTTCTTGGACAGCAAGGGAGTGACTAGGGAATAGGCAAAATGTCTTTGTAGTATCTGGTGGCCTTTCCAACCCAGTGTTGTGTTTTGTGGGGCTTAGTTCTTTCCAAGGAAAGTGATAATAGGTTTGTTGGGGAGGCCTTCCCTAGGTTTGGGGAAGACACTCTGTGTTAAGCAATGGATGTACCTATAATTTTCTTTCATAGGATTGCTTTGCAACAGTTAAGCATCGGCTGCTTACAGTTAAGCTTACTAGAGTTGCTAAATAACCTAGGAAAAAACCCAAGCTAATAGAAAATTCCGAAAGTTATGCTGTGCGTATATATGAGCACTTGTTTTCTTTCAAGAAGTTACTTTGTTTAATTAAATAGGAACTATTCTCTTTGCCTTGTTTTCCTTTGAGGGGAAATAAGAGTTCTCTTCCTAGCATGTAACTCAATATAGCTAATCCATAACTCGGCATAATTTACCTTTTAAATACTTTCTTAGCCCTAAAGACTAGTTATGTTAGTAATATAACTTTTATGGTTATTTTTAGGTATGTCTGCAGCTTTGTGTACTATGGTCTAACTTTAAATGCTGGTGAATTAAGAGGAAATCTGTATTTAAATGTGGCTCTTTCTGGTCTTGTAGAAGTTCCAGCATTTCCTCTCTGCATGTTTTTTATTGAGAAATCCTGGTAAGAAAAACTTATTTCCTAGTTTTCTGCATATGTTTGTAGATAACTTAGAAAAATATTAACAGTTTTCTCAGTAAGATACTTCACTGTTTTTCTAAACACTGTTGATTCTTTGGGGATTTACTCCGCTGCAGGGGTTTCTGCAGTTGATACAGAAATGGGACTCCCATTTTCTACCTCTTCTCTTTTTTAGTTTTGTTCATCTTTTGAATTACTCAAGAAATAGGCTTTTCAATTATTAATGTTTCTAAAAAAGTTTGGTCTTTATGGAAAAAATATGAGTAGCCTAGTTATTTAAGTATCTATAGCTTATATATCTCTCTTAGATATTTCATTCAGAATGACTTGTTTTTGTACTGCCTACCAACTGCAGTTGAAAGCGGTTTTCAGCATTGTTCATTTTTACTTAAGCTTTTTGAAGAGAATGTTGAAGTGAGAGCCGTTCAGTTTTCGTTAAGGCATGAATGATCGATGTCCATGTATTTTAATACTTTTCAGTGTATTTGGAGGCCGTCCTTTATGTGGGTACTTATTTCCAAAGGCTGAACAGTCTGGCAACCCAGAGCTACTCAGGGTTTCACGTAACCTTCGGTTTGAGTATCTTTGTAATGATGCTTTGGTCTCACTGTCTATCCTGTCATCTTCTCTTCTTTTTTAAAACACTAGGCAGTAGAAATAGCCTTTGTTTATTTCCATGTGTATACTATTAGAAAAGCATACAAAATAGTTTTGCTGTGTGCCATAACTGCATATATTTATGCAAACTTGTAAAAGAGAAATACAGATTAGGAAGCATTAGAATTACATTTTCTTGACCAATATTAATTTGATCTTTGTGTGTATGCACAGGGCCCACTGCCTTGCTCAGTACAGAGAAGAAAAAAGTCTGTGAGTTCTTGTTTTTGAAGTAGATGGGTTCTTCTCAAGGCTACAAATTCAATAGCTTAAAAATCAAAACTTGGCTAGAAATAGGAAAGCTTTTGTGGGGGGACTTCAGTACACAGAACTAGGGAAACAATGCAAGATTTGAAGCACTTACAGCGCAGTACAGTAGATTTGTAACTGTTGTAACTGTTATTAATGCTCCTGTGTACTTGGGTTGGTATTTTGCAGACAAATTCAAAAAATACTGAAGGACTTTGTTTCCATCTTTACCTGGGTGCTTTTTTCCTTCTAGGTCTGGAAGACGTAAAACTATGACATGTTTTCTGATATTTGCAGGATTTGCCTGTATATTTACCATGTTCTTACCAACAAATGCTGGTAAGTATGTACTGCGGCTAAAGTAGATGTTTGTTAACTCAGATAAAAGCTGACAAAACAACGAGTATTTTGTGACCGAGTATATCAGGCCTAAAGCCCTATCCATTTATACCTCTCTCTTTCTCTGTCTCTTCCTTCCGGGGCTGGTCAGGGAGCCACGGTCTTGTTCATATTGCTTTTAACTTCTTGCTGGCATAACTTGACCCTGTTAATTGACGTAAGTTTGGCTGCAAGCCCTTGGCTCTTTGAAGGTCAGACCAAGCTATCGCATTCTGTCTCAAATACTGACACTGCATTAACTGCAGTTTACCTTAAAATACTGGATTTAATAGCCAGACTGCAGTGCAACGTAATGTTAGTTTGACTGGATCTTGACAGTGTGAGATGCCAAGCTTAATTTTACATTTGTTTTGGTGGCATGTAATATTTATAGAAATAGGAACCGAGGTTTTCCTGAATTAGAAGCTTAATTAATCATTAAAAAACCCAAACCACTAAAGCTTTAAAAAACTATATTTTGTATTTGAAAATTAGAAATGGAAGTCAGAATTGCAATATGGAAGGCGTAGGGATGGCAAGAAACTTGCTGCCTTTCTCAATCTCATGCTGTGTATCGCTGCCCTATGCAGTTGTGAGGACAGTTCACGGTAACAGTGGAGTATCATCACGTATATTTCTCATCTCAAAAGATGTGTTTTTTCTAACATTGTCAGTGACATTCACATATGTTTGGTTTTGTATTTTCACTTTTCTTTCCATTTCAAATACAGTTTTGCTGTACTAATGTTTATTTTAGCTACTGAAAACTTATGCCTGTATGACACTAACAAATAGAAGTGGCCGCTCTCTGCTTGTATTTTCTTTAATATTGCTTCAGTAGAAATGTTTTAGCTTTAACAGTGTTTTGACCCAGGAGCACCAGCGATGTGATTACAAGGTAGCCTTCTGTAGGTTGTGTTTATCCTTAACAGTTATAAATGCTGTCTGGCATCCATTTCAAATTGCTCTCAGGAAAGTCTCAGGAAGAAAAACAGAGAGAGAAAAAATATCCCATAATCCTATTTGCCATGCTTGTGTTAATTCAAGTCCTCAGATGCTTTGTTGCTCCTTTTATTGAGACTGTTTCTTCCTTTGTTCCAACAAGTTTGCTTTTTCTGCTTCTTTTTATATATTTTAAAACAAAATGAAAGAAAAGCAGTAGTGACTAATCAGGATAGGGTAATAATTCCTGAAGAGTTGCTAAATTTCAGGAAATCTTCTGCCTTTTCCAGTTGAGTTGACTTTAATCCCATTAAAACGTCTTACTTTCCACTGTGGTAAGAGTAAAGCTGGTTCTTGGCCCAGAGTGATCTGTGTCAGTTAAGTAGAAGGAAATGCAGCTTCAAGCATGATGAAGATGAGCCGCTTGCTGGATGAAATGAGGGTTGTTGCATCTCTAATCTGACCCTCCTGTTACTAAGGAGAACACTTCTTACGTTTGTCTAAGTCTGCATTCTTCGGAGTGACTGACAAGAGCCTTGACTTTTATTGCAAGGGATTTAAGATTTTAATGAGATATTGGGCACTTGCCTCTCATGTCTGTAACCTTCACTCGATTTCTAAACAACTCTGCTAACTTGTGAATGAGAATCTGGTCCAAGTCATCTCCCCTGTGGAATAAGCCAAGAACATTTCCGTTATTAAAGATGTGTACTGAATTTGAGGCTAAAAACCTCTCAATGGTTAAGTAAAAACTGATACATCCCTCAGCTCCCTCTTTCCTTATCACTTAGAACTCATCAGTTAATTTGTGTGAGTATGAGATTGGAAGATGGTGAGGGAGAGTGGCAGTGGAGGGGGAATGGAGCTGTAATGTTCTTTTTTTTCAAAAGCTGCTGTAAAGCACAAAGACATCTTCTGCCTTTTGTATCTGCTTTATACTATAGCAAGCAAAGGAGACTTTATTTTAATTGTCTCAGCTTTTGTTAATGTTGGGTATTTCCTTTTGTTGAGAACTAACCTTTCTTGGTGGATATCTTTTCTGAAGTAAATTTAGAGACTCCTTTAGTTTCAAAAGTACTGTTTAAGTGAACTTTTACTTATGAAGACGACAGCCAGAAGGTGAATCTACATAACAGCACTGCAAATGAGACTCTTGATGGCAGTGATGGCATCAAAACTTGTTTAAGAGCTTCTAGAACAGGAGTTACATCAGCACTATTTGTTATCATTTTGCCCTGGTTTACTTCCCTAAATTCAAAAGATCAATTAATGGAACATTATTCCTTATCAGTAAAACTCAAATGCATGAATTTAGTAAGAATTTACAACTTTGTCTTTTACCAAAATTTGAAACAGGTGCCCTGACTGTACTGTTTCAGGCAGAACTGTGTGTAGACTGCTGCTACTGGACGTTCAGGTGAAAGGGTGTCAGACAAAATGTAATAGAAGTGTTAAAGATGCGGCATGGACATGCTTGGCTGGACCTAGCGAATGACCTATAAATGGTCAAAGAATCCTCATAGGAGAAAGTGCGTTCCTGCTTAATGGTGTTACATTTTATATATGTAAAGAAAATAATGGACTGTTCTGCAAGAATTGCTGAAAATATGTTCCAAGACTCTGAGGAAAATATAATGACTATATCTGGACTTGCTTACACAAGGAAGCTGGTGTGCAGTGAATTTCCAGCGTGCTTGAAATCCCACAGTAATTCCCCATATGGCCAGCCTTCAGCCTCCCCTGAGGGAGGGAACCTGGAGAAGACAGTGCTCTTAAATTCACTCCTGAGCTTCTGAGTGCCAATTTCTCTGTCTAGACAGACTCTTTCTTCTGTTTTGACAGTAAGACCAAAACTTCCCAAGTGCACTAATGCTAAATTTCTAGTATACGGATGTGCAATGTTCCATTTAAGTCGCCCTGGGAGAAAAACAGCAAGTTTTAAAACACATTGCAGAATTACAAATCTCTTCATCTCTTCGTGTTTGGTTGGTGGAGGAAGAGGAAGGTCCCAGTTTTCTGATGGCACCCAGCAGGCCTCTGAGGACCAGGTTCGCACCTTTGCATCTGGCAACTGTATGTAATATTCCAGTTCTTACCGAGCAAAAGGAGAACTTGGATGAAAATATTGCATCTGTTTTGCATTCATGCAATACAGAAATAACTGCAAAAATGCATCACGCTTAAAGAAATTAAATCAAGTTTCTGGATTTCAGTTTACATACAAATGAATTTCTGCTTCAGCTGAAATGTAATCTGACTTGATCAGAAGAATAGAACTGAAAATATTCAACAGCAAAATTAAAAGCAATTGAGAAGCAATCAGATTTTCCCATTACTTAACCAACATCATTTGATCCAAACAGAAACATGCTGAACTCAGTGTTGAGGAAGAGAACCTGAAATACAGCTAATTAAACCATTCGTTCTTTTTTTCATGCTTTAAGAAATGTATTAAATTCTCTTTTTATTAAAATGGATGGTGCAAACATAACCATATCCAAAATCAGGATAGCAAAAGCCAGGTTTCTTTTGGACTTTAAAAGAACCACACTTCAGTTTAGCCAACTAAAGACTGTCTGTTAGTAAACCGGGCTGCATTGGCATTTGTTCCTTCCAATTACAGAGCTGTTGCATTTTAAGTCCCAACAGGATGTCCTTGGGGAGCAAATAAGCTGTTGAGGTGAATCAAGTTTTATGGTTTTAATCTAATAAATTAGTCAAGGAGGTTGTATTGTCTGTTTGTGCTCGTCAAAAGATGTTACCTGGTAAGGTATTCTGACTGCAGAGCTGGAAGCGTTATCTCTTCCTTCTAGAGCTGTGATAGTTTTACACTTTCCCCCCAAAATGGGGCAGATTTTCTTGGTCCTAAATATAATTTTATGTATCTACTCTTATGCTAGCTCTTAGAGTGGTTGGGAAGAACTGAGATAATTGCTTTTGTGCTTGTAGTTGAAAAACATATAGATGAAACATTGTTTTTGCGTGCCAGTCTCTTTTAAAGAGGACTGGATGTTTTCAACATTGTGTAAAAAGAGTAAGAAAACAGACTATTTATGCTTACAGCTTATTTTTTCTTTCCTGAAAGGTCTGCTCCTCAGTCCCACGTTGTTAGCTTTGTGTGGAAAAATGATGGTCAGCGCCGCTTTCAACATCGTGTATATTTATACATCTGAACTATACCCAACAGTACTGAGGTAATTTAACAGAGCTTCTGGGTAAATGAAAATAGTCTTCACGCACAGCAATACCGATCACTGGTGTGCTTTAATATTTATCTGTAATTATTTTTACCTGAAATATCAGTATGAGTTCTTTCTGTAACTAAGGCAGCTTGCCAGGGCTTGAAAGGGCTTCTCCTATTAGTCCCATTTTTTGCACCAATGCACTTTCCTGGGCTGTTTGTGGCAACTTCTACTACGTCTGAATCCAGAATAAAAATATGAAAACCAGCTTCTTCCACTGCAACGCTAGGTGCCATATGTCTCATTTCTACTATTGATTTTGGGAGTAAAATTACAGGCTGCAAAACCAAACATAATGATGCAATGGAAGTGTATGCTAACTTAATTATAAATACAGACTATGCAGTAAGGACTATTTACAGTCTTTCTGTATACTTATATATCCCATATGATTATGTTTGCCTCCTGAAAAAACAAGTGCTTTTCTATATCTTTGTTATTTAATTAAATATTCATGCTGCAACTAATTTTAATAGTTTCTATACGACAGTAATTTGCTTTACACCATTTAATTCATGAACAAGTGGGCTAAAACCTTAGTTTATTTTTCATAGTTCTTGCCAACGCTTTGTGAGGTTACGCTCTATCATGTCCCAAGATAAACCTGAGATAGGAAAATATAATACCACACGGTCCTCTTCTTCTCAGCCCCCATCTTGGTTCCACGTGGTTTTCTGAATGGTACTCAAAGTATGTATTCAGAATTTGAGCCATATTGCACTAGTTGCTCAAAAACAGCAACTACAAAACTACCGCAAAAATTGAGCCCTCTTTTGAGAGAGCGGGAACATTGAAAGCTGACGTGGAGTAGGAAGGCGTCCTGGCTGGTAGATGTGTCCTGTAGCACCGTAGAGGTAATCAAGATGGTGACATAAATCACCCAATTCCAGGACACTGAGGGCTTTGGGGAAGAAGAATAAACGTGTGGGTGACTCCTTGGATTGGCTTTTTTTTTCTTTTGAGGTTCAATTTTCTTTAGAGGTTCAATTTCCCATATGTATGGAGGCATAAAAGCTAGACTGTGAGTGCAGTTTTTGCAATAAAACTTGTGAGGATGGAGGTGGATTGACTGTTCTATATACTTAGATATATATACTTTTATATATATATATATATATACACTTCTAGATACTTAGCTTGTGATTCATGGCAAAGGTTTAGGTTTAATATGCAAGTCCCAAGCACGCTGACTGAAATTGGGTGTGGGGGTTTGTTTACATTCTCCCTGTCCAAACTTTCATGTTCTTTAAGGTCTCTTTTTCTAGTGGGTGATTTTTGTTTTCTGTTTTCCTGTCTGCTCTGCTTTTCTGGAGTTGAGAATCAAGAGAATTAATTCTGAAAATGTTTTAATTTCTCAGCTTTTCCTTGTTTCACAGCGTTCTCATGTTTCATGTTACTCTGTCTTCCAAAGTCCCACTGATGTGTGGGGCCAAGTATGTGACAGCTCGTACCTAGCAGGAATTACAGTAGTGTCTCAGTGTGTTTGAAACTGTTTGTTTTTAGGAAGATTTAAAAAAAAAAAAAAATTAATTGGGTAAAGTGCTACTTCATTTGAGAATCTGCACTAATATTCTGGCACAAAAGTAACTATATGTGTCAAAGATACAGACCGCCAGTGGAGAAAATGTACGAGCAAAGGCAGTTTAGAAAATTAGCAACTTCATTAGACAACTCGTGATTAATAATATGGCAAACTATTACATTAAACCATTTGAAAATTCCTCACGTGACAATTTATGCATTTAATTTGTTTGATATCTCTCTGGCACTTTAATTGCAAATATTATGGTTTATGCAAGAAAATTAGTGATGGGCAAGTGTTTACTTTAAAGCAAAGCATCAGCACCATCTGGTGGTCTTTGCAAAGCTTTGTGGTGATCCTGGCATTGCTCTGACAGCGGAGCTTAGGCATGCCATGTGATGAGACACCTACCGTTCAAAGGCAGTGGCGAGGAGGCGGAATAAACTTTTTTCCTTTTTTTTTTTTCCCAGTGGGATGTTTTGCAGAAAAATTAAATGTCTTCAGTATAACTGCTCCTTATTTAAACCTACTTAGGACTTTAAGCACGAGGACTGTTAAGCATATTTTTTTAAGTTAATTGGTACATGGAGGAATGACAAATACACCTCGTGCTAGAAATGGGGAGGTGCTGCAAACTGGAGAGTGTGTGTGTGCTTTGGGCTTTTTTCCTTTTTGACGTGTCTTTAAAGTACCCACTGGGGAACAAAAAAGTTAAAAATAGAAAACCTCACTACTGTTGGATTTTGGACAAAAAGGAAGGTTGTCTTTGGAAACAAAATGTAATCATAGCTCTAGTAATAAAGATGTAAAACTCATGTTTTCTTCATGAGAAAATGGTTGGAAAACGATGGCATCCTTGTGTGGGATGGGTGGAATCAGAGTGGGGCCATTGGACTGTCTAGGATCACATTGGAAAGCTTATTTGCCTATTTTCACATTGGGGAAACTGTTGTATTTTTGCTTATGTCAGTGGTGGTATATAAGTTTGGACTTCTTTAAAATACTTGCCCTTTTGATCTCTGGCTTTCTTTGCAAGGAACTCTCCATAATTCCTTCTGTTGAACAACAATCCTTGGTGAGCATTAGTGAAACTTGAGAGCTGCCAGTGCCAGCAGCAGAGAAGCTTTTGCATTTGTGCAGGGCTGTACCCCACTCACCGGGCAGTGCTGGGCAAGCAGCGCAGCCAGAGGAGTGCCGCACGGCATGTGTAATTTGCCAGGCAGCTGCAGCGGGACTAATTGGCTTGAGCAAAGCCCCAGGCTGATGCGATAACCCTGGTTGTAGAGCTATTTTGGCTGGCATTAGCTCAGCGCTGTGCTCCGTGGGATGGTAGGAGCATGTGCAGTCAGTCAGGTTTAGTAGGTCTTCTAGTGAGCGTGGTAAAACTGGGGCAGTAAGGTAAGACAGGCGGTGTGTGGTCAGCTATCATCAGTGCAGCACCTGAAGAATACTTACTAATAGTTCTTGGGTGATAATCCGTTTTTCCTCTTGGACACCATGACATCGTTCTGCATAACCCGAACTCTGTTGAATTCTGAATTAAAGATTTCATAAAGTCTTTCAACAACTGCTTTCATTTTGCATTGGAATTGAAATGACGCAATTTGCATTTAGGATCACCTTTTGCCCTTCTCCCTCTCGGCAGAAAAAAAGAAGCCAGCAAACCTCTGGATATGGACAGGCTTAGGGTCTGTGGGAAGGATGCTTCTCAATGAATGGTTCACACACAGACTGGTGTCTCTCATCTGCTCAGGGATTTTGTTGGCAGGGGAGGTGCTTGGCCTCGTCTTGTGGGGTCTGGGTCGATGTTGCCTCAATGTGAGGAAGCGTGGGTTGCTATTTTCCTTTTCCCAAGAGGACCTGATGAGAGAAATGGTTGCTTTGTCTGTTTATTTTTACACCGAAGTCACTGGCTTCTCATCAGCTCCTTCCATCATCTGTTTCCCTTAACCTGTGCAAAGGGCCATTAGGAAGGGATGTGCAGGTGGGTGGTTTTGGTATACTAGCGACCCATGTCACCTCTCTGCTTGTCATCTTTAAACCTGTCACTGTCTTCCTGTCTTTGGAGGAAGAAAAGGAAACAGGGTGAGCAGGAGCAGCTCAGCTCAGTGGTGTGACTGAGGATGATGATGAATGAGAGGAAGCAACCGAGAGACGTAGGGAGAAGAACAGCCACCATGAGCTGGTTCTTGCTGTCTCACTGATGACTGGTGCCAACGTCAGTCTCTGAAGGGGCTGTTAAGTACCATATTTAGGAGTGACACAGAGATGGAAGATTTTTGCATTTGAGCAGGAAATGAAGGACTTTGAGGATTTTTGTAACTTTCTTTGAAGAGGATCCTGCTGTTCTAACCCATGCTTTGATTATCACAGTCTAGATGAGATTGTTTTAAACTTGTCTGAAAATTGAAGGGAGGGCAGAATTCAGCAGCCCCTCTACTGACACATCTGGCCCGATGTTTTCAAGTTTCACACTGGCAAATAGTTATTTTCTGTTTGGAGGTAAGCACTGACTTTTCATCTGTGCAACCTGAGGTGGCAGAAGAGAGGCCGCTGCCGACGGCCTGAGCTGGAGATAGCGTTCAGGATCTTCTGTCTGAAGATCCTGCCTGCCAAATTTTGAAATCATTCCCCATCCAGCACAGGGATGTCCAATTAAATTGCCCTATATGGCAGGTTGGAAAACCTCTCTCTTTGTTCAAAGTTTTGTGAAGGGTTGCACAACAGGGTGGTTTTGCTAGGGTTTGAAAGGGTGTGATTTACCTTGCTAGCAGCTAGTTGTAGAAAATCTTTGGAGTAAGGGCTGGAGGTCTTCAAAGATTGATTTTTTTTTTTTTTTTTTAAATAAAGACTATTGATAACTTCAAAAAAAGTGTAAGTTGGTTCCGACAGTGCCACCACATGTTCATGCATGATTCAGTTGTGTATTCCGAAACTACAAATCTTTCATCCTTTGTTTGAAACAGAAATGCTGGCTTGGGTGTCTGTTCCATGTCTTGCAGATTTGGGGGCATTTTGGCTCCATTTGTGCCATCTATGGTAAGATTATTTTCTACTTTTTATGTAACTCTCTCAAAAGCACTTTGCTGATTTTGGTACCACATATGCCTATATTCCTTGAAAAAAAAATGTTTTTATGAAAAATTAAATTATGTTCACTCAATTTCAAGAATTAATGAACAAGATGTTTAAAAATACCTAGTATTTTATCCTCTTTGTGGAAATAACCTAATGTTCTGTGTTGTGTTAATATTTCATCTGTTAGTGAAATGATTGTCATGTAATGCATTTGGTACTGCTAAGGCTCACTCAGTATCTGAGTTTTTAGGCATGTAAACAAAGTTTTCATATGAAGCTGTTTCTGTGAAATGACTTTTATTGGGTTTCTTTGTTCTACCAGTGTATGGATAATTGCACAAATTGCTGGAGTGAAAAGTTGTAGTCTTTTGGTTTTGACTGCAGTTCATATGGATCATATATTTTAAGAGCAGGAAACAATGCTGGGTTTTTACTATGGATTTTTAATTTTAGAAATCTCTTAGTCCTTCTGTACCGTTCGTGGTGTTTGGAATCAGTGGACTGTCAGCGGGATTCCTGACTCTCCTTCTGCCAGAAACACTAAATAAGCCAATTGCTGAGAGCATTGAAGATCTCCAGAGTCCCAAATACCAAGTGCTTAAAAACGAAGAGGCAGAGTAATTTTTTTTTTTTTTTTTTTTTACTGTAGCTTTGCATTATTTTCCCCCTATCTTATGCGAACCATGATTTAATGCATACTGCTTAGATTGTGCATGAAGTTTTTAAAGCCATCTTTCTCTCGCTTTCGGTGGAGATTAAATTGATTCTTTGTTTGGCTCTTAAAGATGAAAAGGCTAACAGCTTTCACCTGTATGTATTAAATTATACGTAAATTAATACTATTTTGTTTCCTTAAAGGAAAACAAATTTTAGAAAGGCAGCCTAAAATAACCAGGGACAATACATTCAGCAACATTCCTGTGCTTTTACGGCAAAACAACTAGGCATATTTTTCATATATTGGATTGTGCCTTTTTGTCATGTTTTGTAGTGGAACATAATCCAAAATTAATATGTATCTGAGGAAGTGTTTTATCCTTCATTAGTCTCTTGGGTTAGAGCCATTTAAAGTGTTTTCCTGTTGTTGATATGCACTAAATAGAACTTTTGAAGTGGGAAATGAAAGTTTTGCTTGTTTCAACAGGTAATAGAATAGAAAATGTGAAGTATGTTCCCTAAGGTTGGGAATGGCTTCCCAGAGAATTAGTTTTAAAGGGGGGGGTTTAAATTCCTATGGGAAAGGAATTGTTAGTTGAGAGCTAAGCAGGCTTAGTGTAGATATAAAAGAA
Source organism: Aptenodytes patagonicus (assembly GCF_965638725.1). Lineage (NCBI taxonomy): Eukaryota > Metazoa > Chordata > Aves > Sphenisciformes > Spheniscidae > Aptenodytes > Aptenodytes patagonicus. Next base: position 35,922,272 of record NC_134953.1, read on the forward strand.
TATATGATGTTCTTACGTTTTTCTTGATATCCTAGCTTGTTAATCATCTGGTAATCAGTTTAATCACACTACACACGCTATTATGCTTTCTTTTTATGTCTAATACATAGTAATACTGCATTCAGTTGAAATGAAAAAAAAAAGAAGAATTTTTGAGCTTTTTGAATACCGTTTCGCTTCTAATTTTTAAACGATCAATGAATTCTGGTTTTCACATTTAATATTAACCTATAAAATAGGACAAGAAATATAAGACATGTAAACTGCTTTTCAATGATCATTTTTCTTCTGTCTGACAGGCAAACCAGTTAGAAGAAAACACTTAAGTTTCAGAAGGCCTGTCTGTGGTGGAAAATGAAGCCTCCATTGAGAAGGTGCTGTAACACTTGAAGGGCAGAGTCTCGCTGTCTGTATCTGACAGGAAATGTTGGAGGACTCATGTATAATGCTGTTTGTAGCATGTTGAACAGTTTTATGTGGAGACAAATTGAGAAGATGGAAGAAGTTGATCAAAGCTTGTGAGAAAAGAGGTGACAAATCTGTGCATTAATTTAATGACTTAACAAAAGCATACTTTGGATGTTTGGACTTCTCTACGGCTTCTTAAAATGAAGTATTAATTTATTTTACAAAACGTAATTGCTAGCTTCAGATTAAGCTATAATGTTGTAATTGAAGTGGTGTGTATAATTTAAAATTTAGATGGCCTTATATATTCAGGCAAGCTGTAATCCTGAAAAGTGACAGCATCTTGTATATGCTAATTTTCTCTACAGGGTTTTTTGCCTCTAAATTACGCTATACCTCACAGTGTGAAGAGACCAGAGATTTTTATGGGTTGTTGGCCTTAGTATGTCTAGCATAAGAAACCTGAACAGGAGATCTGAAAGGAGAAAAAATGGATTTTATTGTGGGAATAAGTAATTTTTTAATACAGTTGTACATGAAAAGATACGTAAAGTTAAAAATAATGCTATATTGGAAAAATCATGTCAGGCCTTTAAGAGATGCGTTTAAAGGAGAGGATGAGTAACCTTTTAGAGAAAGGTTATTAAGTTCTAGCTGTACATGTGCAACTAGAAATTACTGAACATGAGTCATATATTGTATATGCAATAATAGGTAATCCAATACAATTCACCTATGAATTGGAAATTCTTCCTGTGAGGGGGGTGTGTGTGTGGTTAACAGTTAATATATTTATGTTGGAATAGATGCATCACAAATGTTACAGTTTTTCGATGGCCAACACAATTTTGTTATTAAAAAGAAAATTATTTAACATCTGTACTATGAGTGCTGCTTTTTCCAGGATGTTTGCCCAGGTTTTTTGAAAAATACTTGTATCACTTTGATTTTGGCCCTTTATCTAACGCATCTGATAGGAAAAGGTTACTGAAAGGCTTCTGTATTTTGAGCAAGTTCCATAGTTAAATAATAGTTCTGCAAATGAACACGTGCCCATGCAAGTGTGTGTGCACTTATACACACACACGTGCACACATAAGTACAGGCAGGTTGCTCTGCCTGGATGCCTCAGTGAAATCTGTGCTGAGTCCATGCGTGCTTTACAAATAGCCTGATCAGGTCCCCAAGAGATGAAAATCAATTGGCAATCAGAACAACATTTAGATAATGTTGACATACGGGTGGATTGCATGTGTGTTTACTTAACCTATGGGGCTGAAGCTTGATGACGAACAGCCTATAGAATATGCTGCTAACTTTTATCTTCTGATCATTTATTTATTCATCATTTTTGTAATGTTTCACTTTTGTAAGGATTAGAATTGAGTTTGTGATATTTTTTTTTCCTGAGTAATATTAATGCCTTCCATTGCATTAACATTTATAACCATAGTGACTGATTATACCTCTTCAAAGGATAATTGGGTCAGCAGGGATATGGTAAAGACTGAGTTTTGTTACTGTTGACTTCAATTTTTTTATTACAAGAAGTAAAATTTAATAATAAATAGAATGATATAAAGTTGTATTCCCAAAGCAGAGACAAGACTCTGGAACAGGAGGATCATAAAGGTACCATTATGTAGTGGGAGTCTGTTTCTCTCTCCTGCCACATGTTATCAGGCTGTATCAGTGCATTTTTCCACTGCCTTTTATTCCACATTATGTGAAAAACAGGAAACAAAGATCATTTACATTTTGAACATGCTTATTTCTGCTTTATTTGTCCTGGAATTAATGAATTCTTTGCCTGGGGTGACTTCTGTGAATTTGGTGGATTGATGACCAGAAAGCTGTGTGTCCCGAAAAGAAGTTAATGATCTTTTCAGCAGCCCTGGCATGACACATAGTACCTGCAGCTCTTTTTATGAGCGTAGGCCAGTATGGAAGCTGGTTTGGTAGCTCGTCTCCAAGATCCAAAAGAGAATATGGATAGAAACATGGACTTCCATTTTTGCTTCTTATCTTTTCAATTCAATTTAACACCTTGTTTGCCTTTTTAAGTTTACTTTATATATCATAGAATCATAGAATCATTGAGGTTGGAAAAGACCTCTAAGATCATCGAGTCCAACCGTCAACCCAACACCACCATGCCCACTAAACCATGTCCCTAAGCGCCTCATCTACTCGTCTTTTAAATACCTCCAGGGATGGGGACTCAACCACCTCCCTGGGCAGCCTCTTCCAATGTTTAACCACTCTTTCAGGAAAGAAATTTTTCCTCACGTCCAATCTAAACCTCCCCTGGCGCAACTTGAGGCCATTTCCTCTCATCCTATCGCTAGTTGCTTGGGAGAAGAGACCGACACCCACCTCGCTACAACCTCCTTTCAGGGAGTTGTAGAGAGCGATGAGGTCTCCCCTCAGCCTCCTTTTCTCCAGGCTGAACAGTCCCAGTTCCCTCAGCTGCTCCTCATAAGACTTGTTCTCCAGACCCCTCACCAGCCTCGTTGCCCTTCTCTGGACACGCTCCAGCACCTCAACGTCCTTCTTGTAGTGAGGGGCCCCAAACTGAACACAGTATTCGAGGTGCGGCCTCACCAGTGCCGAGTACAGGGGCACGATCACTTCCCTACTCCTGCTGGCCACGCTATTTCTGATACAGGCCAGGATGCCATTGGCCTTCTTGGCCGCCTGGGCACACTGCCGGCTCATGTTCAGCCGGCTGTCGACCAGCACCCCCAGGTCCTTTTCTGCTGGGCAGCTTTCCAGCCACTCTTCCCCAAGCCTACAGGGGTTGCATGGGGTTGTTGTGGCCGAAGTGCAGGACCCGGCACTTGGCCTTGTTGAATCTCATACAGTTGGCCTGGGCCCATCGATCCAGCCTGTCCAGGTCCCTCTGCAGAGCCTTCCTACCCTCAAGCAGATCAACACTCCCGCCCAACTTGGTGTCATCTGCAAACTTACTGAGGGTGCACTCAATCCCCTCATCCAGATCATTGATAAAGGTATTGAACAAGACCGGCCCCAGTACTGAGCCCTGGGGAACACCGCTCGTGACCGGCCGCCAACTGGATTGAACTCAATTCACCGCAACTCTCTGGGCCCGGCCGTCCAGCCAGTTTTTGACCCAGCGCAGAGTACACCTGTCTAAGCCGTGAGCCGCCAGCTTCTCTAGGAGAATGCTGTGGGAGACGGTGTCAAAGGCTTTACTGAAGCCCAGGTAGACCACATCCACAGCCTTTCCCTCATCCACTAGGCGGGTCACCTGGTCATAGAAGGAGATCAGGTTGGTCAAGCAGGACCTGCCTCTCATGAACCCGTGCTGGCTGGGCCAAGCGTCCTTGCTGCATTTTGCTATTGCTGGATAGAAAGATGCTATTTTGAAAAAAAGAAGTTTAGAAATAAGGAAATTATTTGCAGCTTTATTAGAAATATCTTCAATTGGACTAATGTGATCAATGCATTGTATCTTACAAGGTCCTAAAGTTAAGAAACCAACTGTGTCATTCATTACTGTATATGTCATGGCAAATCAGAAAAGGCAGCATTTTTGGCCAAATAACTGCCTTTTTTAGAGTAGATATTGTCCCTTAAAGCTTTTGGATTTGTAGAATTAGAAATTCTTCACTTAGAGCAACTCTTTTTCCCATTATTTTTAATGGAGACAAAGCAGTTTTGGGGAGGAATGCCCTAATAAATTCTTTATTCAGTGTCGGACTATTATCTATTGCTTTCTATTTCTCTGTAAAAAGAACAAAGGGAGCTGAGTTAAATTAAGTGGTTTAATTATACACATTAGGTCACAATCCCCATCCTTAAGTATCACTTTTAGCTCTTCCCCTGTGCTTTATTTGTGTGTAGAAATTTGATTATCATGTTGCATCTGCACTGTTCATCTGTTTCTGTTAGAACAATGTCTTTAGTGCTTTAGCACTTACTTGTGAAATTGCCTTTATTTCTTTATCTGTTTTTAAACTGATTGGAAGTCTTTTTACTTCAGCATTTGAGAAAATTCTGCTGCTTTCTGGATTTTATCATGTTTCAGCTGCAAATCTCGAGGCTTAAAAAAAACAGAAAAAAGAAAAAAGTTGGCCTCTCTGCACTGTCCTTAAATACATCTGTGATACTCACACGTTGTCCAGAAAGGAAGTCTGAACTGATTTCAGTTTTTTCACTCTTTTCTGTGTTTCACCTTTAATCTTACTGTATTCTTCCCTAAGGAGTGCTGGGTTTTTTTCTGTCTCAGGTGCTAAGAGTGCTGAGCAGAGGCGAAGCTTGAACATTCATTTATGCTGCCTACGTTTTAATGCCATTTCCCTGTCGTTAGGCAATATTTATCCTTTAATTCTTGGTTAGGTTTGCTTAAGCCCCGGTTTTGTCAGAGGAAGAATATTAGTTGTAAATATTAAAAAATATTTTTCCATTGCTCCTCCAGCTCATGCCATCTTTTGTATTTTGTTTCACATTTTGTTGTTCCACAGCCCTCCTGGTGACCGACTCGGTATGGAGAAGCAATGAGGATTTGTCTGCATCTAAATTCCCTGGCTGGCAAATATCCCCCGCTTTATTTTGTCATCAGCCAGTGATGACACACCCGCACACGCACGCACCGTATTAAAAGTCAGGTCAGGTATAAAGGCAGGGCTTGAGTTCCTTTTTCTGGAAAGCAAACTTTGCCCGATATTCATGTCAAGCTCATCTCTGATCTTTTTCATTATCCCATTTGATGTTTCATCAAAGCTGTTTCCTCCTTTGTTGGAGCACTGTGTGTTACTGCTTGAAGTGAAGGCTATAGATTCATTTTTAGAATTTATCCTTTTTAATCTGAGCAGAGTGAAGTACAAATAATCCTTTGCTTTGTTGACTAATACTCTTGCAGCTAAGCAGCAGAGAAAGGAGGAGGTGAACTTTTCACACTACCATCTGTAACCAGCTGGCTCTGCCACTGAATTTTTAGTTTGCTTGAGGCAAATAACTGTATCGTGTATTACAGCATGCAAGAGATCTAAATTTTTCCATGCTGTCAGTTATCAGTAGTTCATTGGAAAAGGTCATCTTTCTTTGTATCGCTTGCTGCAGGAGATGTAAAATTTCCTAGAGATTATTTTTGATAGATGCAATCCTTCCATTAGAGTTAAATTTGTGAAAATAGTGGAGAGATGTACAGCTACAGGCAAACCATATGTAAATCTGGGATGATCTTTTCTTGTAGTAGCAGAATTTCTTCTTACCAAGACTTCCAAATCTGTAAAGAAATGTGTGGGCTGTAACGTGCAGTGGGAGTACTGTTTGTGCCCACCTGAGGAGGGTGGTAGACCACAGTAGCTGGAGATGTGTTTGAGGGAAAGAGAATGTGGCTGAAAAGTGGATGAGGTTTGGGAATCAAACCGTTTCCAACTCCTGCACACTTGTGGCGAGATCCTGTATTACGCCAGGATGCTTTTAACTTGATATTAAATAGTTACAACACTTTCTATACTAGATGAACTCCTGTTCCTCTGGGTAGTCTCCTGGTTTAGGAAACAAGCTGGTGTTGGGATGAATAAACCACAAAACAAACGTTGCAGCAATTTTGATAGCTTATGAAAGCACAGTATGGCTCTGACTGGACTGGTTTGACAGTGTGCGTTCCTACAGTGGTCCAAAGAGATTTGATGCTGTGCAGGCTGATGGCTTTTCTTGGCTTTTCACCTAGGAAAGGTGTGAAACACTGTTTAAGTGGCATCTTCCCACGTAATAGCAACCTAGTCATGCTAATGACAGGTAAGGCTGAATAGACTGGCTCTTTTTCAACAACTTCAGTCACTTGGGCTGAAAATTTCTATACTGGGCTTTTGTCTGCCAGGTAGCAGTACTGCCAACGTTCAGTTGGCTGTATTTAAGCTTCCTCGTCATGAAAGGTGCCAGGAAAAACTGGTGATTACATGGGGTTTTTTAACCCTTTTTCAAAGAGATTCTGCATCTGCCACACCTCACTTCTTGTTTGTCACAGCCTCACTCACGTCATTTTCTACCTTCCTCTGCACTTTTTTCCCTGCTATCCCATCCACAGTAATGCAGAGCCTGATTGAATTCTCATTTCTCTATACCAATGTGCAAAGGAAAAGAGAGAGACCGCAGCATATTGCTGCACACCTAAGGAAACTAGGATCTGTGTACATGACATGGAGTTACTCCAGATGTGTCCAGGTTGAAAGAAATTGCTATTTCTTTTCACCATCCCCTGTCTCATGGTTGGTCAGGTTTATAAATATTGGTGTCAATATACAGTGACAGCTGGCTCTGACTGCTGCTGCAAGAAACCCTGCAGCAGCAATGTTACACCCAGCTCCCTCCGTCAGGTTTCTGCTGCAGCTCTGGAGGTTTTTCATCTGTTTCAAACCATTATTTAATCCTTATGATAGCGTATGCTATTGTTCGTACAAATGTCCAATCCTTTTTTAAGGCCTCCTGATCTCTTGATTTCAAGGCAATGATATGATGGTTCAGCAGTCTGTTATTACGTTATGTTTGTTTCCTCTTACCGTTTTGTATTTGCTATCTCTTGGTTCCAGTGGAGATACCAATGATCGGGAACAATGGCAGTGGATAGGAATGCTTGACCTAAAGATACATCCTGCAGTTTAATGCTATATATTTTGTATTGTCTGGTTTCTCTTCTTTTGAAAACGTTCCAGTTATTTCTGTGAATGGACGCTTTTCCAGGGCCTCTCGCTTTTATATCTGTCTGTGTGCCCTGAAATAGCACTTTGAGCTGTTTGCTTACCTTATGTAAAGAAACTCCCTCAACATGTGCCCAGTTTTACTTATGCGAAGACCTGCTGACAAACCAGCAGCCATAGCCTCTCTGAGGGGCCAGAGTGACCACTCTGACTTGCAGGAGCGTGTCCCTGGCTATGTCTGAGAAAATTATCACCAAACCTTCCCTTTAACTAGAGGAGGCTCTTCAGCATCGAATTCCTAAGCTGCTTTGATGGGATTTGAGGGCTGTTTTCAATGCTGAGATTTTCCTGACCGATTCCCCTGTGGGTGTTAGTTACCCGGATGGTCGGGGTTAGAGCTGGAAACCGGCTCCACCTCCTGCTACCCTTGCGTTGGCCCTGCTCCCTGGCATGGGAGCTGCAGTGGGCTGGGGTCGGCTGCCTGCCAGGCCTGCCTGACCAGGCATCTTTTATCATTGCTGGTTTGCTCTGCTCTGCCAAATTCCTGAGCTTTCCTGGGGACTGCGCTTTTACTGAGCAATTTCTTGGTATTTAGCTCCAGAGGAAGTTACTTCTGCTGCGGTTTGCAGAGTTTGTCCCAGCTGTTGTAGCATCCTTTGAGTGTAGAAATCAAAATACTCTTGCTGGAGTGATGTGTGTGTGTGTGCCCTGTACTGCGCTGCCTTGGGGCTTTCGGGGTACAGGTATGTGCAGGGCCAGATCAAAAAAATTGTGTGATGAGCAACTTCTCTGTCTCAGAAATAGTTGGCTGCTTGAGGGAGCGATCATTTGTCCCTGCTCCTCACCTGGAGGTAACCTTTTACATTTGACCTTGTAGTTCTTACAAAAAAAAAAATTAAATGCACTGATTAATAAAACAAACACACACCCAACACAGGTAAAAATCAGTTTTGGAAATGAAAAAGCAAGGAAAAACAATGACTTAGGCAGCAGTTAGTCATCTCTGTTGAAGAATGTATCACAGAAAAGTAAAATTGGCAGCAGGGGGGCTCCTGCAGTCATAGTCTTAACGAATTGCTATGGGTCTGAATTGGCTATTTATTACCTTTAATCCTAGCGGTCTACTAGGAAGGAAGGAAAATAATTACTAATGACAGATTTTAGTTGAAGTTAATTTATTGATGGTGGAACTAATTGCATGTTCCAGGTGTTCATCAGTTTAGCAAGACAACATTTAACTATCAAATGTTCCAATTACAATGTGGTTAATTAAACATGATTAAACTGTTGGGTTTACAAACATGCAACTGATTATACATAATTAAACTTGTAGTGGGTTTATGGTATGCACCATGCAAGATATATGCGATTTTTAAAAATTGCTTCTTGTAAGAGACTACCTTATGCTTGTATGTTAATATATAGGTATTGACAGCTTGCTGTGTTTTTAAGCCAGAAATCTACTGTGGAAAAGTTGTAGTGACGTATTGAATTATCAGTTAAGAAACATAAAAAAGGCAGGGGGGAGAGTGGTACCTGCTCAGAATTTGCAACTGAATGGTGTAAGTCTTGTGTGAATTGGTAAAAGCTGGTAGTTCTTTGCTATTTAAATTCTTCCGCTATTAAAGCAGAAGCAGCACATTTTGATACAGTAAGATCGGTGTTCATCAGGTGCTCCAGGTTGCTGGGTCATCCTTAGCACCTGCTTCAGAGGAGACGTCTGGTGAGAGAATGGGGTGTGTGCTGGCGGATTGAGAGCCTCCGAGAAGGGTTTCCGGGGCTCTCCCGGGAGTCCTGGCTCCTGTGGTGGATTTGCTGGGGATGGGAGATGGGTATGCCTCCTGAGGAGAAGCGGGCGTGAAGCCTGCAGCATTAAACGAGGGTTATCAGCCAGACTGACGGGCAGGGCAGGGGGGAGAAATCTCATCCCCTCGACATCTAGTGTTTATCAATGCACACACCAAAGTTGCCGCTGAAGCCAGCGCTCTAAGCTGAACTGAAACTGCCGAATTAAACAACTGTGGTGCATAACTGACAACAGGTCTTGACATCCCCTTGGTCTCGCTTGTTTCCTTGCGCCCACCGAGGCCGAGACGCCTCGGCCCGGACCGCCCGCTCACCCCCGCGGGCCGCATGCGCCGCGGGGCCCCCTCCCCGCCCCTGCCGCCGCGAGGGCTCACGCGTCCCTGCTCCGCCTCGTGCGTCACCGCGATTGTCCCCCGCGGCCGGGCCCCCGCCGCGGGAGGAGGGGTACGTGACCCGCTGCCTCGCGGCCCGTGGCCGCCTGCCCGCGGGATGGCGCTGCGGGGCACGGGGGGGGGCAGCCTCACGGGAGGCACCGCTCGAGGGTGCGGGCGCGTTAATGAGATCTCGTGAGTCTGTCACCCGTCGCGGCCTCCCACCGTTTCCCGTTGCTGCAGTGTTCTGTTGTTGGTTGTCCCAGGGTAGTATAAACACTTGTCTTCTTCATAACTTAAAAACATGTGACATGGATTAAGTCTTTGGTGCTTGGCTTTTGCTTTTGCTGCTAGTTAGTGCCCTTTTGGTTAGCGCTTGGTAGCTTTGTCACGTGTGAAGTCTCTGCGATAGTCCTTTACAGTTTAATCCCTGTCCTGATGGACACGTGTGTCATTTGATTGTAGATAATTCTTTTGTTAGGAAAGCGGTGCACTGCAACGTACTTACAATAAGGGCTGTTTTAACCTCTGATTTGTGTTAAGACCGAATTTAATTTGAACTATCGAGAAAGGCACCAAGGAGAACGGGTGTCAGCGTGGGAGGGGGTTGCGATGGCGTAATGTGGGAAGCCTTGTGAAGCGGCCGCCTCTCCCGGTGCCCACGGGCATTGGGCACGCCTGGTGGGAGGCCGCTGTGCCCCTGCGGCTGGGAGGGCCCCGCGGAGGCCAGCGTGAGCACGCCCAGGCTGTGAGTGGGCACCCCATCCCCAAGCACCGATGCTCTCCTTTGCCTAGGACCTAGTGTAACAACGGGTGACTTAAATTTTGCAGGACTTCCCATAACATCACATATTTAGTAAATAAAATGGTCTTACTTTCTGTGCTCTAGAGTAGAAAACATTCAAGCAAATGCTGACTGTAGATGAATATTACAGAGATAGCTACATCAAGGCTGCTTTCTAATTTGGCATGACCAGGTGGTTTGCATACGGAGAAAGGAGATCTTCCCTGCTTAAACATCTGTATTTGCAGTGATAATGTACACACCACAATCATCAGTTCTGTCCTAATGAATTTGCTCATCACTGTCTGTATGAGATTTACAGAGCACAGATTTTTTTGGTAAACTTTTCTGAGTTCATTCTTGTGTGTTCATGGGAATATAATGCTTGCTTACCAGAAAATGTGTTTTGCATGTGTTGTTGGTATCCATATGAATATACTGGAGTATGTTCAGTCCTTCTTCCCTTTGCATACAATTTCACAGCCGTGCAACTGGAAATCTACAATAGTATCAGGCAACAATTGGAAATCCACAGTAATATCAGGCAAGTCAGGTAAAAAATCATGCCCTTTCCCGCCTAGTCATCAGTGAACATTAGCTTAATCATTAGTAATGAAATCAAATGAATGTCAATAAATACTTCTAAATAACTTTAAATGGTGCTTTTTTTATTTCAAGTCTATTTTACCCTGACACAGGTGTTTTCTCTTGTTCTCTCTTTTTGTGTGCACAAGTATATACCAGAAAGGGAGAACAGTTCCTCCTCTAACTGAAATTTATCTTTGTGCAGACATCTAGTGCCAGTAGGATATACTGGAAATATTAAAACTGCAATGGATTTATAACTGTCCTGGGTTTTCCTAAACCAGGAGAGCACTGTGTGAAGCGAGCTTGCCTTAATTTTCCTGTCCTGCATTGAAATCAAATTTTTCATTGAATTTTCCTGTCCTGCTCAAGACGATTGCCTGGGCTGTTAAACACAACATTGAGGAGCAGCGTGGCTGTGCTGGGTGAGCGTCCAGCCTGCCAAGGCCTCTCGTTTGGGGAGAAAAGACCTTCCCTCCCACGTTGTGGATAATCCAGAGCTGGCCCTAGGGTGGAGCAGGCTTTGCTCTTGCCCCCTGGCCTTGCTGGGCTCATGTCCATTTCCCTACCGGTTGCTAGAGAAGTAGTTTCTGTTTAAATAACTTATTCCAGGGGCAGTTAGTTGCTCAAAGAAACTAATGATGCATGTGGCAATGGCTGGGGGATCAAAGTGTCAGGATGGGTACTGTGCCAGCCCTGAATCAGTGCTGTTAGGGGATGAAATGGGAAAATGGGAAGAGGATAGTTAGTGCTCCCCTGGCACTTTTATGTTATTTTTAGCAAAAAACCCTAAACAAAAAAAAAAAACAAAACCAAAACAGCCCTGGGGACAGCCACATACTCAGATTTCCCTGCAGCCTGTCTGTCTTCAGGCTGGCGAGCAACCCTGAGATGTGCTCCGGTTAGTGCCAGCAGGCTTTGTCAGCATGGGCGCAGGACGAATGTTTGTTTGTGTTTGTGGGTGGCTGCCTGTGACACCCACGGTATCTGCGATGGTGCCCATGGGAATGAGCTGTGCACAAAGCACAGGGACTTCTCTGGCACCTGCTGATGTGCTCCTGAACCAACATTGCCCATCAGAGCGCCTGGTAGCCCCACGTTTGTTGCCGTACTAGCCATGGAGGTCTGGAAATGGCATTAAAAAGTTTAATCTTTTTTTCTTTGTCTTTTCATGAGCAACAAATTACAATGGAACAAAAGAGGATGAAAATAAAATTTTATACTGTGCCTTTTAGGCAGTCTTATACTTCTCTCTGACAAGAAGGCTAAAAGAGCAAAATAATATTGACTAAGTGTCTGGTCTTTACTTAAGTGCTCTTGAAAGTTAATCAATCCACTTGTGCCCTAAACAATGTTAGTTTTTCAGTTCAGAGGGGCTGGGGAAAAATTCACCTGGCTTTTCTGGCTTTAAGAAGATGGCAGGGCTGGAAGCAAACTATGATGAGCTTGTTTGCCTATGCCTTGATGGGATTAAGATGGGATGCTGTACTGTCACTCAGATGATGTTTTCTGTATATTTAATTGACCGTTGCAGCTTGCTAACAGCTCATTAGCTGATGTATTTATGCTTCAGAAAGCTAATGCTGAGTGGTGATAGTCTCTTCATATCTCACATTTGTTACAGAAAAACTTAAGGTAATTTGAGTGAGTTTGGGGAAAGAACAGGAAAAAGGCAGAAAGGTAGGTTTTCTCTTTGTACGTATTAATACGGATCTATAATTTGGAGGCTTTGTTGAAGAGCATTAAAATGCATAGACTCTTAATGGAACTGCAAGGGAAAACAAAATGAATCCCTATGACTTAAGTAATCTATCACTGAAACTTTGTTCTTGAAAAATGAAAAGGGATGTAGAAGTCCTTCTGACCTTCAGAGCACCCCCAGTGCTGTAGCCCACCTCTGACCACATCAGAGTAGGACTAGGCAGGGAGAAGAAGGGTGGCCTCTGGCTTTTGGACAGCCGTGGGGAAATTCGGCTGGCTTTGAAAAGAGCCTGGTGATTTCTGTTTCTCTGGCAGTAATATGGATGAGGGCTCCATCTCAGCTTGAGTGTGAGCTGTGACCCTTTATATTACCACACTGAGGTGTAAGGATGGTTGTTTTCATTTAGCTGTAGGTGTTAGCAATGTTAAAGTTCTCTATTTATGTTAATACACATATATTGGTGTGTGTATGGTAGCAGGTTTAGATGGTTTTCATTTGGAGGGTCTTTCTGTGCTAAAAACCCCACAGACAAACACACTCCCCCAGCCAGCCACGTGGGTGAATGTTGAAAATCCATCCAGGGAGACTGTTTATCCAGTCTGGAATAAATCGCCCTCTCTGGGTAGAGGGGTCTTTCCTGTCTGGCCTCTGCGATCCCCCTGAGCTGTTGGTCCCGTCCCGTCGGGGCGGCAGCCCGGCTGTGCCGGCAGTGGTGCCTTACCTCTACTCCGGAGGGGACACGTCTGCCACCTTCACAGGCGGGCTGCACTTATTTGGGGTTGTAATTAATAAATCTCCCTGGTGGTTTTGATCTCTGCTTTCCACTATACCATAATTGCATTATATGCAGTGAAACGACAGTGTGATGGGATGGGGGGAAAAAAAAGGAAGGTCTCAAAATGTGGCTTTTGAAGAGACTCCTGCTGACACAGGCTTGATCTTTGAGCTTCATTTTACTGCTTTCAAAATGATATCCCTGCTCTTCCCTCACTCTGGTTTCCTCCCTGTTCCCAGCCGTCAGGCTCCACCTGACGGGTGATGTACAGTGACGATAACTTGCAGATGCCTTTGTGTGACAGCTGGATTAGTGTTTTTAATCTTGCTCATTTACAGCGTGCAATCCCCTTTCCTTCCCCTCTCCCGGGGAAACTGCCTCCTTGTTTTGGCAAGGTTTGTTGATGAGGTGTGGATGCTGGTGCTCGCTGCTGTCTTCTGGGCGAGATCTTTGCCTTCGGGTTTCTGGGACCAGCTTAGTGGTGGAGCAAGCACAAGGTTACGCTTGCCCAAAGCCTGCTAAAACACTGGGGGGGAAGGAAAAAAAAAAAGTACAATAAAATGCATGAAAACCTTGGAGAAACTGCATTGAAGCCACTTAATGACTGAGGAAAGGGCTAAGTAAAAGATGAAAGAAAATGACTTGAGAACACAAAGTAAATTGCCATAAAACAGGTGTTTATGCACGAGCAGGTTTGCTCTCTGCTTCAAGTACATGGTTAATGAACAAAACCTTGAGATGGTTTTTGTTCAGTTGTGATTATTGCCAGATTTGTCTGTGCAGAGAGAGGAGAGATGGGGGGGGGGGGGGGGGGAGACAGCTGACAGTAGCAGGCGGTGAAGTGTGAGCAGGAGTGGGCGCGTGGCAGTTTGGCCTTGTCCTCTTCTGCACCAAGCCAGAGGGTGGGTTTGCCCCCGATGTCTCAAAGGGGATCATGTCACCTATGCACACAAGCAGCGCTGCTTCATAATTACTCCTAAAATAACAAGATGTGTGATCACATGCCCCAAGAGAGCATCTGAAGACTGTACGCGTGTGCTTTACTCCCTATTTTTGCCTTTGGGAATGCATGGGGTGCCTGTGCCCAGGGGCGGCAGCAGGGCTGAGGGGTCTCTGTGAGGAGAGGCTGGGGCTGCCCTGTGCTGGGCACAGCCAGTTCCGGCGGCCCCATGGCTGGGCCCCACTAAGCCCCTCAGACCCACAGGTGGCACATCGGGGGGACAGAGGTGAGAGGGGGGGAAAACACCGCCAGGACCGGGGAGAGGCAGAGGAGTTGGGAGCGAAGGAGAGAGGGTGAGGTGGGGAAAAGGGGGCAAGGGAGAGTAATTTATCTTTGTTTGTCACCATCCAAACCTAGTTTAATTGGTAAGAAATTTAATTAATTTTCCCCAAGTTGAATCTGTTTCACCTGTGGCAGTAATCAGTAAGGGATCTCCCTGTCTGTATCTATCTTTGTATCTTGACCCATGAACTTTTTCACTGTGTTTTCTCCCCTGCCTTGCTGGCGAGGGGGAGTGATAGGGCGGCTGGGCAGGCATCTGGCAGCCAGCCATGGTCAGCCTGCCACAGAGAAATACTTAACTGACTTCTAAAACATAACTCTGGTGGGGTTTAGAAGAGGAGGTTCTGGTACTGACCGCTGCTGGGACCTCTTGTGCTTTCCAGCATGCATGTGGCCACGGGGAGCTGCCTGCTGAGGCACTGTTTTCCAGGTGTGTCAGGAATCAAAATGCAAATTGTACCATACAGGAGCCCATATATGCACTTAAATATGAAATAGTCTCCCCTGAAGCAATGACTGGATCACTTACATATAAGTGATTTTTGAAAAGTGTTTTTGGTTCTTCTTAATTTTATTTATTTATTTGCAACAGGTGGTTTTGGGGCAGCATTGTGTTGGCTCTGGCAGGGGAGAGCCGCAAGGAACATGGTGCAGCTCCCAGAGGTGCAGCAAGACGATGGCCCTGCCAAAATTTGTGCCAGACTGATAAGGCCAGAGAAAGAAATCGAGAAGTGCACAGGTGCTATTTGCCGTCAGGGTTTGCATATTTGAATCTGCACAATTCACTTACGCAAGGGACAGCAAACATAGCAAGGCCAGAACTTTAACCTGGCAGGTCTCTAGGCTGCATCCCCACTGAGTTTGGTGGCATTTTCATAGGTTTTGGGGGTGTGTGTGTGAGAGTGAGAGCAGGATGCGGCCCGCTCTCATACAACAAGCACAAAGCAGTTAAATATTAGTTGTGGAAAGGACGATCCTTACTGTTGCCTGGTTTGAGATGGCACCCCAGTTGTGTACCCAGGGGTGTGCAGCAGCTTCTGCTTGGAAATGGAAATGCTTAATCAGAGAGTGCATTTTTATGGGAACTGCAGGTGGCAGTAGGGGCTAAGTTTTACAGAAAAAATGTATTAAATTTCCTTTCTCCACAGTAGCTTGGCATATGGCAAAAATTTGAATCTCTGCAAGAAGCCTTCTCTTAAAGCCAACACTCCATATTTTTAAGGACTTGTCAGTTCCTTTTAGGCATAATGTTTTCAATAACGGTAATGACACTTCCCGCTCTCTTTGGGATGTCCTGCACTGCTTTCCCCCGGGGTGGGTTTCTGGTGGTTGTTTTGCAGCATTGGCACTCTTCTATAAATACTCATTGAATTCTGCTTTTATTTACTGTGTTCCAACTGGGTAAGTAACTTAAGAGGTATATTACTTACATTTACCACAATCAAAATTATGTCCATTTGAATTTAAGAAACGGGTGAATTGCTGTACATTAACTGTAGGACTTTGAAGTCCTGTGTGTAACACAGAAAAATCTTGAACAGATCTGAATGATAAAATCTCCTGTATTTAAGGTCAATCTCGGTTTGGTTTCTAGTCACTGAGAAAATCTTAATTCAAGGTTTAGCAAAGAAATAATGAACAGACCGTTGTCCCTCACGCTCTGTGTATTTTTGGCTTAGGAGTTATCTGCCATCTAGTGCTTTCTCATTTAGGATACACACATTTATTTGTCTGGTTCAGTCAGAATAAAGAATGTACTTATGTTTATTGCATACCATGGGGAACTTGAGAGAGACAATGCGCTGAAATAAAGGTGGACTTGTGTGGTTCAGACAGCTCATTGTATAAACAGATGCAAGTCCATGTGCTGTATATATGCTGGGATCAGCCGGTGGTGTGTGTGTTGTTTTTCTTTTTTAAGTTACGCTGCACTGGATGACGATTAAGCTGGTAAAACTTTCCAGAACACCTAAGGCTGCTATTTCTGAGCTCTGAGGTGAGGCTGAGTACAGAAGAATCTGTTTCTAAAAAGTACTAATTGTTGTTACTGAAAAAGTTGTACCATAGTAAGTGAAAATCCCGGAGGGACTCATTCTGATACTGGCAGGGTCAGTTCAAAATCTGCAGTAAACGTTCTTGGTAGCATGTCTTCCAATTAAAAAGCAATAGCGAAGTACTTAAATGTATTGCTGGGAATTAAATACTTCTCTAGAGCTCATTGCTTTTGTTGGTAGTTTTTCAGATGTACACTAGAAAGACGACAGATAGTTTGGACTGTGAAGGACTCATCGGTGTTTTAAAAGCCTTCCTTGGCATGAAGCACTCCGATGATGTTTTCCCCCTTGTGCTTCTACCTTGGCGCCAAGTGCTGATTACAAGCCATATATCTGCACACTTGATCCTGGTCAGAGCAGGAGCATCAGTGAATCCCTGTACAGGAGCGAGCGCTGTTAGAGAGCATGTCCCAGCCTCCCGATGGGAAATACTAACATACAGTATGATGTAGAACTGTATTACCTATTAAAAAGCAGTTATTTAGGGCATGTAGAAAAGAGAGCGTATTATAAATTAAACAAAGAACAAGATGCATTTTAATAACTGTTCCTGAGTAATGGGAAATCTCGGACTGTCCATATAGGGTTTTACAGTCAGTATGCTGCTGTTGGGGAGGATCATGAGGAGGGAGCTCAGGAGGGAGAGAGGTGTTCTGTGCATGTATTCAATCACAGTTTAAAGAGAACTAGCTCAAGCTGTGCTCATTGACCCTTCCCATTCCCTTATCACAAACACTTGTCTGAATTTATTTGGCTGAACGTCTGATGAAAGCAAATATGAAGGTTGTGTTGCCTGCCCTGAGTGCCAAATTTGGCTTGTGTGCAGGAGCGCACCTGTACTTGTCCAATCCAGGGAGAGCTGGAGCGCCCTGTGATTTACCTTAACAATTATAATCAAAGCCACACAGCTCAAATTATGAATGTTTGATCTTCAGAGCTTATAATCAACCCAGAGAAGAAACACCCCAGAAGCTATTTTATTGAATAAATTTAAATAATGCATTAATTTTGGAAAATAATTGCATATGAGCAAATGGCTAAGTTAATCAAAGTATTCATTTGTTCAGCTCTTAGGGATATGTAAAAACTTAAATAATGTGTAAATATCACATTTGGCATGTGCATACTTACCACAAAATATGAGTTAGATGTAGTGCACACATAGCTGAATGGAGACTATGTAAATGTGTTTTAATGATGCTTAATGGGGGACTGATGTACATCAGGTTTGGAAATGGTATGGGCAACTGCACAATTCCAGTTTTGGTGTACAGGTTAATGCGTATTTCCCTCATGACCAAGCTCTTGGTGGAGAATCCCAGTCAAAGTCATGCATGGAATCATGCTGGTAACACACAGCCTTTTAGCAAAACTTCTTGCATATAGTGCATTAAATGCGAAGTGTGTCTGTATTTATGAACTATCCCAAACTGTGCAACTCAGCTGGAAAAAGAGAGAGATGGGAGAGATGCCATTGCCATGTGAAATGCCACTGCAGCTGGTGCCAGAGGTGATGAGAGGTGAGTGAGGCACGCAACAGGTCATGGTTTGCTCCTCCACTGCCTCCTGGCGAGCAGGACCCATGCAGCCCAAGCAGGTTGGGCTGGAGCTTTCCAGAGGCTCCCTTGGGAGCTGCAGTCTTCTTTTTGAAAGTGATCTAGGAAGTTATGAACCTAACTTATGGTGGCTCCATAGCATATATAGGTCTGCTGGCAGACGTTGAGGGCTGGCAGCAAACTGGTAGCCTTCACTGTAGTTTGGCCACCCCTTACAGCCCATCAGGGTTTGCACCATTTCTGCATCTGTACTGAGCAAACGGCGGCTGCGGCAGGGAGAATGGTGATATCATGCCAATGCAAATGATAGCACAGAAAGCGGATATTTAAAGTTCAAGTTAATGCGCCTCTGGTCCTACTGTGCCTGCTTTGTGTATGTGATATATTCATGGGGAAAAGTACTGTGTTCTTTCCTAGACTGACAGGAGATTTTAATTTCTTACAATGTACCAGTCTTGATCTGATTTAGCTATTTCTATCCTGGCATGTGGCAGTGGTGCGGCATATTAAGAGTCTTGCAGCAGTCTTCAATGGGCTCAATAAAATTAATGTGAGTATTAGTCAAATACTGTCTGACAATTTTCTTAGGCTGGGCTCTGACAAGAGTTGTGGTTGGGAAATTATGATTTTCTTTTGTTATTTCATTTCACTTAATATTGATGTGTGGAGCGATATATATGGTGGTTATTTTTTTTAAATAGGCTCTTTATCCTGACTCGGTCAGGGACTGGAGTCTGGTATTTGTATTAAATATTGTATCAAGTGATTTGCAGTAGCTGTGGGGTTTAGTGGGATGAGAGCTATTTGTTTTTACACAGAAACCTGTGGTTCCTTTTGTTAGGGCTTTGGATTGCTTTTATGCTCCATTCTCACAGGAGAAATGCAAATGCCACTGAAAAATTATATTTTGATTACAGACACAGATAGCAAAGAAGCATCCAGAAGAAGTTACGTTTGTCTGCTCTTTGCCTGATTTTTTTTAAAGTATGGCAACTATATTCCAGTGCCCTCCCGCTGAGAAAATAGCACGCAGAAGCTTGGATGAGAAATGCAACATTGCAGCCACTGTCAGCCCGGGCTTTAGTGGTCCAGCCCTGTACAAAGTTACAGGGGAAGGCACCCCAGGGACAGCAGGCCCTTACGTGGATTTCGGGGGTGATGTGGGAAAACCAGACTGCGAATGGGCTGAATGTGGAGAAGCCAACGCATGATTTTTGAACCCAGACTAGCAGAGGTGCCGTGGCAGCTCACTCAACAGGAAGGCCGTGTCTGAGCAGAATGAGGAGGGAAGCGGCTGAACCATTTGCTAGGGGCTGCTTTTCCTGTAAGTGGAAACCAGCAGGGGCTTTTCGTGCTGGCAGCCTCCAAACTGGAGCTCACTGTGGCTTTCCCTTTGTTTTGGTGATGGCTCTCACTTCCTGCCCAGCCCCATGCTGGTGCTGGGGAAAACTCCCTGTGGCCTCATCGTGCTCCCTGCACGCGTGCTCTTCTGTTCCTCCTTCGTTTACTTATCTGAACTCATTAAAGTACATTTATGGATTTATTGCTGTTCTCCCCTAGGAGGGGGTGACCCTGTCCTTGGGCATGGCTGTGCTCTCTGGTGGCACGTGACACTGTCTGGATGTGATGCTGGTTACTTCACCAGCTTGCCTGGCTTTCTTCATCCATGGAAGCTTCTGAAATACGCATCCTTTGGGTTTTATTGTCACCAGGTAATCTGATCAATATAACGGATGGCTGCCAAAATTCAAGTGGGCCCTTGAAGTTGATACGCGAGGTGTATTACATTATGAGCTGACCTGTTGCACCTTAGGTTATTTCCTTGCTTGTGAAGAACAGCTATTTTATTTTGTCCTTCTGCAGCTCCTGAAGAAGAGCAGGGAGGAGTAATCAGAGCATTTTGCGGAGGAAAAACGGCCTTTCCAGCCAGTTGAGACACACACAAACTCCATTTCATCTTGGCTTATAAATCAGCACTAGAAAAGTGCTATAGTTCTGCTTTTCTTGTTATCTATTACATTAGGAACAGAATGCAGTGCATTTAATGTTACATACTTAAATGTATTGTAATTTATCTGTTCAGCCATGTTTACTAGAGTAATTGCAAGTCAGATTAGGTGTGATGCTTGCTGATCTTTAAGGAAGGGACCAAAACAAAAGGCAAAACAAGTTTTACAAGTGTTAGGCAGAACAAAACCCTCAACTACTTGCCACGATCTCAGTATATATTTGTATAAGGAAAGTAAAAGACTTGATGCAGACAAAAGATATTCTGGTAGGTCCCAGTAAAAATTTCAGATAAAGTGACTTTAAAAGAAAAAAACAAAAACCAACGCAATTTTCTTCTGTGATAGCTAGAGGTAAAAAAGGTTGCAATCCTCCAATTACAATTTTTGAAAATATAATCAGTGCTAGCAGCAAAAATAGGATTCTCCTGATATTCTTCAATTGTGTCTCAACCATTAAATTACCCTGATTAGCTTAAATAGAAGTTTGTTATTTAAATGTGAAAATAATTTATGGTAGCACAAGATAGAAATTAGAAATCAAAATATTAATGTTGGCTATTTATCTACTGGTTGCCTCCCATGCAAGCAATTAATTTGAGCACTCAGGTATTTTCCTGCATTCTGTGGGATGCTTTTATGCAATTTACATAGAGAAATTGCTTATTTCCAAATTACATTTCATACACTGAAGAAATTTCCCCAAAATGGCATTGCTGGCGTTGCCTGTTGAAGTTGCCTATGGAGAGCCTGCGTTCCCATCCTGCCTGGTGGCTGCACGGGCACTTTCCTGGCATGAGCAGAAATCCTCTTCCTATCACATGGTTTTGCAAAGCATGAGGAAAGCAGCTGGGGGCCCCTTCGGTCCCAGTTTGGGGCAGTTTGTGCTCCAAAGGCGATATGCTTTGCCCGTGGGCGAGTGTGAAACCTGGGCAATGCGGGCAGCTGGAGAAACTGCTGCTGCTTTTCAGTAGGGCTAAGGCCAGGTGCTGCTGCAGTGGGGTGGCAGTGCCCCTCTGAGGATGGATATTTGCAAACTTTGGCGTCTTCGGGGTGACTCTCTTCTGGAATGGAAAAATTTGCCCAGATGCCAGCGTGATCCCCTGAGTTTTTCTGTGTCAGCTGATTTGGTTATGGAGATTTGCTTGGTTTTGTCTCCCATGAGCATCCATATATATATGAGAGAGAGAGAGATTTTATTAATTTCCATCCATCAAATGCAGAGTCCTCTCAGCACAGATCCTGTGCATGTGTGTCTCCATTTGAATTGCTTTAATAACACAGTGACAAAAGCAAAAATTTTGCCCAGGCAACAGAACTGTCATATAGATTTTAACCTTAATATTACTTTTAGAATATTTTCCCCACACTACCTGTTGTGGGCTGTAATTACTTCTTTACTTTTACCAGCAGCACCTGGAACTGCTCTGTCACTAATTTCACTGGTGTCATTTCTCTCCCAAAGGAAAAACTAAGGCTGATTCTCCTTTAGATGAGAGTCGACTTCTGTCACATCCCTGGCTATGCAAAGCTATATAGGTTCACCCTGGGATTTTGCAGACTCTCATCCATGACCAGTTGCATTTCCATGGCACTATCGGTTATCTTCCGAGACCACTGCTTGTTTTGCTTTTCCAGGGGACAAAACAACTGCTCACCTGTGGATGTTCCCATTGAGGCTTAGTTGAGGAAGGACAGTGAGCTGCGGGACAGCATGCTGACCGGCAGTAGCCCAATATCAGTGATACAGGTCTTAGGGCCTCTTTTCCTTTTTGTCAAGCAGGTTCCTCTAGTTTCTCAAAAATACTAGTAATAAAAAATTACTTTGGATTGCTTGAGCATTACAGTTTCTGAAATACCATTTGACAAAAAAGTGGGTTCAGTGATGCCCACTGTTAGTAGCTTACAACACATTTTGAAAACCGGCTCTGTAATATACCTCTTGCTTGGTATTTTTATGTTGCTGCTTATTCTGGGTATGCTGATTTGTCTCAACACCCACAGCTGAAGATTATGGGCACTGCAGTAGCAAAGCCTAGCAATTATATCCCCTTTTCTGTGCCAGCCTGGAGGCTAATCTCCATTGTCCCTTTGTTTCTGTTCCTTTGTTCCCTGGTAGAAAGGAAAATGCCCCATGCCTGTCACCTTGGCTTTACGTTTTAAAAGTTTTGTGTGTTTTTCTAAAGATGGACAGAATTTTCCATAGGGGACAGGCACCACATCATGTCTGCAGGACCTCTGTCCTGGGGCAGACGCTGAATTAATGTATTTCACATGAATGAGAGGCACATGCAGAGAAGGAGAGCAGATCAATGTTTAATTATGCAAATAGTCTTTTAGGCTTTAATATTAAGCTGGAATAAACCTGTCATAACAGCTACACTGGGGACAGGCAGTGAGTGAGCTGCCGTGCCTGGGTGCTGCATTAGCTGGGGGGACATGGTGGGTGCGGGTGCAGGGGGTCAGGGTCAGCTGGCGGCTCCTGGCATTGCTGGAGAGCTGCACCTGGCTCCTGCTCACAAAGGGAGAGATGAAGTTTCTGGGTGAAAACTCAGTGTAGTTGGGTCTGGCTATAGCATAGCTTTGTACAGTGTTGTTATTTAAAGCTCTCTCAGTATTAATTCAGGCTCTGCTTGGCTCACCTGATGTGGATGTATGAAGACACCTGTCTCTAGTGCTCTCCTGCCAGCTGTGGCTGCAGTGACTTGCATGGTGAGGACTGTGAAGTGAGAGGTACTGCACTCTGACAAGACTGTGTTCAGTAATGAGGAGGCCATTTAATTGTGCTGGACTTGATGAGCTTGTGCGGGAATCCAAGTATGAAATTTCGTCTTGGCAAGTGCTTTTCCAGGAGGGTGGGAGTTAGCTCCCTTCCTCGCAGGCCTTCCCTGAGGTTTGTGAGCAGTGTCCATGGAGCCACGAAGCCTTCTGGAGGATTCAGATATGGGTCCACAAGTGTTAAGATGATGGAAGAAAAATGCACCTGTTTGCAAAACTTGACATGCTTTAAAACATTGTTTCTCTTAACTCTTTAATGTGGCACCTTTTCAGTTTTAATTCAAACCTTCATAGCCACATTTGCACTTCTGCTCATTTTATCTGTCCGTTCCAAGTTGCTGGTGAGCCCCGGGAGGAAGGAGACACAGCGTGCAGGCAGTGTGTGCCTCCTGGCAGGGATGAGGCTATCTGACCATTTGAGTGTGTTCAAACCCGGAGGAAAGGTAAAAGCTGCACACTGCAAAGAAGTTTTAAGGAAACGGATATGTATCTCTCTCTTTCATCTCTTTTCCCTCTTTCCCAGCAGGGAGTCCCCCCACTCCTTGGTGCTTGTGTCCAGTGCAGTGGCAAGGCATACAGTTAGTATAGGCTGCTGTATTTCTCTTAATGAGGGTGGTGTTGAAGCCGTGTGGGTCTCCCTTTCCTGTGCCTATTTTTGGGATCTTTTCTGCTTTTGTCATTTTCCCTGTTTCTTTTTTATACCCTGCTGGATCCTCACGTGGGTGAGCAGAAGTGCTCATCCGTGAGATGCTCTGGGGGACATGGTAGGGAAGGCACATTTCTTCTGATACCCTGCTTGCCTGGTAGTTGTGTTCAGCATGACTCTTAACTTGCGTAGTTAAGATAATGGAGGAGGAAGAGGAATATTGCCTGCTGTTGTGTTAGATTAGGTAATGATTTTCTAGCTCTCACAAGCTATATCAGGTTTGTTTCAGTGCCCACACTGTGCCTTGATTCGCTATCAAAAGAAAGTCTTGAATTATGCAAAAAGTAAGGTATAAGCAGCAGAGCTACTGCTGAGCATGGTTTTACATTGCCCCTGTTGAATATTCATGGTAATCAAAGATCACACAACTTTGTTTTCTAGAGTTAAAACATTTTTTGATAGCCTGGACAATTCCAACCTGCACAATAGCTATTGATACAAATATCAAATAGCTCTGTTGTCTCTTCTAAAGCAACGTTTTTTAGGTAGTGGACGGAGGAACTGAAAATGAGAGTCATGATAATATTTGGGTATACCTGACAAAAACAAGCACTTCAAAATGTTAATTTTTATTCTTTGACAATTCTTAATTCAAAAATCTTTGCTGTAATACAGTTCAAAGCCAGAAGATGAGTGAAGGCATTCCCATCCACAAACTGAGATAATGGAGTTTAATTGCCATCTACCATGTTTCTGAGTTATTTATTATGAGAAGAGTTGTCATGAGGTGCATGGTATGGTGGGGAGGCAGAAAATGGGAATATTTGTCACTGCAGGTTTGTAGAACTGTCTCGCGCTTTAGCACTTGCTTGGAAATGGGGAGGCTCGTTGCGTAACAAACACACAGAAAATGTGTCTGGTTGTGAGGGAGGATGGTTAGAAGTGAAAGAGGGCCAGTATTTGCCTGTTTGCTTTTATGATATGCTAAGGGACCTGCTTTTCCCTGTGGGGTCTGCATGTTTCATTAGTAGGGTTTTGCGGCAGGAAGAGAAGGTAATTGAATACATTTTGGTCTGCGACAATGAGCTCTTCCCTCTAACAGAATCATGTTTTGCAGTTTTCACTCTCAGCTTGCTGACAAGATGATAAAAGGTAGCGTGGTGTGTGTGCCTTGTTAAATAGGCGCTTTACTTCCAAAGGTAGGTAGATAATTTAAAAAATGCTCTGCTTGAGAAAGGTGATGAGAGGACAGAGCTATGCAACTTTAACATGCTGATACAGGGAGAGGGATTGATCTTTAATCAGGGAGTGGTTTAGGGGCTAGGCAGGATGTGAGAGCTGGATTTCTGGGCATCCCCTCCTGTTTGGCCTCAGGTGTGGGAACGTTTTGGAGGCTTTTGAGGCTGCCAGTGAAGTGCCTCTTGAAATCACTGCTCCTGATTCTGACTGGGATGCCAACACTAGAGAGCAGCTGCAAAGGATGGGGCTTGAAGGGGACTCTAAACACTGAGGACAGGAGGGAATTGCCTGTTAATTTAGGGGATTTTGGTCTTTCCTGGTGGTTTTGTGCTAAGTAGTAGTGTCCCAATGAAGTATAAAGAGAGCAGCACTGGCAGCTGGTTTCCTTGATGCCATTGAGGGTGGGTGAGAACTAAAGGAAGGATGAGGAATTACATTTCTTTCTGATGCTTGGTGGTAGCTGAATGCTTAGACTGCAACTCCATCGCATCAGCAGATGGACATATGTGAAGGTGAGGAAGAATATAGATGTTAGCGGTGCAAGAATATGGAGAAAGCAGAGAGGCCAGGAAGGGGGAAGGGATGAACAGATGGGCAGCAGAAAAATAGTGAGCAAGGTGGAAAGGGAGGAAAAGCCTTTCTGGCAGACGCGTCCCCATTTCCATGCCTGGGAGAGGCTGTTCACCAGCGAGGAGCTTGGGTACCTGCAGATGGCAGCTGCGACACAGGAGATGGAGTTTGCCAGGTCTCTGGCAGCAAAATAAAGACAGTATGAATCAAAGGGGAGAAAACAGCCACATTTCTCAGTCTGCAGTCTGTGTCTGTCTGTGCTGCTGTCTCCCTGTTGCAAAAGGGCTTCCAGACGGCAGACCAGGGGCCGTGTGGCTGTGGGGGCTTTGTGATGCCCCTCTTTCAGGGTTTAATAGGGGCCAGGGAGGAATCACCACTACATCCTCATAATCCACTTAGCTAAAACAGCTGAGAAAGCAGAGGGGGAGTATCAGGCACTGCTTCCCAGCTGGCTGATGGCTGTAGCATGGAGAATGAAACCTTGAGAACTACAAATGCTTAAAGGAAAGCCCTGCAGGGTTTTGCTGTTCAAACCTAAATCCTTCCAGCCTGCCACTGGGTGCAGTGTAGCCCTGTTGTTAATAGCGCAATGCTGGGCCCAGGCAATGAAACACCCATGGTTGCTTGAAAAAGCTGAAGGGGGAAAAAAGGTTAAAAACTTGAATAGGACAGTGGCAAGAGCCGTTAACTGAAAAATCAGCAAATGGTATGACGAGTGAAGGATGACCAGGCAAACCCTCTCTCATCCCACCAGCATCTCTCTCTGTGTTCCTCTTTACTGCTCTGCTTTTATGTTCCCTTTGGGATCATGCAGACAACAGGCAATCAGGGAAGGATTTGCAGGGAAGATTAGGAATAAGGGTTGTATTTTGTTTTTTTAATTTCTTGTAGCATAATAGAACAATGCCAATGCATTTTTTTCAAAAGCACCTCAATCCTTGTTGCTCTTTCTGTGGATCACTGAGGATAAAAGTAAAGTGATCTGATTGCTGCACTTTATATGTGATGAATTCAAATACATTTAAACACATTCTGGTGTTGCAAACTCATGATAAAAAGCTAGGAAATGCTAAAAGAAGGCTGTTTGGGGAAACACTTTGGATTTTGCAGGCTGTTCACAGGTAAAGCAAGGTGTCTGGTTAGCCATCCAAAATTGTCAGCAAGTCAGTATCGGACTTGCTAAAACTGTTCGCTAATATAGGCTTGATAGCATGGAGGGAGGATCACCTGCTCTGCTTTTCTCACATGCATGTCTATGTTGGACTCTCTGCTCTGGCTTGTGGTGAGTGGCTGTTCCGTTTCCTCGATTTCTGTGATCGTCTGGTGTTCATGCTTAGGTCAAAGCAGCCCACACTGTGCATGGCTGCTCTCCCCCATGTTGTGTGTGATGTGCATGCTCAGCACTGGCATCACAGGAGGATTTTTGAGTAACACATGAGGTATCTGCACCAACCACAAACCCGTCTGTCCATCCAGATTAATTTTGAACTCAAGTGTATGTTTTAGGACATTTTAAGGCCACTTCATGGCCTAGACTGAATATCCGTGAATTGAATCTGTAACAGATGAACAGATCCCTGTGCCATCTCTACACGATAGGGCTGAGTGCTCATAAACTCAGCTGCTGTATTTGGTTGCTCACATAACAACTTTCTTTAAAGCACAGGTAAGAGCAAACATTGCTCTCCAGTCATCTCTTCCATTTCAAAGAGCAGTAAGTCAGGCAACTGTTGCCTTTGCAACTTCTGATGATTAGAAACACCATGTGTATTTTTGTATCATGAGGAAGTTAACAGTAAAAGTTGCTCTGGTTCTTCCTGGTTTCGTTATGGTACCTGAGGAAAGTGAGTTTGGGAAGACCTGCAGTAAGCTGCCTTACATGCTCCTGTATGGCTCTCAGAGCGAATGTCAGAGAGGAGGAGAGTTCAGCTTTGCTACTTGAAAGCTTTAAGTGTCTTACAATAACCTGAATTTATAGCTATTTGGAAAGGATGCAGCAGAGCAGAGCAAGTTGGGGAACCCCTGCTGGAGACAGAAATTTGACTTCAAGTAGCAGGCACAGCTCTTGCTGCGGTTGCTAGCAAGGCGCTCACAGCCTCTATTATTTGATGGCTAAAAGCATCTTACAGCTGTTTAAACTTACAGCAGTTTGAGAAGAATGCAACAGAGTGGAACAAATTGTTTGTATGGGTGGCATGAGCCCATGCGAACCTGGGCTGTGTGTCCTGGATGAGCAGGTGTGCCCCTGTGGGGTTTGTCATCTCCAGGGCCACCCACCAGCAGCTGGGCTTGTCTCAGCAATCCTGAGCTGCAGGATTGGGATTTGGGCAGTGAACAACGTGATCGTAAAAACAACAGCTTTAAGCAGAGGACATTAGCATTTGGAAAATGAGGAAGCAGAAACCCAACCAAAAATGCTTTTCTCTGGAGAAAAGACATGCCAAGGAACTGTTCTTGCCTGAAATATCAGCCCTGAGGAGCTCTTACCTGGGGCTGAAGATGTAGCTGTCAAGTTAAATGAGTGTGGCTGGGTCTGAGACAGTCTCCTTGCTGCAGGTGTGTGCGCAAGTCCCTTACGAGTCAGGACGTGTCCATTGGGCATGACAGGTAACAGCCAATGGCTTACGTAAGTATGGAGTGGTGTCTAGGATGAGCTTAGCCAGATCTTAACTGAGATTTTAATTCCCTGGACTGGCCATAGTGGAAGTGGCTTTAAAGGTAGGACGTAGGGATTGATTTCTCTCTTGGGAACACAGTTCTCTGCCAGCACACCCAGCAAAATGCGGGGTCTTGGCTTTCCCTCCTGTTCTTTATACTGGTCTACTGCTTCAGAATGAAATTGAGGTGCTCTGTACAGTACTTTGGCCTTAAACCTTTGCAAACATACAGCAATGCTTTAAAAAAACCAACCAAACAAGAAAAAAACAGTCACCCGTAGTTTTTCCAATGTACTTTGAGAACTGTCAAGCACATATTTCCAGTGTTTTCAAGCTCTTTATGGATCAGAGGTTCCAGAGATGTATCTAGTTTTAAATGAGGCTGAGATCGTCTTTTATGCATGTGGCCTAAGAAACCTGAATTTAAAGCAAGTACAGCACTGCAGCACCACAGTGAATTTGTGAGACCTGGAAACACCTCCAGGGAGCATTGTTCTCCCACCACTCCCCTGTACAACACAGCTCCTGTTATTAGGTGAGAAATGTGAAAGCTTCTGCAGTAACCTGGTCCATTCTCTGTGTGGAAAGGGTGTTCAGGGTGCCGGGAAAAGGTAATTTAAAGGATCTCCACAGCTTATCAGTTCTGCCGACTCTCATGACTTTACTGGCATCGTGGCATTTGGTGCTAATGCCACAGCTCCTGGGGAAATCTGAGTGTGTCAGAGTATTGGCATCTCTTAGGCTTGTGATCCTGTGGTAAAGGGGAAAGCTAAAAATGAGACAGAACTGCAAGTTAAAGAAGCAACATTCAGAGGGGGAAAAACAAATACATTTTCCCAAAATATTTTTGAGGTTTAGGGACTTGTTTTGAGAACTCTGTTTTGATGACACACTTGCTAATAAGTCCAAAAAGAGATTTACCTTCGTTTTCATTGAGATCTTTGACTTGGGTGTAGTTAGTGATCTGCTGTAACCCTAAATCAATCCTGTCATCTGGCCAATTATTCTCTGTCTCTACTACTAAGCTCATTTTCTTTTCTCAAATGTGGTATAAAATTTGTATGTACTTCCTGAAAATTGAAAGATTTAACAGTGCTTTGTGGAGTGCTGTTCAGTCGATGTGCGCATAACACAGGAATTTAGGGGTAAAAGTTCTTTTAGAGGTGCTGAGGGTTATGGTCCTGCTGAAAGATTAGTGAGAAATTCAGCTAAACATTTGTAAGAACCCATAAAACTTGCCAAGACTGCAAATATGTGATGTCTGGGCTTCGGTGTTGACTAAGCACAGTGCAAATACAGGTGGGTACAAAAGCTGGAAACAAGAGGTTAGGTATAAAAAACCAAACCAAAACCCAAAATGATGGACAAGAGAAAAATGTCCTGCCAGAAATATCCCTTTAATTGTTCACGGACAGAAAAGACAATTTCCAGAAGAGATTGTCTTCCCAGATGCAACTGTGAGAAGAAACCTAATTACTGAACCAAAATCGTACACATATTGTAGGCTGATAATAATGTATTAAGTATAAAATATACAAAAAGTCAGAAGAAGCCATGCTGTATTTCTTTCAGATTGTGGATTGCCTCTCTTCCAAAGATACTGGATGTTTACCTGCCCAGGACTAACAGCACTTAAATATATTTGCTGTTTGTAAATGAAATATTTGAATTGGAGGTAAAGGCTCAGGATTACGAAGCTTTTCGCTGCCAACAAAATGCCTAGGTGCTGAAGGAGCCGACTGCTTGCTGGTCCTAGGGTATAGGTAAAGCTACTTTCTGATTATCAGAGATGATTCAGACTCTCGGACATTGCCTGACTCTTCATCATCTCGGCATCGTGCTGAATATCAGTCGCAGGCAGGGAAGGGGGTTCTTGTGTCCCTGTCTGAGGTGCAAAATTGTGATTTCTGCTCTCCGTCCCAGGTATGCGCCTGTGCAGGCAGCTAGACAGGAGCTTTCCCTCTGCAGAGAGTGGCTTTCTGGAGTTTGCAGAGAATAACGTTTCCACAGCCTTGTTTTCAGCTTTAGGCAGGTCTGGCTTCATTTTTCAGGGGAGGCAAGAAGGCTTTCCTGCTGGGAGGATGTTTCACTGCTGTCCTGTTTTGCTGGTGTCCTGAGGTCAGTGAGTGTCCCCAGTTACGAGTAAAGGACCCTCGGTGGGACTGCAGGCTGGAGATGTGCTGCTTTTTGCCCCTTCTACCCCTCTTCTGGAGATCTGATAGAGGAAATGCCTCTGAGAAAGGGTTTTTGACCTGCTTCAGTGCAGTAATGGATTACTGAGAAGCAGCAGTACCAAGGAGTATGAATGCAATTTTCTCTTGCATGATTTGGCTGAAGATCAGAAATGTGCTTCAGTGAATAGGAACATCGTTGATTAAAATGGCATGACTGTTGATGCCATATTACAGCGGTATCTTGCAGTGTTGGTAGCTCAAATCTATCTTTTCTTGTTAACTTAAAGTTTAAACTCTGAGGACTGTAGGAATTTAAATATCACCTATGCAGACCTTGAGGTATGAGCCAGACTGAGAGATAAGATAAGAGAATGCATATTTGCTTTTCATTCATGCTTTTTTATCCAGCTGAAAGAGCTCTATACACCTTTAAATGCTGTTGCATCTCATTTTTAGTTGAATATAAGCTGATGGTAATAGATTAGGTGTCAGATATCTTGTGAGGGCAACTACCTGGCAATGACATATTATTAACAGTAGTTTAAATGATTGCACTTGTTTCAGAACAAAAAGTG